>NC_142503.1:16338333-16682916 GCF_057876585.1 Rhinolophus sinicus | reverse complement strand
CTGTAATAATCCCTGTGAGAGTATGAAAGTAGAAGTCAGAGATGAGTATTGAAAATGTTACAAGAGTACCTGAGCAGAAATAAGTGACTAAGTTGATGTAGGTGAAGTAAGAATGAGAAGTGTCAAAGATGCCTCTCAATGTTGGACTTCTTTGATGATAATGAAGATGACACTCCTTCTTATGGAGAACCCAGAGCGAAAGGAGCTCTATTGTTACAGCTAATGAGTACGGTGTGCTATAGAATGACCAGCTGACATCTAGGAGTCATATTGGATCTATTTTACTGGAGTTCAGAAAAGACCACTCTGGGAAAAGGATGCAGATTTTGTCTTGAAGCTCTCCTATAGAGTGAGAGGACCCAAGTATCACTGTTTAAAGTGTGGGGACCTATTGAGAATGAGTTTCAAAAGCCAAGGCAATGACAATAATAAGAGAAAGTAAGTTTACATTAGAAATATAGTGAGAAGTGAATAAAGTCAAAGAATCTAATGAGCTCAAAGTGTCAATAATTAGGAACTCATTGAGGAATTCTTCCAAGCAGAGTTCATGGAGTTCTGAAGATGAAATCCTGACCAAAGTGTACTATGAAGCAAATGGGAGCAAAGAAAAAAACAATCCCCATCCAAATCCTCCTTGGTTGTTATTTGGGTACCAATTGTAGCTCCATCACTGTAGAAAACCTCAAATACTGTATAGACAAAATCAATTGCTAGCACCTGTATTGTTTCCCAGTTGTTCCACTTGTATTCTTTCTTTATTTGAATAAACCCAAGGGCAACTACATCCACTTAATTGTCATTGAGAGCTCATGTTTGTCAAAATTCAAAGGCATCTAGAAAATCCACCCTTAGATAGGAAATAGAGGTATATTATCAGGTATCTCCCTTCTCCAACTCTCTGCCTCTCTTTATATGAAACTCCCCATATTCCTTTTTTCAATTAAGACTTTGTCCTATGGTACAACTTCTCAGTTGAATACTAATTCATTACTACATTATAATTTTTATAGGTATCCAAAAGATTTATCACTCAAAAAATAGGTATGAAATCCAAACAAAACTCCCCTGAGGATGTTCACCTTGCAACAGCCTTGTTTCCTCTTAGTCTGCATTTGGTACGTGACTACTGGTATAACTCCTGTTACTCAAGTATTGACCTTACTGTTTCTTGTACTGTCTGCACTATATACAATTTACTGTCTCCATCTGTCCCTAGTTACACAAATAGAGAGGCATCTATAACATATGGAGAGCTATATGCCTATAGGTCATGATGCCCAAATTATTTTAAAAATTAACATTACACATTATATTTTTTGTTTTTACAAAGTTTTACAAAATTTTCTAATAAAATATACTATCATTTCATATATTTACATTATCTTATAAAACAATATTTCCAAATATAATTACTATTGCTATTTAAATATTGTTTTTTATCATTTAAAATTTACAACAAAGGGCTGGTAAGCTAGAAGCAAACCACATCTTGAGTACAGGATATACATAATTTAGGATGAATATTGAATATTTATGACAAATAAGTTGCATATAATAATAATATGTGTCACACACATTTTGCATGCATTTAATGTTCAATATCCCTTTCCCTAATCTGCACGAACTCCACATTTATCAATTAATTTTACTTGACTCTGTATGTGTGTGTTTGTTTGATGATAAAATTTTGTATCATCACAAGTTTGAAGATATTATATATGGGAGTCCTCTTTAGGTTTGCACAGTTTTATGTCAGTCCAAACATTTTAAAAATAGTTATTGCTTTCCAAAAAGCAATTAAATATTGCTGTCTTGTCAGTTTTCTCTATGCCACAACCCACTTCTCTCTAAAGAGCACTGGTTGCTTTAATTAGATAATGAGACTGAATAGATTGAGGGTGGGAGTGGGAGGTACTGAAATCATATATGGTAGTAGAAATAGTATCTATAAAATGATTTGTTGAGAGCAAAATAAAAATTTTACTGCTAGCAATGCATGCTATAAGAAATAGATATCATATACTACACTGATTCAGAATATTGGAGATCTGGCTGTGAGGAATAGATATGATATAAAATAAAAGGATCACAACAACTTTCAGTAGTTGCTTGCTAGGGCATCTGCTTAGTAGTAAATCATACCAATCTGCCTTCCAGCTGAACGTATGAAATGGAGATTCAGCCACATAACAGAAAACTTGAGAAGTGTAAAACACACATGCTCTCTGTTCATAAGTATGTCTAGATTGATCTTAAATAATTAATATATTTATGCAGTAATTAATGGACTTGTGTCTAAAAGGAGATAGAACAGTATACACTCATGATTACATTTGATTATTAAGAAAGTAAGCAACAGGCATTTCCCTCTATGAGAAGCTAGGTGAGGAGGGTGAGCTTATTGGTAAGGAAGTCGAAAGTGATGAAATTCACATATAAGAACTTAACTTTTCTAGGTGGTATGCGAGGTGATAATATAATAATCAGGTATAGAATAGCTTGTGTGAGATATTTAAATATATACTACCTAAGGACATTTAAAAATGTTGTTTAAATCTTTGGGGTTTTTGAGATAATTTGTGATTTCTAAAGTTAAACATGAAAAAAAACAAAACAAAACAAAAAAAAAACCTGTCCAAATGGAAAATAAATTACTTGATCCATTAAACTGTTAAAGAAAATATCCCCATTCAAATATCAGTGTGAGCTACTATTAAATTATAGCTTAATTCCCTTTTCCTGTAGTACCAAAACTGATTAAATCAAATTCAAGTAATTCCTTTTATTCTGAAGTATTTGTTTACCTCTTGTTCAGAGTCTCTAGTGAATGTATCTATGTTAACCTATAAGAAAGCAACACTTATCATTAAGAAAGTATTTTCCTTTGGCAAATAAAAAGGCAAGTTTATACACTTAATGTTTGCTGTTTGAAATCTTTACAAAATTAAATGAGAGATTGTTACATATATAGAGAAAATAAATTAAATATAAGAATTTTAAACATAAATTTTATTAAGATTGGTATTGCAGTCAATTATTCAAAATGAATAATTAATTCATTAAACTATAAGCATTTCCTCAGAAAGAGGTTATTGTTATGTTATCTTACTTCAGTTACTTAATTTTACTTTCCATGTTTCTCATGGCATTTATTCAATTACATTTGAGTGATGTATTTTAAAGTGCTTTGCAGTATGTATGGAAGTTGAAAGATTTGGGCCAAAAAAAAAAAAAGAAGGAAGGAAATAAATTAGTAAAACCCTAAAAAGCACAGATATACGAACTTAAAATGATTAAATAGAATTTCTCATAGAATTTTTAGCCTATCCTCAGTTTTACCCAAATCAACATACACTTTTACTTTCTATTACTTCTTTTATTGACTTAGTCAGTTAAAAAACAGCAAGCATGTATATTATTTTCTAAGGGAAAAAAAAAGCTAATATTCCTACAGTTCCATATTAACATAATTTTACTACATTTTATCGCCACCTGAATAAAATTTAATATACCAAGAATATGCCCTCAAATTTTTATGCAAGCATAAAAGTGTGCTAATTTCAATTTAACATCCTAACATAGTATTCAAGAATAAATGTTTTCTTCCAGAAGTGTGGGAAGATTATTTTTCTGACCTTGTTTATCACATCATTCCTTGTATACAAAGTAACAAATCTAGTTATCCACTTTCTTTAACTTAAATTGAACCGTAGAAAATATTCAATTTAACATAGTATAAAACTAATACTTATGATAACTAAGCTACTCTCCCAGTGTTCACTGTGGCAGGCAAGAAGAACTGCAAGCATGCCTACTTACCTATTTATTTAAGTAATTTAACAATTTACTTGTCTCAGAAAATAACCTTTCACAAATTTCACTTTTGATATATGTGTACTCTGCTATATGAATCGACATATGTCTGAGCATGGAAGGTTGTATAACAAATGGTGCCTTGTCACATAATATGACATATGTGTGGGTGTAGGCTATATAACATACACATTAATAAACTTTCCATTGACATTAACAGATGAACTCCTTGTTTATAGAGTGACTAGGAAACATTTTCATCTTTTGTGAAGGACGAAAAAATGGGCCTAGAGAAAATGTGGGCACAGACCCACAAAACGTTCTGTCAGTAAAGTTTGCCACCTACCACTAGAAGTGACCTTACAATCCAGTCATAATTATCTGAGCTACTCTCTCATTCTTATCCTTCCTTTTTTACTTCCAGTCAAATAAATAAAAAACACCACTGTCAAATATACAGTAAGAATATTGTTTCATATGTATAACATACATATATATACATATATATGTATATACATATATATGTATATATACATATATATGTGTGTGTGTGTATATATATTATATATATATATATATATATATATATATATATATATATATATATATATATATCAGGTTTCCCCAAAAATAAGACCTCACTGGACCATCAGCTCTAAGTTGTCTTTTGAAGTAAAAATTAATATGACCCAATATTATATTATATTATATTGTATTGTATTTTATTGTATTATATTATTTTATATTATATTATATTATATTAAATCATATTATATTATATTATATTATATTATATTATATTATATTATATCCGGTCTTATAGTAAAATAAGGCTGGGTCTTATATTAATTTTTGCTCCAAAAGACGCATTAGAGTTGATGGTCAGGCTAGGCATTATTTTCGGGGAAACATGGTATATACACACATATACTTTGTTTTTAAAAATTGACTATTGATTAAAAGCAAAAGACACCTGTGGAGAGGGAACTTTTTTTTCTTAGCACTGCATTTTATCATTTAAAAATCATCATTATTATTATTATTATTTCTGTCTATAAATGGAAACATCAGTTCATTTTGGAGAAGCATCCCTTTTTCCTGGACATAACTATCTGAATCCCCTCTGTTTCAAGGCAAGAAAGTTTTCCATTTTCATAAGGGTCTGTATATCAGACCATTCTGATGACATAATGTAAACTCATACCTGTGTGCCATCATGTTGCCCCTCACCAAAATATTTGGCTGTTTCAGGACTGTAATACTGCCAATTTGTTTAGAAGGGCAAGGATGTCACAAGTCCCTCTCTTGGGAATTAAACTTTATTGAAAAAGAAATTATTTTGAAGAATTAGAGTACCCTGACAAAGGTGATTAAAAGGAAAGGGCCAATTTAGTCCCTGAGAAATAATTCACCATAACAGTGACGGGAATTGGGTCATCTGGGTACCTCACTGTGGTTAACTGTACACTGACAAGTGATTATTTGGTCATAGGATGGCTTGGCAAAACTCACAGAGTTGTTCACCACATGTTGGGAGAAAGAAATGCATCTCTAGTATGTGTAGTCATCTGTGACTTGAAAGTACCAATAAGTAAGGTTGGGGACCCAGCAGTTTTTGATATGAGACAATGTTGACCATGTATAACTTGAGAAAGAGTGACCTCCTTTATGTTTGAGAGCCACGATGTCGTCACTAAATGAGTAGACAAATGCACTATATCTTCACGAGCCAGAGATTGATGAGAGCAGGCTTCGGCGGCAGTGGTTAATGAAGTTTTTGTTCAAAATATCTCATACTGGAGGCATACACCAGCCTGTTGCTTTTAAAATGTGGATGAAGAGGCTGCAGGAATATCAAGCTGGTCAAAACGTTTATCAAGAGCTGCCTCTGAATGACGTGAGAAGCTTCTCTCATTTTCTGTTTCCTACATACAACTGTGAACCTGTGTAAGCACTTTTAAGGGTACTTGAGAATATTTTTCAAACAGAACTTCAGGAAAAGTTTCAATTTCCCATGAAGCAATAGAGTTTCATTATTAAAATAAAGGTGAAACTACTTTTTAGTTCAAATTTGTGAGGACCTAAACCATAGATGTTTAACATTTATTCATTAAAAATGTAACTGAGTGCGTAGTATGTGGCAGGCAACAACAGATACTGTGTGAAGTTAGATACAGAAATATCAAGAAATTTCAATTTGTAGGGAGAAAGAAATAGAAAGGATTAGGAGTAGTATAGTTTATGTGACTTTACTTTCACAGTCTTTCAATAGCATGTGTTTTTAAGGAACTATTATTAACTTATCCAATCTGGTGTTCCAAATAAGGTAGACAACAAGATATAATTATTTCCACCATAGGTTGCCACTGTAGTACAATTATTTTTAGAAGAAATTAACAATGCATATTAGTAGTCTCAAAATCATTGTGGAATCAGAATCTAGGGATTACTCCCCAGGTAATGATTAAGGATAGAGATAAGAATTTACATTTTTATCACAGAGAATAATTTAAAATATCATACATATCTAATAAGATTTACTTGATTTTTTTTGTTAGAATAAGGTAGAATATTATGTAAACATTAAATTTTATTTTATATGGGAATATTTGATTACATAGTAAAATTATTTAAAAGATATCATTAAAGAATAGAGACTATCACTAAAGAAAAGATATCATTAAACAATCAAATTTTAAAAATCCACACAGACATAGGAGACATCATAGGAGTATTGATTTTTAATTCCTTTTTTTTGATCATCTATTTATGTAAATATTTGCGTAACTTAAAGCTTTGATAGTAAAATATAATTATTTTAGTATGCATTCAAGATGAAACAGTTACAGGTATCCCCTGCTTTTAGAAAGTTTGCTTTACACCACTTTGCTTTTACAAAAGGCCTACACTGTTTTCTGTTTTCGCTAACCAAAAGAAATCTGAAGAGGATTTTCACTTTTACAACAAAAAGGTGGAAAGCAAAACTCGTGTTCAGCATTTCCTTTGCAGCTAGGCATCACAGAGACAGTCCTTACCTGGCAGAGAGCAGCACCGCCACGCTCCTTCCCCAAGACCTGCACTCAGCATCTCAGCATCAAGCCACCAGAGCTTTGAACTGTGTCTCTGAGCATTCTGTGTTTTATCTGGATTTATTTTGTGCATTCATTAGCAAGATGTGTCCCAAGGTAATTGCTTCTTCGCTTTTTGCCATTTTTACTTATGAAAGTTTTCATAGGAAGGCTCTAATTTTGGATAACAGGGAAAACCTGTATAATTAATGACAAAGCTTAGCTAATGAGTCTGATCAATTCTGTTATTTTCATGAGTAACATCTAAGGTCCTGAATATCCTGATACTGAAGTGAGGAGAGGTGAACTCAGGTATGCTTGGAAGACAAAGCATAATGTTCACTGAAAGGAGAAACTAGAATTTTACAATACAGGTCTGAGGTCATAATCCTCAAGCAAAACACAGGTAATCTACATAGTTTTGAATTGCTTATATTTTAACAGATTCCGTCACTGAAATAATAGTATATAAATAAGCAGGTAAGCCTTAACTTAATTTTTTAGATGTTAAAATAAAAGGTCATAAAAATAAAACATATGTGAAACTTAAATAATTTGTTCAAATCTAAAGTGAAGTATAAATAAAAAAATTAATCAAATTTGAAAACAAATAAATACATTTTAAATAGATTAAATAATTTTGCAAATTTAAATAATATAACCCTTAGGGCAACATCAAGAGAACATAAAAAACCCAGAGTAGAGAAATATGCTAATGATGAAGACATTAATTCTGTAAGTGATAAAATAAAACACAGATGTAATACATAATATAAAATTACAGTTTTTATTTTGGAAAAAGAGAAATACAGGTATGAAATAAAGTATAATATAAAATCCCTACAAGTTTACTTGAAAATGTACAAGTAGAGCAAATAGAGAAGTATACACACTATAGATTTCTCAAACATCTCAAACGCAAAAAAGAAAAGAAGCACAGCAAAATTCCTTAGAAATCATAGAAAAGCAAAAATGAAATATTAAACACCAATCAGACTGCTGTGAGCAATGTAGCATCCAGTGAATAACAGTCTTTTTTGTGTTACTGGTAGAAATATGAATTGCTGCAACCGTTTTGGGGGGGAAAAAGAGAGAGAGAGAGAGAGACAGTCTAGAAATTCTATTAAAATAAAAACAGAAATAATCAGTAAAGTATAGGTCAAGCCCACAAATTCTACTTCAGGGACTTTATCTTATAGAAATTAAAGAACCAAATTATGAAACTGTATAAAATGAATTTTGATTCATTGATGTCTGAGGAGATCAAACTTCCCCCAGAAACACTGAAAATGAAGATGACAGGAGGTGAAAAGGGTTGAGAATCAGTGCAACATCTCACCTGTGGACATTATACAGCATTAAAATGAAGTAACTTTTAAAAAATCCATGAGATACTTTTGATTGAGAAAAATAAAATGGAGATCAATTTATAAAATTTAAAAAAACACACATAATGCATAATATACATTTTTTTTTAATATGAACTTGAGTTTAGTGCAGTTGGAAGAAGGAGAAATAAGGAATGATATATTGATGAGAATAGCCTATCAATATTTTTCACACACACGAAAAACAACTTGCTGTAATGATGGAAATGATTTGTCCAACATAGTCACCACTAGTTACATGTGATTTTTAAGGCATTTCAAATATGTCTAGTATGACAGAAATACAAATTTTTGTTTAATTTAAATTCAATTTTGCATAGCCAAACTGTGGTAATGTCTGGAAAATGCCACAGGAAAAAATAAATAAATTATCCATACTGACTTAAAATCACATGTCTTTCTCACTAACAGTACTCGTCTTTCTTTGAGAAGTAAATCTCTGTTGCACATCTTTCTCACTCAAATATTTGAGATAAAGGGGCATCCCTTAGCTGAGTCAGTAGTACTCTATGGCAAGGTAATAACAGCATGTGAACTATCTTTTAAGGTTTTACCAAATTTTGACACATGTTGTTTGCTCTCTTAGTCCATTTGCCAAAGCAAGAGGAGAGAAAAATCGGTATCGCCATGTGCCTAGAGCAAGGCTTCTTGCCTTGGTACTACTGCTATTTGCTCCATATAATTCTTTGTTGGGAAGTATATTCTGCACATTGTAGAATATTTAGCAGCAACCCTAGTCTCTAACTGTTAGAACCCTATACCATCCTTCCCGTCTTAGTAACCAAAAATGTCAACAGAATTTTCCACATAAACATGGCAAAAATATTGCTCCTGCTTGAGAATAAGTGACTTAGAAATATTTGGTGGAAAAAAAAGCAGATGTCACAGAGCAGGAAATGGTAGCAAAAAACTAAGTAAATAAAATAATAATATATAATTCCATTTATAGTAAATTATATTTATATATGGTATAAATATGTACAAATATGTTCCTATTTTAAAGTCTACGGAATCTATAGCTAGTAATCTTTGAGCATATTCATGATATTGTTATATATAAACAAACAAAAATATTACTTCAAAAAACAATAATAGTTACTAAATTGTAATAGCATTAAAAGCATATTGGTTTTATAAAAACAAAAGGCAGAAACAGAAGGAAAGATGAAAGAAAGGTGCTAAGCAAATAGTAAAATCTTGGGATTTGCTAATATCTTTTGGATTTAATAACCTAAAGGAGAACAAGACAAACAGTGTGGAAACTACATGAGATGGAAATGAGTTCCCATATAAAACAGTAACCACTAAAGAACACAGGTATTAAAAATATAGTTTAGAATAAGTACATGTGATGGTTAATTTTAAACATCAGCTTGATAGATTGTGAGTCACCTAGATTTCTGGTTAAACGTTATTTCTGGGTGTTTCTGTGAAGATGTTTCTGGAACATTTAAACATTTGAATTGGTAGATTGAGTAAAGCAGACTGCCCTCCCCAGCAGGAGTAGGCATCATCCAACCTGTTGAAGGCTCAAATAGCATCAAAGGCAGAAAACGGTTTAATTCTCCCTTTCTGCCTGACCTATTGAGCTGGGACATCGGTTTTCTGTTCTTGGACTGGGACTTATACCATTGGTTTTGTGGTTCTCAGCCTTTGAACTGGGACTATAATATACACCTCTGGCTTTCCTGAGCCCTCAGTTTGCAGAATGCAGATCAGGAACTGTGTAGTTTCTAAACGTGTCAGTCAATTTCTTATAATAATGAGAAAGAACCCTGACTGGCCCAGTACATGGCAAGCATTTGGAAAAAATAAGGAAACCTATGTATCTTGGCCTTGGCTCTGGGTGAAAAAATAAGCTTCAAAAAAAAGAAAATCATAAATAGGCCTGAGGTCAAACAGATTTGCTGGTTTAAAACTGATGATATTGGTGTAGCGTGGAAATTCCAATTCTTTAAGGTAGTTTCTGGTTGGTAATGACTTGCAGCTTCTGGCAAAAGCAATGCAAACCCCATCAAAAAGAAATGTCCCTTCAACCCCCATGCATATGATTAACAGAGAATATAACAATCAAGTATTAGCTCATAACATATAAACATAATATGAAAGAAAAAAAACAACAACACTATAATCAGAAATTATCAGAATAATCAAAACCATGCTGTTTTGATTATCAAAATAGCATGCTATTGGCAGAAAAAACAGACACATAGACCAATGGAATATAATTGAAAACCCAGAAATAAACCCACATAAATATGGACAGATAATTTTCAACAAAGGACCCAAAGACATACAATGGAGAAAAAAAAGGCTCTTCCATAAATGCTGCTGAGAAAAGTGGAAAGCCACATGCAAAAGAATGAAACTAGACTGCTATCTGTCACCGTGTACCAAAATTAACTCAAAATGGATCTGAGACCTAAACATAAGACTTGAAACAATACACTGCATAAAAGAAAGCATGGGCACTAAACTTATGGTCTTTGGGTTCAAAGAGGATTTTATGAATTTGACCTCAAAGGCAAGGGAAATAAAAGCCAAAATAAATAAATGGGACTATATCAAACTAAAAAGCTTCTGCACAGAAAAGAAACCATTAACAAAACAAAGAGGCAACCAATAAATGGGAGAAGATATTTGCAAACAATGCCTCCGATAGGGGATAATATCCAAATCATATAAAGAACTCATACAACTCAACAATAAAATACTACTACTACTAATAATAATAATAATCCAGTTAAAAAAAAAATAGGCAGAGGACCTAAACAGACATTTCTCTCAAGAAGAAAAACAAACACCCAACAGATATATGAGAAAATGCTCATCTTCACTAGCTATTAGGAAAATACAAATGAAAACCACAATGATCAGCCCATGCCTGTTAGAATGACTGTCACCAACAAGACAAATAATAACAAATGTTAGAGAGGCTAGGGAGAAAAAGGAATCCTCATAGACTGTTGGTGGGAATGTAAATTGGTAGAATCATTACAGAAATCAGTATGGATGTTCCTCAAAAAATTAAGACTAGCAGTCCCCTACAACCCAGTAAACCCCCGTCTGGGTATCTACCCCAAAAAATCTGAAAACATTTATCCATAAAGATATATGTACCCTGATGTCCGTTGCAGCATTATTTATTGTAGTCAAGACATGGAAACAACCAAAGTGTCCTTCAATAGATGATTGGATAAAGAAGATGTATATGTACACAGTGTAATACTGCTCAGCCAGAAGAAAAGATGTAATACTGCTATTTGCGAAAACATGGGTGGATCTTGAGATTTTTATGCTAAATGATGTAAGTCAGATAGACAACTTCAAGAACCACATGACTTCCCTCATATCTGAGATATAAAATTAAAGGAATGAACAAACAAGACAAAGAGAGAAACAAAAACTCATAGACACAAACACCATTTTACTGGTTGCCAGAGGATAAGGGGAGAGGGAGTTAGTAGAAGAGGGAAAAGGAGGTCAAATATGTGGTGATGGAAGGAGAACAGAATCTGGGTGGTGAACACACAGTGCAATACATAGATGATGTATTATGGAAATGTACACTTGAACCTATATAATTTTACTAACCAATGTCACTCCAATAAATTTAATAAATAAATAAATACCAGAATAGTTAGAATTTTTTTTAAAAATTGTGTAGATGAATAAAATTATAAAGTTGACAAAAGAATAAACCAAATACCATCAAAAAAGGCTAATTTGAAAAAGGAGCTAAAGATAATTACTGAAAATGAAAAAAAAAAAGAATGTATTTAACAGAAAGTTGTACATGGAGAATAGGTCTAGGACGTAGGCCTGGGGAATTTAAGTAGACTGCAACATAGAGGTCAATAACTAATTTTAGATATTTTTGTAATGATGGCACAGAAATTTAAATATGTATATATGTATACACACATATAATATTTGTGCAGCATATATGCTGCTTGTCCGCCAGCAAAAATATAACATTTTCCGTCTTACTTATAATTGTGGCCCTCTGACTAACTTCTGGCCAACAAATTTAGAAATGTTAAGGAACTTTCAGGAATACTTCGTAAAGGACAAGAGAGTCTTCCTGAATTTCTTTATCCAACTTCTTTAGATCGCCAATGGTATAGCTATAGCTCCAGCAGCCATACTGGACAGTGAGAAGAAGGACATAAACTACAAATAAATAAATATAAAGCTGAAAGGAGACTGTTCTCTTACCAGAATGGAGTCACCATGCTAGCAACAAGTGATTACTTCTGGACATATTTATTGTAAGTAAACAATAAATCCCTGTCGCATACGAGTGACAGTGTTTTAAAACATTGTGCATTCACATTAATCCGAACATAATCTTAACTGGCACAACACTTGATATAATCAAATATGGTTTTGCAAGTGATAGAATATTTAAAAAAAATAATAATATTACCTTAGTAAAGGCAGGGGAGTAACAGATGGCAAAAACTTGTTCTGCTAGTTCAAAAGCCGTGACATTTGTTTTTGGTGACAAAAGAGACAATTATCTCTCTAACTAAAGTGTTTAGTTAAAAATGTAACATTATATATTCTAAATATTTGGACATTTCAACCAAGTATCTTGAAGTTTTTATAGGCTAGAATATTGTTAAAATTTATCACTCCTTTCTTCACCAGTAACTGGATTATATATCCACACTCACTGTGGTGAGGTATGCTTCACCACTGTAACTCTAAGTTTGCTCATGTGCCTTGCTATGGACAGTGGTATAATTACAGACATGAATTAAGCACAGCCTGGAGAAGCACTTGCATGATTGTTCTTTCTCTTGCACTTCTGTTAATGGCATACAATAAAACTTCACAGGGACGACAACTAGTTTGCCAATGAGAATGAGAGATTTATTAACTATGGCTACTCCAGCCAAGCTGCCTGTGTACAGCCATCCAGTCATGACAAACTGATACTTAAACATGCCCAGCCAATTTCAGCAAAGTCATCCAACAGACTTAAGGGAAAATAGATAGACTCACAGTCAACCCTAATCACACATCTGTGAAAGCAAATTGATATTAGTTGAAGTCACTGACTTTTCAGGTAACTTGTTATACAGTATTATTGAAAAATATCAAATAATTCTGCTTCTATAAAGCAAGTAAGACTTTAGTGGGCTCTTCATTAATTTCAGTCCTAAGGCTAATCATGACAAATTAACAATAACAAAAATTGTGTGGGTCAAATTGTAATCATGCTCTGTCCCATTATAGTAACCAAACTAACCTGTCTCTGGAAGGTAAATTTTGTCACTTGGCTTCTGAATTTTGGGGATCTCACTCCCACCATTAAATCCAGGAAGTCCATTACGCTGTTAGCATCTCTACATCATCAGGGTATTTGTACAAAATATTCAATGTGATGAAAAGCAAGGGGCTACAACCAAGATTATTCTGCCCAGCAAGCCTATAATTTAGAAACAAAGGAGAGGTAAAGAGCTTCCCAGACAAGAAAAAGCCAGAGGAGTTGGTCACCCCTGAACAAGTATTACAAGAAATGTTAAAGGGACTTCTTGAAGAAAAAGAAAGACAAGGAGAAGGAGATAGAAAAGAAGGACAAGAAGGAGATTGAGAAAAAAATTATAAACATATGAATAATAAACTGGCAATAACTACATACCTATAAATAATTACTTTAAATGTAATAGATTAAATTATCTAATCATAAGAGATGGGGTGGCTGAATGGATAAGAAAATAAGACATATTCATATGTTGCCTATCAGAGACACAGTTCAGATTGAAACACACACACACAGATTGGAAATAAAGGGATGGTAAAGCTGTTTCATGCAAATGAAAAAAGAAAAAAAAAAGCTGGGGCAGCAATACTTATACTGGACAGAATAAACTTTAAATCAAAGGCTATAACAAGAGAAAAAGAAGGACATTACATAATGATAAAGGGATAAATCCAACAAGAGGATATAAACATTGTAAATATTTATGCACCCAACATAGGAGCACCTAAAGAAACTCATATGAAGCAAATATTGGCAGATACAAAGGGAGAGATCCACAGTAATACAGTCATAGTAGGGGACTTTAACATCCCTTTAACAGAATTGCAATTATCATGCTACCTGATATTGAACTATACTACAAGACTGTAGTAATCTAGACAGCATGGTACTGGCATAAAAACAGACACATAGATCAATGAAACAGAATAGAGAGCCCAGAAGTAAATCCACATTTATATGGTAAATTAACCTATGACAAAGGAGGGAAGGATATACACTGGGGTAAAGCAGTTCAGTCAATAAATGGTGTTGGAAAAACTGAACAGAAACATGCAAGAAAATGAAACTAGACCACTTTCTTACACCATATCCAGACAGAAAATCAACAAGGAAACAGCAGCTCTAAATGACACATTAACCAGCTGGATTAATATTTTTATAACATTTCACCCCAAAGTAGCAGAATATACCTTCTTTTCAGGATCACATGGAACATTTTTCATGATAGACCACATTAGGCCACAAAACAGGTCTCAGTAAATTTAGGAAGGCTGAAATCATACCAAACATCTTTTTTCATCATAATTTTATGACACTAGAAACTAATTACAAGAAAAGAAATGAAAAACACAAGAACACATGGAGACTAAATAACATGCCACTAAATAATGAATGAGTCAACAAGGAGATCAAGGCAGAAATCAAAAGCTACTTTGAGACAAATGAAAATGAAAACACAAGGACCCCAAGTTATGGGACACAGCCAAAACAGTTCTAAGAGAGAAATTCAGAGCAATAGAGGCCCACCTCAAGAACCAAGAACATCTGAAATAAACAGTCTAACCTTAACACTTAAAGGTACTAGGTAAAGAACAAACAGAACCCAAAGTGAGGAGGAGAAAATAATAAATCAGAGTGGAAACAAATAAAATAGAGTAAAAAAAAAATCAATGAAACCAAGAGCTGGTTCTCTGAAAATATAAACAAAATTAATAAACCTTTAACCAGGTTCATCAAGAAATAGAGGGGGTGGCTGGTTAGCTCAGTTGGCTAGAGCGCACAGCTAATAACACCAAGGTTGCTGGTTCAATCCTCATATGGGCCACTGTGAGCTGCTCCCGCCTTAAAAAAAAAAAAAAGAAGAAGAAGAAGAAAGAGAGGATCCAAATAAATAAAATGAAAAATAAGACAAGTGACAACTGACACTACAGAAATATAAAGGATTATAAGAAAATACTATGTACAATTATATGCCAACAAATTGTACAATCTGGAAGAAAGGGATAAATTCGTAGAACATACAATATTCAAAGATTGAATCAAGAAGAAACAGAAAATCTGAACAGTTCAATAACTAGAAATTAAATTGAGTCAGTAATCAAAACACTCACAACAAACAAAACACTCATGGACCAGATGGCTTCACAGGTGAATTTTACCAAACATTCAAAGAAGATATCACACCTATCTTTCTCAAACTATTACAAAATATTCAAGATCAGGGAAGGCTCCCAAGCACATTTTAAGGTCTAACATTACCCTGATTTCGAAACCAGACAAAGACGTTACAAAAAAGGGAAAGTATTGACTGATGTCTCAGATGAACACAGATGAAAAATCCTCAGCAAAATATTAGCAAACATAATTTTGACAGCAATACATTAAAAAGATCATTCACCATGATCAAGTCAGATTTATTAATGGATGCTAGGTTGGTTCAATATATTCAAATCAATTAACATGACACACCACATAAACAAAATGAAAGATAAAAATCATATGATCATATCAATAAATGCAGAAAAACAAACAAAAACAACAACAACAAAAAATAAAAAACCTCTCATCAAAGTGGGAATAGAAGGAACATACCTCAACATAGTAAAGGCCATATATGACAAACCCACACTTAATGGTGAAATGCTAAAACTGTTTTCCTTAAGATCAGAAAAAAGACAAGGATGCCCAGTTTCACCATTTCCATTCAAAGTACTATTGGAAGTCCTAGCCTCAGCAATCAGACAAGAAAGAATAATAAATAAATAAATAAATAAATAAATAAATAAATAAATAAATAAATAAGTCATTCAAATAGGAAAGAGAAATTAAGAAAACAATCCCATTTACAATTACATAAAAAAATAAAATCAATTAAAATACCTAGAAATAAATTGAACCGAGGAGGTAAAAGACCTGTACTCGAAAAACTATAAGACACTGAAGGCAGAAATTAAAGAAGATACAAATAAGTGGATGCTTATCCATGCACCTGGATAGGAGGAATTAACATCCTGAAAATGGCCATACTACCCAAAGCTATCTGTAGATTCAATACACTCCCTATCAAAATGCCAATGGCAGTTTTCAAAGAACTAGATAAAATAATTGTAAAATTTATATGGAAACATAGAAGACCCTACATAGCCACAGCAATCTTGGGAGAGAACAGAATTGCGGTTATCACACTACCTGATACTGAACTATACTATAAGACTATAGTAATCTAAACAGCATGGTACTGGCATAAAACAGACACATAGATCAATGGAACAGAATAGAGAGCCCAGAAATAAACCCACACCTATATGGTAAATTAATCTATGACAAAGGAGGCAAGGATGTACACTGTGGTAAAGACAGTTCAGTCAATAAATGGTGTTGGAAAAACTGAACAGATACATGCAGGAAAATGATACTAGACCACTTTCTTACACCATATACAAAAATAAACTCAAAATTGATTAAAGACTTAAATGTAAGACCCCATACCATAAAACTCAGGCATTAAACTCTGACATTCCTCTTAGCACAATATATATATATATATATGTGTGTGTGTGTATATATATATATATACACACACACACACACACACACACACACACACACACACACACACACACACACATATATGTCTTCTCAGGCAAGAGAAACAAAAGGAAACATGAACAAATAGGGCTGCATCAAACTGAAAATTTTTTGCACAGCAAAGAAAACCATTATCAAAATAAAAAGACTACCTAATTAATGGGAGAAGATATGCACCAATAAGACATCCAATAAAGGTTTAATATCCAAAATATATAAGGAACTCATACAACTTAACATACACACACACACTGACACAAAATCCAATTAAAAAATGGGCAGAGTGCCTGAATAGACATTTCTCCAAAGATGACATACAGATGGCCTATAGACATATGAAAAGATGCTCAATGTCACTAATCATCAAATAAATGCAAATTAAAACCATTGTGAGTTATCACCTCAAACCTGTCAGAATGGCAATCATCAAGAAAAAAAAAATCAACAAAGAAGAAGTGTTGGTGAGAATGAGGAGAAATGGGAACTCTCATACACTGTTGATGGGATTGCAAATTGATGCTGCACTATGGAAAACAGTATACAGTTTCCTCAGAATATAAAAAATAGAACTACCATATAATCCAGTAATCCCATTTCTGGGTATTTATCCAAAGTAATTCTTAAAAGCAAACAATACACCCAAAATGTTGGGGGTATGTCACAGCGGCATGATTCAACTGAAAGTTTCCAATGGCCAGAACTAGCACAACTTGAGCAACAAAATATATCAAGGAATATTGGATAATAATCCAAAGTATCTATCTTTTAAAACTATAAATCCCCTATTCATATAAAAATTATTAAAAAGATAAACAAATGAGGGAGAATATATAAATATTCCATGTAAAAGAATTCCAAATAATTTATGTAGATTACAACATAACTTCTCACTCCTTAGATGTGGGATGCACATAATGACTTTCTTCCAAAGAATAAAGTGTAAAAAGAATAACTTTACACTAGAGGAACTTGACAAGCACTGCACAGCCAGATGAATAAGGTCAACATCAACACTAAAAAGTCATGCTGATAATATTTTTTTGTATGATGTGATGACAATCAGACTGTGAACTTCCTTTCCCCAAATGAATAATCACAGCTTCGTTATAAAAATACCTCATGAATCCCAATCAAGTGGTATTCTACAAAATACCAGACCAGTACATCTCAGAACTGTGAAAGTAAACACAAACAAAGTAAATGTGAGAAATTGTCACAGGGCAATGGAGGCATGACAGCTAAATATGGTGTAATATCCTGAGTGGGATCCTGGAAAAGAAAAAGGCATTAAGTTAAAAACTAAAGACATCCAAATAAAATGTGGTGATTTCCAAATAATAATCCATCAAACTTTGTTCAATAATTGGAACAATAATGTACCATATTTAATGCAACATATTAATAATTGAAGGAATTGGATGGGATGTGGGATATACTGGAACTCTTTGTGCTCTAGTCACAATTTTTCTATAAATCTGAAACATTTTTAAAAATACATTTTGAATTATTATTACAAAGTATCTCAAAAACATTATTTTGAAACTTTTGGTCATTAGCCCTATGAGTTAAGTGATTAAAATTTGAATATACATACATTTTAGTAGGAAAAAAATGTAACATAGGATTTTTTGCTTTTTTTTTTCCTTAAAATGACTACAAATGTTATTTCTAAGGACAGTAATGCATTTATGCAATTAACAAGTAATTTAGTCTTGCCAGTTCTCTAAGTATGTGTATGGCTTAAAAGTACAATTAAATAATAACATTCTGATTTTATGGAAATATTGTTACCAGATTTGTGCCTGAACAGTACAGATATAGATACAGACATAAATATAAAGTTATAAAACATAAATATAGATATAAATAACATAATATATTACACATAATTTACATATAGAAGGAAGAAAAATTAGATGCACTTTGACATACACTGTAGCTACTATTTTTGGCATCAGTTAATTTATTTTCACATGATTCCCTAAGGACAAAGTTATTTCTCTAGTTGTCTTCTGACAACCTTATCAGATTTCCAATGTTTCAAGAAGAGTCAGACTTGTGTTCTTTGAGTTTTGGCTGAAATTAGTCATTGAAAGAATAAATGGATCTGTATCACCTGCATTTTAATAGGTAAATAAACTGTAATCTAGTGTGATTGATTTCCATGGAGAAAACACTGCCAGAATCTGTATGTTCTCCTATTTGTCTATGAAGTTTGGGGCTATGGTAGAGGAAAGGACCAGTACATGCCAATTATAGTTTTGACATTTGAAGCCAACATAAATTTTATGTTTTAAGTACAGTCATTCAACATCAGCAGAAAAAGGATAATTGAGACTCCTCTACTCAGCCATCCTAGATACATATTATAATGTTTATAGTAAGTTATCTCTATCTTAAAAATGAGCCTATTAGTAAAAGCATAAAGATATTTTCAGCCCATAAAGTCATTATTGTCATCTTTGGAACAATTAATAGCTCGTTTAATGTGCTAAAGTGCTTCTTCACTATACATCATCAAATGACAATGTATTTTGTGGTGGACACTGAAAACATTAAACCTTGCATAGAATATTAATGTTTAAAGAGAATATAGCTATTGATTTTATAAAAATGAAATCATCACTGTGCTACTTTATATAATGTAGTGATAATGAAGGTTAAGATATTACAATTCAATTTTTTTCATTGCTTCTCCTTCACTTCTTATTTTAATTGTAACTTTTTATCAAAGATTTTATTAGATTTGTTCTGTAATCTTAAAACTGTTTAGAGGTTTATTAGAAAACTCTTTTAAGTCGCTCAGGAGGAACATCACCCCAAGTCCTTGAAACAATAATCACGCGGCTGCTCCTCCTGATGGCTGCAGTTTTGGATTATCCTGGGTGATCATATGTAAAGGATGTGTTGTTTCAAAGTGTCTGCAAAGCATTTTCAATGAACATAAGCTTTAAGTCGAAGGTTAAATATGAGATTGAAGTGAATAATCGCTATTGAAACTGAAATGCTGACAAAGGCACACAGAACTATCCTTGGGTTAACCTCAGCAACCTAGGCGGCCTGCAGGTTTATAATGATCCAAATGAGTAAGCAGTTAAAGAGATAAAAATGTGCTTATAATTTGGCAGTGAGCTCATAAGTTAACAGGCAAAATCATGTGGAGTAGTGGCGATCATAAAAGAATCCTGAGATATAATATCTTCCTTAATGTGTTAAATTGCATGGATATTTCCATGGGTTACGTGACAAAAGTTTTGTGTCATTGTTAGAAGAAACAATAATGATGCATATGTTTTGGGAGAGGGTTTCTCTATGTTGTATTATTATATAATGCACTCAGATATAACATGTTTAGATAGTAAATATAATTTGTTATACAGTGAGTAAAGAGTTAGGATAAAATAATATATAATTATATATTTTAACAAGACCAAAGACATAAAAAAAAGCAAAAGAATTATAGTAGATATTTGAAAACTAGGTATCAAATGATAAACACTATGCAGCCATGGCAAGAGGGCGATAGAGAGGAAAACAGTTGCAATACAGATTTGCTAATTTTGAGAAGTCTTGGACCAACTGTTGCAGGTAACTCAAACGTAGGAAACAGTCTGGAAACTGAAACCTTTCCTGGGTCACTGACTCTTTCATCTCTGCATCAGGAAAATTCAAGGAGGCATAATGTAATGTTTCCCAAATTATTTCCAACCTAATACATGAAGACATGTTCTAGAACTCCTTGAAACAAAAGGATTGCTATAGGAATGAAAAAAAAAAAAAATAGACTTCATTGGGTTTTAACTATTTAAGGTGAATCATTTCCACAATTTGTACAAACCTACTGCACCTGTAGCAGTATTTTTCAGAGTGTAGAAGAAATATGCAACATTAGTTGAGGAAATCAACTGTGGAAAATGCAGAACAGATTTTTTTTAAAGGAAACCAAACAAAAGATATGAAAGAGTATGAAATCTTTGGAGCCAGGGGAAATAGATGGAAGCAGAGGTAGTACTGCATTTCATGTAACAATACTGGGATTGTGCTCAGAGGGAAAAAAATACAATGGAATTCCCTGCATTCCCAGTGGAGTTTTCATATGGGAAATGAATTAATTATCTGTATCTATAACTTAGACATATTGGTAGAATTTTTATCTATAATGAAGAGCTATCGTTACTTTAAAATTAATTCACTCATCTTTGACCATTAGTTGTGTTTTTTGTTTTGTTTTGTTTTGTTTTCTAACTGATTATTGACAGTTCACTCAATTCAAGATAAATGTGGGAGTACTCAGTGCCCTCTTTCAGGCTTTTACTGTCCGTGTGTTCCTCTCATATTAAAATATCTCAATAACAGGAACATGAAAAGTTCCATTTCTCTAGCCCTTTGCGAGGGCTATTGACCCTAGTCCTTATCAATCAGGTTTTTAATTCCAAGGCCCTAGAACATTTCCTGTGGACACTATGACCATCTATGAGGTTCTAGTCTCCCTTATATCTCACATCTCCTGCCTCCTATATTATTACAGGTTCTATGGTTCTTTCCCCTAGAGTAAATTTAAGATCATTTTATACACACACACACACACACACACACACACACACACACACCCCACACACAAAGGTAGAACATCCTTACACTTTGTAAAATGTATGTGAATTGTATATTATCCCCCAAACGTTAATTCATTACTTAACTGCATCTAGTTTTTAAACAGTATTTTAATTTTATGTATCTATAAAATTAATTGCTCTTTAGGTTTTCAAAATAGAAAGCTTTCTTAATGTATGGTAAGAGAAATATTGTTTTTAACAGGCTTTTTCACAAATAGTTAACTGTTTAATATTTCAGTAACAGTAATTAAAAGCTGGGCAAGCTCCTGTTGGTAGCAACTTCCAAACCTCTTTCCCTTACAAGTGACATATCAATATACATTAACATACATATAAAAGAAAAAATATTTTAGATAAACTATTTTAGATTGAAAGATAGAGACACACCTGTGTCAAAATGAAATACATGTACTTAGGTATTTTTCATATTGAAATAGAATACAGTCCAAATTTCCTTTCATTTAAGAGTTATTTTTTGAGAATTTTTGAAAATGAAGGCTTGTGTCTGGACACTACATGTTTAAATGGCGACCAATTTCATCCTAAAACAAACAGATGATCTACTTGAGAAATAAGAAGCACAAACGAGATCATACTGTAAAGCACAATGTGAAGCGCTATTAGGGGCACTGAACGGTATATCAATTTAAAGCAAAAATGTGTGATCACTTGAAAGTTATAAAATGTGAAAGGTGTAATGGAGCTGAATGGTAGATACTATATTTATAGGGAGAAAAAGAATGACATGAGCATGGGTAGAAGAAAGAATAAAAATAGCAAATGTGTAGAGATTAGAAAGAAGGTGCACGTTTGAGAACAATTTTCATGTTTGTAAATGCAATGTTTAAGAATTTAAGACAAAGGTAATTTGCCTTCATATGGCAGAAGGGAGTGTCAGTTAATATCCGTTTGTAAGGTGTGAGAAATAAATCTTTTGCAATTATAGAGATGAATATAATATGTTCAGAGACGGTCTTTTTGGAACCATAATGACCAATGTTCACAGACTGAGTGA
This sequence comes from Rhinolophus sinicus, assembly GCF_057876585.1. Lineage (NCBI taxonomy): Eukaryota > Metazoa > Chordata > Mammalia > Chiroptera > Rhinolophidae > Rhinolophus > Rhinolophus sinicus. Next base: position 16,660,159 of record NC_142503.1, on the reverse strand, counting down.
TACTAATGTAAAACACAGTAATGAAATCAGTATGAGAAACAGCATTAGGAGAGCCAGGTTACAAAGGTTTGACTCCACCTGATTAAAAGAAAAGACAATCGTTCCCCTACTTAATTTAGACAAAAGAGTGGAGTGGTTACACAGATTTGAACACACATAAAGGTGCATATTTGGAAATTACTTTTGTACACAGACCACTTTTTGGTTAATAGAATACATGATCTAGTTTATTTGGAACCAAAGATCATTAAGTTTTCTAATTGATTTATTAAAAAAAAGACATTGGTGCTATATTGTGATGTTTCCAAGACATATTTTGAGCAAGAGAACAGGAGCCTGGGCATAAGAGATCCCCTGACAAGTAACATTTAGAACTTGGTGTTGCAAGAAATTGACCTGGCATCATGGCCACATGTAGTGTTTTAAAGTTGAGCAAAAATAATCTCACAGGACGCCAACAAGATAAAGTGACATCAAAACCAGACTCCATCATAATGTTGACTAAGTACAAACAAAACCAGGTCACTGCTGACCATGAAAGCATCAAACAAGCAATCCCCTCTCCCCATGAATGTGACTTCTGTCTCAACTACAGCTTTCATTTCTCTTTATTTTGTAATACTATGTTCTTAAAAATCTCAAAAATTGTTTTTGGGAACTTACACATGAATTGGTTGTATCTTCATGGGTAGTGAAGAAAAGTCTAGGCCATATGTTGTACCTATGTGTCTTTCAGGTACAATTTAGGAAGAGAGCCTCTCTTTTCCCAATCTGGCCCTAACCACTTTACTTCTCCCCTATTTTACATGTCCTCAGAGTTTCAGTGAACTGTAAATAGCTCAGCTATAAAAATTACACTTAAGAAAGGAGATTGGTTAAGCGATGGTAAGGATAAATGAGTGGTTTGTGTGGTAGAATGAAAACCAGAAGCCTAAAGGTTTCATAGGACAACTTGGGAAAAGTCAGTCTCCTGAAGAACTGTTCATTATTCAATTTCTTAGAAGGTATGAACAATTCTAGGTTGTGATAGTCATGGACATGGATATAGGGCCAGCAAGAATGGGTTCCCAGGAGTCCATCTGAATTTAGTCAGAGGGTTGGAAAGAACTTTTGGGGACTGAAGTCTGGCAAGGATTATAGGGGGAAATATTTAGTCCTTTATAATTTTCCATGGTAGATAATTTTCAGGGGCTGCACAGGCCCCCTGTACGTATTGTTATCAGTATCACACCCTAGCTGTAATCAAATGGTACCCTAAATCATGTTTTCTTGACTTCTTTCTACCTTGAGTTAGTGCTCTTCCAAGGGCAAAGCGGGGACACAAATGAGCACAACCATCAAACTATCCCGTGATCCGTTCCCTGTCTGTGGCCACAGCAGACAGTCATTCTTTGTGATCATTTCCTCCATATCAAAACACAATCACCTTCCACCTCTTCAAATCTCTCTCTCATGTTTCATATTAGTACTGAGGAAATACCTCTACTATGGAATCCCAGAGCCAGGGTAGGCGATAGAATCCATGTAATATGGCTTCTTTTCTGGGATTGTCAACTTTCCAAGTTGAGATTTTGTATAAATATTTATTGATTTTTTTATTCTATCTTTCTGGGGTTTTTTTGTTTTGTTTTGTTTTGTTTGTTTTTTTTGTTTTGTTTTGTTTTTTTAGTACAGATTTGGAAAATCACAGAAACTTCAGGAAGAGAGATATTAATTGATTCCCAACTGTTTAAAAGCTTGCCACATAACGTCCTATTTTTCTTTGCTCATAAGGTTGAGAGAGGAGTTATAGATATCTTTAGCTCTTGTTTGGAAGACAATAGAATATAATCTGGACATTTCATATCAGATTCTTCCCAATTATTTATAGGAAATTTATTCTTTGTGTTCTTCTTATGTGTTTTTTTGTTGTTGTTGTTGTTCATTTCTTTGTTTTTTTTATTTTTTTTATCACTTACGCATTCAAAAAACTCCAGTTTATTTTCAGTCTGATTATGTTAGTCATTCCTCTATTTGATATACATACATGCATATACTCTCTTTTTCACACACAATCACTCAACTAAAGATAAAAGAATCCTGCTTAATACTAGTAATGAATATTAAAGTAAGTACACATTTTATATTATAATTTTATATTGCAAAAATATGAAATCACAACGTAATTAGTTTAGTCACATTTTACATGTCACCACAATCCAGTAAAATGAGTTAGTTTTACCTTTTAATCAGATGCACACTGAACAAGAAACTCAATTTATCTAATATTATATGTTAGATATTAGTAACATACTTTGTCTTTTTGCATTATAAGGCTTCATACTTCGGTTAGTTGAAGGTGATATATAAAGCAAATATGTTTTTTTACCTCCTGAAAACCTAGTTTCAGAAACACGACTCACTTCTAATTTCAAATTCCCTATTATCAGTCGTACTTTGCTAATGACTTCCTATTTGTTTCTCAGCAGTGTAAGATGCTAACTTTAATTTCAAATTAGTATTTGGGCCTACTTATTATTTTTTTTACAGTATCTAAATCCTCTGGAAAGTCCACAAACAATTGCCTTTAAAATATGATTTTAAAATGTCAGTATTTGAACATTCATGAAATATAATTAATAAGAAAAGGTTGGAAAGATTCACAGAAACAGACAATAATATCACTTTAATATTTAGAGTAGTAGCCAGTCCACTACCCTAAGTATAATTTTGTCACATAGCTTTTAGACCTATGTAAATAACTCAAATTACGTTAAGAAACGGATAAAATTCAAAAGAAATAATATGTTAAATATGTATGAATTAGTAATAATTAAATAATCAAAAGCAATAAACTGTTACAAGTGCAACAGCTTCTACAACAAAGAAAATAACAGATTCAAGATATAAAAGATTTGTAATGATATTAATAATGTACTTTGTTTAAACAGCTCTATAGTTTAACTTGACCACATTTATTGCATAGTTTTCATAACAGTTTAAAGTTTTCTCCAGATTTAAATGTCAAAATATTAAGTACCCAGAATTTGTAACATTATTCTAGAAGAGAAAATGGCCTGGTCTCGGGGGTGGTTGTTTATAGCTTGGCTATTTTATAGTGATCTTTTATATGAAGCATTAGTACCATTTATTTCAGTCAGGCAATTAAAATAATATACTCAGGTATAAAATGTGGGGAAATCTCCTCATTAAATGGGATTAAACCAGACAGTATAGATTTCCCAGAACAAAGAATGTATGGAGACAGGAAGTAACTGATTAAACTCCCAAGATGTCGATTTATAGATCGAATTATTCATTTGTATTTGACATTCAAACATATTTTGAATAAATATTGCAAATAACTTTTTTTAGGGACAATCTTATACTCTCATCATAATAAAAGTAATAGTCTCTTACTGGTAGTTGGGTTACTCTGTTAGTCATCATATATTCATAATTAGGTCACATACTTAATGGGATTCTATGTAGCTTTGTTTCATTTTATTGAGAATAAGAGAATATTTACCAAATATCCTAAATAATGGTTTAAAATTATGAGAAAACTTGAAGACTACTGGGTCAAGAACGTTTTGTTTCTATAAAGTGTACCAAAAGATGCATTGCCTATTTGATCTGTTAGGAATTATTTTGTTGTAAAATGACTATGTAAGTTCCAGATAAAGAGACATTTTACTCTTTAAATTGCAAGAGCAATAACAAATAGCAATATTCTAAATTATTCTTCTATGCATATTTCCCATTTGACCATTCTATTTCCATTACATTAACTAATCACCTTCCTGGGGTGAAAATTGCATGCTTCAAAAATGGGTTGATTAAAGATTAGTGTTCCTGGTAGTTGGTCACCTGTCTCATCATTAGAGGTCAAGGGTTATGGCTGCTCAGATGAAAGAACACTGCAAAGCACTCTGAATATTTGAAATGCACAGATTGTTTCTCTGCTCTCCATGTGTCTGGAATTTCCCAGTATGCTTACATAGGTTTTTTTTGGTTTTTTGTTTTCCCCTTTGTGCTAGTCACATACACTATAAATGCACTTAGAAAAAAATATAATCAAAACTAGTTTGACTAAATTTTAATTTAAAAATAGACCATTGAGTAGAGGCTTATTTTACATTTACTTTCACAAGTAAATATATTCTTGAAAATGTATTCACAAGTTAGATAATCAAAAATGTAGCACTCTCACATATGAGGACATTCATTTTCTGGCAATTAATCTGAGAAGTCATCCGCTTACATTTTCTTTCCATTAAGAAAACTGTGTATATATCTCCAAAAGTCATATTCTAAAACCTTTAGGGAAGAAAATGCCATATCTTCCTTTTTTAAGCCATTGTAGTCCTTTGTATAACTAACTTAATGTTTTAAGAAATAAATATGAAAATATTTCAAAAAACAGATTTTTCAGGGATTGTGTTAATTATTATTTCACAACATCCTAAATATCCATATTAAACTAAAAGTGTCTCAATAACACAAGAAACTTCTGGTATCCTGCCTTCCCAACTTCCTGCTAAGATGGGAATTTAGGAAACCACACTAACTCTTTCTAGCCACCAGAATATTATTTGGCACACTTCTGAAAGAGTCCACAAACCCCGAGGTGTGATAATATCAACTGCTTCTCAGGAAAGCTATATGTATTTGTCTGCCTGACTAAGTATCTGCATAACCCACAGTGAAGACTTTTTCAGTAAAACCTCCTCATTTTAAAGTAGTGGCTACTGTATAATTACATAGTAGTCATTTAAAACTCAGTAAAACCAAAGAGAACATCAAGTAGTAAATTCTGAGATAGAATTAGAATGCCTATGAGGGGTTCCCACTGTGGTAAGATACTAAACCATATAATCTGAGTGAACACACATTTTGAAGCCTCTGTTCTAATAGTTGGTGTAAAAATTAGATAGACGTGCCAAAAATGGATCTTTGATATGTTGAAAAGACCTAGAAGTTATTTTCTCAACAATTATATTTTATTTGCTGTATCTGCTGTGGTATTGAAATAAAACATAATCTCCAGACGGCCAGATAAACTATACTTTAGCTCAACTTTCAAAATATAAAATAGGCAATTGAATCATGAAACAATTGGCATTATAGGAAACATTAATTTTAAAAATCAAAACAAATGTGAAGTCACACTCATTTATTGTATTTTTCTTATGCTCATGGGAAGTGAGGAGCATAACTGTCCTACCTGTAAAACTAGGTGTCTTGTTGTTTTGAATGTACATACCAGTCCCTCAACCCAATTCCCAGCCTCCAAAATCTTCAGGAAAATATGTCATGTTTGTGCTCTAGCTTTGTCTTATGAATTGAATTGTGTCCACCCAAAAGATACATTGAAGCCTTAACTCAGAATGTGACCTTAATTGTAAATAAAGTCTTCATAGAGGTAATCAAGTTAAAATGAGGTTATTTGGGTGGGCCCTAATCTGATATGATTGGCAACAAAGGGGAATTTGGACACAGAGACAGCTATGCAAAGAAGGAAGACAGTGTGAAGATACACAGAAGGAAGATGTCTGTATGACTGGATTGATGTGTTTATAAGCCAAGGAACACCAAGAAGTGTCAGCAAATATCAGGCGCTACCATGTTTCCCCAAAAATAAGACCTAGCCGGACAATCAGCTCTAATGCGTCTTTGGAGCAAAAATTAATATAAGATAATATTTTACTAGAAGATCGGGTCTTATATCTTATAAGACCTGATATATAATATAATATAATATAATATAATATAATATAATATAATATAATATAATATAATATAATATAATATAATATAATATAATATAATATAATATAATAAATATGTTATACCAGGTCTTATATTAATTTTTGTCCCAAAAGACATGTTAGAGCTGATTGTCCATTAGGTCTTATTTTCGGGAAAACACAGTAGAAGAAGCAAGGAAGGATGCTCTCCTAGAGCCATCAGAGAGAATATGGCCTTACTACACCATTATTTTGGTCTTCTCTCTTCCAAAACTGTGAGACAATAAATTTCAGTTATTGTAAGCCACCTACTTTGTTAGGGCAGCCCTAGGAAACTAGCTTATATAACCTGTGGATCTCATTATAGATCACTGAGGTAAACATATTGCAGGTTGAGAAATAGTCACTATAATAGTTTAGACAGAGACAGTATACAAAAGAAGGGAATAGGTGGTCAAGCCAGAGAAAGAAGAGAAAAAGAAGAGTCACCATAGCAGCAAAAAGCTCTACAAAAGAAAACTTATAGAACACAGACTTCAGGATTAAAAGGTATGTAGTTCGATGAAGTAAAGTAAGAAAAAAAATGTTCAGAAACTTAGTAGAAACATAGATTATATTGTATTAAAAGAGAGGTGGAAGTGCAAATGGAAATCCTGAACCATAGAAAGTAACAAAAGACAGAGGGATGAGGGAAGAGAGACTTGGACTTCTCCATAGTGTGATCACTGTTTATAGTCAGAAGGAGATTTGCAGCTGACTGGTAGAAGGGAATGTTACATTGACTTGAAGATGGAAACAGAGATAAAGACAGAAATGTCTGAAGATTTTTTTTTTTCTTTTTGACAAATCTGTTATTAGTCATTCAGCTATGGTTCTAAGACCAAGCCACATGCATTTCTTTTCTTGAATCCTCTCTTAGTTATTTTACTTTAATTTTTAAATGACCACGTGCGTGACAAATTACCTTTAGGTGATTTCATTGAAAAGTTCAAAATGCGTTTTTTGTTGTGTTTTTTTTTCCCCAAAAATATTCAATGCATATATTTCAGACATCGTTCGTTATTTTCAGAGTAGTATTTATTTACTTCCATTTATTTTTACTGAGCTTAGACAAGTTTAGATGCTGCAATATTCCCATATAACTTAAACCTACTGTTTCCTACAATAGATAAGTAAAAATGTCAGCATCCCAGCAACAAATAGATGGTGCATCCACAACGGTGGTGATTGAAGACAGTTCAATGAAAGCTGTATATATATAAGATATGGGAAGGTTAAGAAAACATAGGGTTAAGACTAACGACAAAGAGGGAAGAGGGAGAAAGAAGACGCAAATAATGTCTTTATCACCCTTAGGCCTGAAATGCAGAGGCAGCATGAAGTGGTCCACAATCTGTTATAACTGACAGTAGGGTAGAGGGCTGCTGCAACAGCAAGTGTCGTATTCAGCACAGGGAGCAGCCACTGCGAAATGGCGACCGTGCTGGAGGAGAAACCAGTAAAACCACATACTCTGATCTTTCTCTTCTCCTGTCTCCCATTAGCTGAGCAAAAACAAATCCAGATAGCAGAGTAGCATACAAGTCAGCCTTCTGGATGTCAGTGTCAAAAAGGGATGAACCTGCATCAAATGATGAAAATAGAGAAAACATAAATAATACAAATATAAATACATATACACCATATAATATTGTCTATTTTTTCAGAATAAATACAACTATATAAACAAGTGATTCTAGCTCTATGAATTACTCAGATAAAAGGTATAGTAGAATCTATTTGAACATTCATTAGGTAGATAGAATATGATCAGTTGAAAGGGATGTGTAAAAAAATAATAGTAAAATATAACCCTAATCTTTAGAGTATACTTTGAATTTAGATGCCTAAAAATAATGCAATGTACATTAAAAACCTAACTTTGCATAAAGAAAAATTCTAATAGAAAATGCTTAAGCTTTAGCTGGAAGTTAATTATAGTATTATGTGTATTAATGGTATTTATATTTATACTGCTATTAAATAATTATGAATTATAAATAAATTTAGTGTACATGTGCTAAGAAATTTGAATCTTTAGACAGCACTTTTATGTTTCCCTTCCTCTAATTTTCAGAAATGTACATGATATAAATACATAAATACAAAACACAGTTAATTAAAAATATACATAATACTTAAGACAGTTCAATTCAACTCAGTATATTTGTATTAAAAATGAAAAGGTTTTATGCAATGTTTAAACTATGACTAGCATGGAAAAGCAAAACGTTTAAAAAATTTGATTACTTCAAGTTATTTTAATTGTACGTTAAATAAAAATAGTTCAAATTTCTAGCACATCAAATTTAGGGAAAGTACCTAAAAATAACCGTACTTCAGCATGAAATATATCTTATAACATGTAGTATGTCTGTTGCTGTTATCCCTTTGAAAATGTATTCAATCTTTAAAAAAGTTGTTTATGTATAACTTTAGCCATCCTATTCATGTTTCATGATTACTATAAACAATCATCCATAATTATATATAACTTATATATTTAATATTTATTAAATATAAATATGTGCCATTTTTATTGAATCTCTGAAGTCATTGTTGCTCTTGTGGTAATCTTCCCCCATTCACAGGAATTTTTCTGACAGGTCTACAGTGAAAGAATAAAAGATATAGGAAAGAGTTTGAAAAGTCAAGCCAAACTTTCTAATTCCATTTTTCCCTCTGTTTACTAATATTTTTTCCCATACTTACATTTGACATATTTAAACTGTGGATGTCTTTATTATTATCCTATTACTTTATTGAGAAAAGTCTCCATAATATTAGGACATTTCTCTGTGTATGTTATTGGGGAAGGATTGTTGAACTTCAGTGGATAAAGCTCACTTAGCAACTTGCATGCATGGTGTGAGAAGGATCCTATCATAGAAGTTATTTCCTTCCAATTATTTTTTTTCTTAACATATTCAGAGTCCCAATCTCATTAATTTCATTCTAGCATGAGCAAACTAATACCAGATGAATAAATTATTAAGTGCATCAAAGTTATCAAGCCATCACATATTCATATGTTTTTCTTTCAACACAAATTTGCTGGCGTTAAGAAAATGTGTGCATTTATTTGTAAGCCCTTTTTCACTGAGCAAGCTACTCAGGAACAACTTTGTATTAAAGGAAGGCTTGGACCAGTGGGATAAATCTTTATTATTTAAGAATAATATAACTTAATGATAGACTATGAGCAGAAGAGAGTCTCCATGAGCAGAGGAGGGATTGCAAGAAGAGGGGAAACATTGTTCATTTTTCAGTAATTTTTTAATCTGTCAAATGCTATTAAAATGCTAATAATTTTGAGAAAATTATTGCACAATACTTGTAAAAGTTTTGTAACTGGCTACATTTTTCTTACTGTGAAAACAGAACTCTCCATAACATACATTTGGCTTAGGTGAAGAATTATGTGTCTTCCAATTATTTATAACTCAATTATGTATTTTGATTTAAGTAAAATTTGTTATACTGAAATGTAAAAGCATTCATAGGAAGTTGCAAAAAATATGGAGTGACATCCTATATACTTCTCACCCAGTTTCCCCAAATGGTGACATTTTGCATAATTATAAATCAGTATAATAAGAAAATTGCCATTAGTACAATCAATACACGGAGATTATTCAGATTTCACAAGTTACAATCACTTATGAACAAAAATGTGTGTATAGTCTTATGTAATTTTATAACGTGTAAATTCATGTAATCACCACCACAATCAAGATATAAAGTTATTCCATTAATAGACAGCTCCCTTTTTCTTCCTTTTATTGCTGCAACTTCCCAATCCTCATCCCTAACCTCTGGCAACCACTAATCTCTACATATTTTTTTTTCTCTCAAAATGTTGTAGAAAAGGAATCAAACAGTATGTAACTTATATAGTGAAAGCCATGAGAGTGATGACTAGGAACAGAGATAAAAAGAAGGTGACAGAGACTTACTAAAGCTACAATCTAGATTTGAATAAACTATCCCTAATTATATCAAGGTAGTCTGTCATCACAAAAGAAAAATATAAATTAATATAGTTTCCAACTTCCATTTGAAAAAAATTACTAGGCATGCTAATAGCAAGAACCATATTCCTCAAAAATCAATAGGAAAAAGAAAAATAGAAGCAGACCTACAGTTGATGTATACGATTGGAGTTAGCAGATAAAGTCACAACATATTTCATATGATTCAATTAAAAGTTATAATGTGAACAATCATTAAAGTGATTAAAATGAAAAATATATAAGAATATTGAGAAAATAAATTTGACTGGGTACTTACAATCACTGTTCTTCATAATGAATATTATTCCACCAACATGCATAGTGACAAGATTATCAGCATAAGAGTTAAAAATATACAGATACAAAATAGAAGTTAAATAGTGGTCTCCAAATGTTAATTTATCTTGGAAGTGTATATTTAGCACACACTTTTCTTAGTCTAATTTAAAGAAAACTGTTATTTTCTAGCTTTGTTCATAGAAAAGCCCCTAGAAACAAAGAATAATTATTCAGTAAAATAATCTTTGCTACTTATTCAGATAATTGTTCATAAATATTATTTCCTATTAAACTGATCCAGAGTTTCTAGGAGGTATTGCTGTTGCAGCTTTATGCCCTTGATATTTTGTCATGCTAGAAAGCAAAGCATATTCAACATATATGAGAGTTTTGTTTTAAGATATATACTATCATAAGAGCCTATGTAAAGTAAGTTGACGTTGACAAAGATGGGACAATTTGACCATAAGGAACAAAAATAACTACAGCTAATTTAATAGATTTAAATATATAATTATTCAGGAGTTTATGATAATACTTCAAAAAATATTACCTTTGGGAGTTTGTTAGAGTGCCAACTCATTATTCTGAAAAGTGAGGATCAAGCAGGTTTATGTCTTTGTGCTGTTTCAGGGTAACAGAATGATTTTAGAGGATTATTTTTTACAGAGAAATCACAAATAAGAAATGTGTAAAGAATACCAGAATTAGAAAGTTAACATATTGCAGCACTAATGAATTAATGGATCTAGGCAATATTCATCAATGGCTGTCAACCACTCATTGAAAGGTTGGCACAGTGACATTCCATGAAACCACTAATCAATCTTAACTTCACTAAAGTACGAATAAAAAAAAAGTTTCTGTCCTTTCATATGCTGCAATAGAACACACAGTCACCTATAAGTTCTCTGACTAAGGCAACAAAAACAAAAGCAAGAACTTGGATCTAATCAAGCCTGTACGTAACTGTGGATATAAGAAACATCCAAATTTGTAAAGATTTTTTTTTTTAATTAAAGTTTATTGGGGTGACAATTGTTAGTAAAGCTACATAGGTTTCTGGTGTACATTTCTGTAACACATCATCTATATATCACATTGTGTGTTCACCACCCAGAGTCAGTTTTCCTTTCATCACCATGTATTTTATCCCTTTTACCCATAGAAATGAGTGTAAAGAATTTTTATAAGACATTATTTGAGCTCGCCTGAGGACAGCTGCTAGGAAGCAAGATCTCAAATGCTCAAATAACAGTTTATTTTATTTTATTTTATTTTATTTATTTTATTTTATTTTATTTTATTTATTTTATTTTATTTTATTTTATTTTATTTTATTTTATTTATTTTATTTTATTTTATTTTCACTTGAATTAAGAAGGGACCATAAGAAAGAATACATGGAGAAAGAAAGATGAGGGATTGGATTACCAAGTAGTTAATGAGATTATGTGCTCCCTGGAAGGTGGTTGTATTTCAAGGGTGTATTAATGTAGAGACACAAAAACAATGGTAGAGCTTGCTTAAGGCAAAAAATAACCTTTTACTAAAGAAGTGATATACCTAGGATGTGACTACTCAACACGACCTGCCTAGTTAGGAATTTATGATCAGATCACCCTGTGAGGTAACTTCCCATAGAACCCCTTTTATAACCACAATTACCCAGTTACCCCTTTTGATCATAAATCAATCTGAAGGATGCACTAACGACCAAACTTTTGGTCTCATAGAGTGATCTCAAGCACTAGGAAGGCTCATTCCTAGGAAGTTTCAGTATCAACATTTTCTTGAAAAGGTGGGTTGTTGGGGATGGGAGAATACCATAACCAGGGGATGTGAGTTGAGGCTGAATTTTCCCAAAAAGGGAATGGCAGATAAATGGAAGGCAGTCACGTCTTATGGACTTCATTGTGAAAAAATAATCGTAATCATTTCTACCCTATGAACTATCATTATCTAGTTTTGCCTTCTGTTTCATTTTTCTGTATTTGGCATCTAGTATAATATTTGCGTAACCATAAAAGAGTATTAACAGTTATACATCTTCAGTAGCCATAAACAATTGAATTATATAAAAAACCCAAAGAACAAGATTGACTATTATTATGACTAATATCATTAGCACATAAGTAAGAACAATCAAACAAAATGGTTTCTGAGTTCAGCATCAATCTGTAGATATACAGGCCTTGTCTTGGGACAGCTGTCTACCACTACTGTCAGCAACTTCTCATCCTAGAGCAGTCAGTGTCCTTCTGGGCAGAGCTGTGTGTCATAGACAAGGGTAGATGTCACTTGTGGTTAGGCATCTGATAATGTCCCTTTCAACGAGGTTGAAGTCAATACATGAAATCTACAGGTGGCAATCAATGGTCTTTAAATCTTTCATCCAGGAGCTTGCTGTGAAAGGAAGTGGTTACAATTTGACATTTTTTTGAAGTGACTTTAACCAACCTAGACACTAGTTATCGCAGACTCACAGGGTCCACTTGCCTGCGCGCATCCAAGCCAAAAAAAGACATAAGCAGGAGTTTGCCAAGAAGAAATAAAGGTTCATTTGAGGAGTTGGCGCCAATTCAGAGACACAGGTAAGCTAGAGCTCTCAAAACCCTGGCTCCCCAATGGCCTGTAGTACTTAGGTTATATAAGGAAAACATCAATACCATGGTCACTATGGGAGCTGGGTCTTGGGCTTTTCTGATTGGTCAGAACTAAAGCAGGGAGCAGTTTATCAAGGCTTCAAGTCTTGGTGTCAGCCATGTCATTTTTCAGTCAGGTTTCCAGGGAAGGCAGTCTGTCAAGCCTCTCCTTTCTGCTTTTCTGAGTCTGGAGCTGAAACACAACTTAGGCTGGGGTGTTATCTTTGTATGACCAAAACGTTATTCTAGTTTGAGGTTTGGTGGTTATATCTTGGTCATGGTTGATAGACCTGAAGCTTTGGTTTTAGGTGAGTTTAACACTGACCAGAACCTAATGTCCTAAGAGCTTAATGGTTAAAAGGAGTGACATACCATATAAGTACAGGTAAGAGGATCTGGGGAAAGCATGGTAGTGAGTTAGAGTTCTATCAGGCTAAACAAAGCTAGCTTGGATTAAAGTGGAATGCATGTTACTAAAATGAAGTTCATGTGCAGTTTCAATAATGTCAGTGCATAAATTCCTGCATCTAATTTAAGTCTAGTTTAAATGCACTATGATGCATGAAGAAATGCAAAACCTGAAAAAATGGGGTTTGTCGGGGAGACTTGTAGAACCAAGTGGCCTTCCTGGGTTTCCTGTAGCCCCAACTATTTGTTTAATTTACAACCATTGTTTACCCATACAAAATACCATAGAAGTTTTTATCACTTACTTTACAATGTTCGCCATCCTATTTAACATAAAAAGAGCTCATGATTAGTTTAAAATTACTCTTTTGTAAAAAGAGAAAACAAGTCTTTTTGAGGTGTTTGTTCCATGGGCCTTTTTGGGACACTGCAGTTATTCCTACATATATTGAAGTTTTAACTCTTACGTGTTCAATTTCTAATGAAAACTAAGAAGTTAAATTTATGAAGACATTTTATAACCTATAGAAACATATTTCATAGATGTCCAAGTAAATTATTAACATGAACTTATTTTTGTAAAACCAGGAAAAATATGAATACTATAATTAATATCAATAACTCAAAAGACATGTCTATTTTACTTGAACCCTGTTTTAAATAAACCAGCTTTTATTTACTAAGAATTAAATCATATGAACTTGAAAAGCATTTGACTCAGTTTTTATATTTCTGAGAATTTTAGAATATCCATTCCTTACAAGTGCCTCCCTTTAAATTAATTTTAACAATACCATCTGGAGGTAGAAATTATCTCACATTTACAATACACATATATAGCCTCACAGATACAAACAGATCTTTCAGCCATGAAAAAAACTCACTAGTTTGTAAAAGAACACTTGGATCCAAATTTTGCTTTGGAGGCTTTTACAATTTATACCTGTTCTTGGCAAGCCAAGTGCCAAATGACCCTCCCCCTTTTAAAATAAGGACAGCCATTTTTATACTTCAAAGAATCCCCTTGACACCTAAAAGACATCATAGGTTGATCAATTTGTCTTAATCCTCTTTTTAAAGCTTCAAGAGACCAATCTAATATTATTTCCATTCATTCTGCCTAATTTAATAGCTGGCTTCTTCTAATTGTGCATGCAAAATTTAGAAGTATCAAAGCATCCTTATCTCCCCAATCTTAGTATTAACCGGATGCTGACTGACCTAGGGCTCACCAGCCTCCGAAGCACAATTTCCCTTGTTTTTAGTTTTTCCTTTAAAACCCCCAGAGTCTGAACAAACTTCTAGGGAAAACCAGCCATTATATGCATATTTCTGAAGGAGGCAAATGTGGTTAACATCCCTAAAGGACTGATTCTCACCCTAAAGTAAATTTTTCCTCAGGCAACACCACAAAGAGTCTTAGTCACCTAAGTATATCCAAGTAAGAGAGGGCCAGCAAGAGCTTGCCAGCTGCCACTGAAACTGCAACTCTTTCTAAGGCACAGGCCCCCTCTCAAGATGCCCCCATTCCAGGACACCCTACCCTTCACAAAGAACTATTCCTGGGGCTCCCGTAGGCACCCCTCTCAGTACCCACCTCCGCCACTCCAGATTTGGGGATCTGCAATGACTATTGTCACCCCACTGGCTATTTGGGTTGGGAAGGCAAGTATCCTTTCACTTTTGGACCCAAAGAGAATTCAGTTTCTCATTTAACAAATATTTTATACTGACACGCATTAAGCAATCCAATAAAAGACTGAAATTAAAAACAGCAACCCATTTTTGTTTTATTTTCCTGAGTTATCTCAACCCTTTCCCTCCTAAAGAATTTTCTAGAAACAGCTCAAAATAAAGTCATGAACCTGCTACTTAAAGTAAGGAGGGCCAGGATTCCAAGGGAATACTCACCTAAGTTCATTCAGCGCAAACTGGGAAGCCAGTGGGTCACAGTGGGCCCGTGCTTGTACTTCACACCAGGTGTGGGTCCAGTGTGGTCTTGAGTGGGCTTCTTTGGAATCCCACTGAATGCCAAATAAATGTCTGTGTAAGAATGGGCAAACCTGTAAGGAATTTTTAGAAGAGTTCATTTGAGCCCAAATTGATGACAATGGCAGGGAAGCAAGACCTCAAATGCTCCAGAGAATGACGGTTTGCAGTTTCTTTTATGCATTTGGAGTTAAGGAGGGACCTTAGAAAGATTGCATGAAGGTGGGGCAAGCAAGACAGGGATTTGATTACAGAATAGTTAACAAGATTCTGTGCTCTCTTGAGGGTGGCCGCCCTTAGAAGGGTCTAGAAGAGAGGATTACTTCTGCCATTTCAAAGGTGTATTAACTTAGATGCACAAGAAGGATGGACAGGCCTTGCTTAAAATCTTTCAACTAAAGAAATTTTAGGCCTGGGGCCTGACTACTGCTCCACGACCCGCCCACGTAGGAATTTATGATCAGATCAACTTGTGAGGTTACTTTCCTTTAGATTTATTACAGCATGCCTTTTTTGTCCACAAAGCAAAGTGGGGAAATCTCTATGATTGGATAATAACTAAAATGGAGAGATACTTACTTCTGTTATATTGGTGGGTACAGGATAGTTAACATTTAATGTGTACAGTAAATAGAGATGGTATTCAGGCAACAATAGTATATGGTCTTAAGTGCAAGAGCTAGTGTCTCCACCCCATCTATTAAAGACCATCTCAGCAACTACATTTTAGAATCCTCTCCTCTTATTCCTGCCTGAGTTTAAGTCCAGACTGATTAGCAAGTGACCACCAACGTCACACCTACCACTTCTATTAAAAAACTAAACATTTTTTCCCACACTCATTTTCTGGGCTCCTGCCAATACATTTTAAACAGGCCTTGCAAATTTTTGTTGGGGAACCTGACTCTAGTTATTGGTCTGGACTCATTTAGAGACATATGAGCAAAACTTGAGGGAGATTTGCATCATCTGGAGAATAATCTGCCTCAAATAGGTCTTCTTAATTTCTCCAGGCAATGCCAGGTTCCTACTCTCATGTAAGTAAAAGGGGAAGTTTGTTCATTTTCATTTGCAGTGATATTTCAAAATATCCCCATTCCATGTATAAGAGTCTCATGCATTCATAACTGACACCTGATTTTACCATAGAAATTATGTTGAGGCTTGGCTTACATTGCCTTTTGCAGCACTGCTACACTTAACATTAAAACGCATGCCTGATGTTTTAATACTCTGCCTTCTGACTGTAAGAAAGGGACCCTGTAAACCCTGTCATGGAAGAACTCTGGATTTTACCACATGATTTCAGTCAATACGTGGCTGACCTGAATCTGTAATTTGTTTTCTTCAAGATCTTTAAGGCAGTCGACAAAAGTCAGCCAATTGTACAATATTTATTATTACCGTTCCTCTAATATTATTAAATTACTGGAAGATCTAGACAACCCCAATTTTTTGTCTTCCACCTATGCTTCATTCTAATGGACCAAAAGTAATTTCAAAGATACAGCATAATAGGAGGTATCACCACCTCACTTATTAGCAATCATGGAAACCTATTGCCATATGGCCAATAAAAAAAACAATTACAGAATTCCATCATGGAGGTCTCTTTCCTAATAATACTCAGATGCCAACTGTCTTAGTTTGGGTTCTCTGAAAGTAAAATATGAGACACAGACTTGGATATAGATCCAACTCCTGCATCACGTATTTCTTCGAATTTGGGAGATTATCCCAGATAGAAGTGAGGAAACAAGGAGAGTGAGAAAAGGCACAATGAGAAGCTAATATCTGAGTGTGTTATTGAAATCGCTGCTTTGGAAAGGGTAGCTTAAATTTTAGTGGAGAAACTAGGAAGCATAAAGAATGCCTCTGGGAACTGGCCATTCTAAGGATAAGAAGCCTGGCGTTCATCCCATGGCTCCCATTCTCTATTGGATGAGCAGTGTTTTCCATTTGAAGTTTCCATGTGAATGCTTGTTATAGACAATTTGTATTTAAATCATTATTTTGTTGTCTAGGATGAAGTAATGAGATAGCTAGAGGATTTGTGCACTGAACTGTGTGGTTTTGGCCTCTTCATTTTCTTCATTTCTCTACCTAAATTTTGTTAAATGACATCATCAGTCCGACACTTTCTATTAACGCCTGTTTGGAAATATTTTATCGTATAGAACATACCCCTTGGTTTTAGATTAGTCTCTCTCTCTTTTTTTATTTTTTTTTCCAGTGTAGTGACATGAAATTGACATAGATCACTGTATAAATTTAAGGTATACACGCCAGTGGTTTGACTTACATATATTGTAAATTGATTCTTGCAAAAAGTTTAATTAGCATATTGGAGGCCAATAGACATATAAAAAAGATGTTCAAGGACACTAATCATCAGAGAAATGCAAATTAAAACCACAAGGAGATATCACCTCACACTTGTCACAGTGGCTATCATCAAAAAATCAATAAACAACAAGTGTTGGCAAGGATGTGGAGAAAAGGAAATCTTCATGGACTATTGGTGGGATTGCAAATTGGTGCAGCAACTATGGAAAACAGTATGGAAGTTCCTCAAAAAATTAAAAATACAACTTTCTTATGACCCAGCAATTCCTCTTCTGGGTATTTATCCAAAGAAATCCAAAACACCAATTTGAAAATATATATGCACCCCTAAGTTTATTGCAGCATTATTTACAATAGCCAAGATATGGAAGCAACCTAAGTGCCCATCAATAGACAATTAGATAAAGAAGAAATGGTACATACACACGATGGAATATTACTCAACCATAAAAAAAAAGAATGAAATCTCACCATTTGCAACAACATGGATGGACCAAAAGGTATTATGTTAAGAGAAATCAGTCAAATAGAGAAAGACAAATACTGTATTATCTCACTTATGCATGGAATCTAAAGAACAAAATAATTTAACAAAACAGACTCATATACAGAGAACAAAGTGATCCTTGCCAGAATGGAAGGAGATTGGGGTGAAGGAGATTGGGGTAAAAGGTGAAGAGATTAAGAAGCAAGTGAATCTCTCGTATCAGAATATTTCATTGAATTGACTTAGTTTAGCTTTCATTTGCTTGCTGTTAAAAAACAATAGCCTTAACCAATAATGGGCAAGATGCAAAGAAATTTGAATTTTGAGTTCTGACAACCATGATGGTTGTGCATGTTATCTGAAGTGAAGTATGAGGCTTTCCTGGGAATTTTTTTAGCACTTTTGTTATGAATCATGGGCACTTATATTCATTATTGTTCTTGTTTTTCCTGTTTCCTCTTTGAAAGATAATGTTAATGGAGCTAATCCTTGTAGATAATTACTCTCCTGATATTATCCTAACATCTTCCCAGAGAGAAAAATAAAATCTGTTGGATTTCTATTATTTATTAATCATGAAGTAAAAGTACATTTTTCTTATTTTGTCATAAGTAATATGAGTGAGGTTTTATTTTTCCTATTGTTATTGTTGTTTTATTTATTTTGTTATTTAATCACCTTCCCTTCAATACAGATCTCTTATGATGGTGAAGAAGTCACTTGTCTAGCTTGGATTTAACTTTTTTTTTAACTATTTGAAATCATTTGACCTGATAGACTGTCAATTCTGTTCATATTTTCTTATTTATTTTTTAAACTGTTTGCTAATTTTGTTAACTTTAGGACAGTTGTACTTGTCATGCCACTTTAGTTTTATTTTTGTCTTCTTATATTTTATAATATTGTTTAATCATTGTATAGTGGCTCATTTATGGATATACTATAATTTCTTTTTAATTTCAAGCTTTATTGAGATAAAATTGGCATACCACATTATGTCAGTTTAAGTTGTATATATTGACTTGATATATTTATATATTGCAAAATGTTTACCACAGTACATTACCTTCATCCTGATACACATATCATAAATTTAGCATCTTAATCATTTTTAAGTGTATAGTTCATTAGTGAGTACAATACATTGTTATGCAACTGATATCCAGAACTCTTTATATCTCTTAAAGCTAAAGATCTATACCCTTTAAACAACTCCCTATACCCCTCTCCTCCTAGCCTTGGCAACCACCATGTTGGTTTCTGTCTTCAAAATAATTTCTAAACAATCTCCTGTTGCTGAATATTCTGCAGACTTAACACTATTTAATGTTGTCCCAAATAAATAAATAAAATGTACTAAGATGGTAGGATTTTACCTTGTGTTTTCATTACTGAGTTATTCGTGCTATAAACATATGTCCCAATACATAATTTTGGAATGATTGGTTGGTTCCTTTGGAATGAGTGGGTCAACTTACACTTTACAGAAAAATATCCAAACTACTTTGTGTAACATGAGCTTCTGAGTTTATTTTCTAGAGATGATGGAAAAAAATTCACACACACACACGCACACAATAAAGTCATTCCTGGGGCCTAATTTTTCCTCCCAATTTTTATGTTTGATGATAAAAAATAAAGTCTTTGAAGATCAATCAGTTGAAGAGTTCTCAAAACCTGTTGGGCTATAGTTTTTTAAGTATATATACTTCCAAAGAAAACATTATGAAATGTTTGGCATTCATTTAGATATATGACAGTAAAAAGGCTTATTTAATAATGAGCTACCAAGTTATATACTTATATATTATAAAATAAATCATATACAGAACATGCATATTCAACCAAAGTTCTATTTTATTATGTTGTCTGATTTACAAATGACCACTTTCATTTTGGGAATAATTTCTTTAACCTTTTTTGGAATTTTCTTAAAATTTTGTCATTTGAAACTAATCATATTTTATGAAAAGTTATATATATATATACACACATACATACTGGGGGTGCCAAAAAAAAATGTATATACATTTTAAGAGATGTTATCTGTGCTCCTATGCTCAAGCAGTAGTTCGCCATAATCAGAAGTATCTGGACACGATGATAACCACTTTGCGCACCTCTTGTATTTGCAGAAGTCAAATGTGACTTATATTCATCTTTTGTTATTGGTATATATTGAATATTTCAATTACTACAGTTTTTCCTTTCTTAAAACGTGTATACATTTTTTGGCACTATATGTGTATATAAATATATCTATAACATTAAGAGGGCTTATTGCATAGTAGTATTAAAATCAACTATAATTGTAATTAAAATTTTATAGTTATAACTTTGTTTTAACCAGATATTAAATGCTGATCCTCTTACATATTATATTCTGCTGAAAAATTTTAAACTCATCATTTGGGAATCTTGTAAAAACTATAATAATAAAACTGAAAATATTCTTTTCACAATGGGAATGAACATTAGATGAATAAATTGGTATTGAAGCAGGAAGCAGAATAAAAGAATCTGCTCTCCTAGAAGAATTGTCCTGGATTTATGTCTCCCACATGGTAGCATTTAATGAGACTTTCTCCTAAAAATACTCTTTTGTCACTAATTCCTTCAATCTCATTTGTTCATCAGGGAAAATGGATGAACATAGAATGAGGAGAAATGAGAGCTATTCTTATAATCAGCTGGGGAAAGAAAAACAGATTGAACCTAATTTTCTAAAAATTTCAAAATGCAATTATTATATTTTCCTTAAAATATGCTTAATCAGATCAATCTATTTGATTCGATTAAGCATTGGGAGAGGTTAAATGACAAAATAATGGTTTAGAATTTTGTGGTTCTCAACATTCTTCATGTATCATAATCATCTGTGGTTTCTACCCCCACCTCTGTTTCTGTGTTTTAACAAAAAAATAATAAAATGATCCGGGCCCCATGAATGATCTTTTTTTTTTTTTTTAATAAAAGTAAGTTTGTTTTCTTTTGTTTTTGTTTTTTTCACAATCTCTAGAAAATAAATGTGGAAGCTTATGTATATAAGTGTACACAGGGGAGTTTTGATAGTTTTCTCTAAAGTGTAAGTTGATTCTTATTGGGAAAATGAGATTTTCCTATTCATGCAGGTAGTTTCTTGTTTGATATTTTAACTCGATCAATTGTAATTAAATTGAGACTAATTAAAATGGGAAATCAAAAACAAATGAATTGACAAGGTGAATCATTCCCTTAAGACTAAGAAGAAATTTAAATTTAAAAGTAATTTTCTCAGGCAAAGAGAAAATTATCATCATTATAGGTCAATTACCTAAGGCATTCTGGAGTAGTTTTAGTGTAAGAAATAATGAACATGGAGCCCCACATTGTTAAGATTATAAAGGAAAATTGTTGGGCAAGAAATTAATTTTAACTTTTTGTTTCTATAACTATGAATATTATATATATTTATTAAGCAACAGTCTATCCTTAAAGATTTACCTAAGGCATCAGATAATGCCACAAAAATAAAAAGTTGGTATATGAGTTTATTACAATCATAAAACATAGTTTTAGTTTACAGATTTTTATATGTCTAAATCAGTGATTTTAAGTAAATATGAAAGCATATTGGCTTTGTGTTCCACTTTCTTCAAAAGTACATTTGCAAGATTTAGATTTTTGGTTCTCTAACATACTGAAAAATAGCATACATGATATTGTATCTGAAAAAACAAAATAGGTGAAACCATACAAATTTGTTAGTTTTGTAAGTTAAAAATGGTTACATATTGGCAATATTGTGTAATTTATCCAATACTATAAAATCCAATTTGTCTAATTTCTCCATAAGGATCATAAGGTCTAAAGAGAATTTGAATTTTTCTGGCGTTGACAATGATTTAGTAATAGGAATGGAAATAGAAGCAAAACCTTTTTGACCTCCATTACAATGTTATTTTGCTTATTCCATGACATACCAAGTAAATGCTTATGAAATCATGTACTGGAATGAACACCTATTTATTTGCACATTAAAAAAAAAAATCCTGATAATTGCCAAAGAGCTATTCTAGCTCTAGAGCAGAACAAATTCTTCTTGATACTAAGGATATAAATTCAGGTAGGACCACCAACCCATTGCTAGATGATTGAAGAAAAGGAAACTACCATGATTTCAGGTACCTTGTCAGGATCCCAGTTGTCACTGTCCTAATCAAAGCTGTGATCACATCCTTTCCCTGGTTAGAGCAAAGCCTCCTAATTTCAGTCTGATCTGCTCTATCTGTGCTCCGCAGGCAACTTCAGCAATATGTGTATTTCTAGAACGCATATTGGATCCTACCTCTCCCCTCCTCCCTTCCCTCCCCCACCGCGTACACACACATACATGCTTTTAATGGCCTTTAGTGACTTCTTGCTTTTAGCAATAATTTTAAATTTGTTATCATGGCTTTTAAACCCCCATTATTATCTGGATAAATTAACCCTCAGAGTCATGAGTGCTCATTCTCAAGTGTTTCCTACCCCCATCTAATCCCCTCACTCAATATACCACACACAGTGCATTGAATATATCCATCCATACTGAACTTCTTTTCAGTTTTCAAAATGTGCAGTGCTCTCTCTCCTACCAGTTCTCTGCACGACTCATATCTTGTCCTTATGAAATGCTTCCTCAGTACTACCCTCGAGCTTTAGAGTTGCTTATTTTTCCCCAGTCTTTGGTTGTCTGCCAAAATGTCACTTTTTCTTAGACATCTCTGTGACTCCCCAGTGTACTCTGTGGGCTCTGTATTAGTTTTCTACTGGTACCACAACAAAGTAGCACAAACTAAGAAGATTAAAACAGTACCAATATACTTCAGTAGGTAAGAAGGTAAGAAGTCCTACTCAGAGCTCACTGGGCTATAATTAAAGTGTCAGTGGGATGGTGTTCTTCCCAGAGGTTATATGGAGAATTCACTTCCTTGGCTTTTTTAGCTTCTAGAGGTTGCCCTCATCCCTTGGCTCCTGGCGCCATTCCCATTTCAAAGCCAGCAATGGACAGTGAAGTTTTCTTTGTATTACTCATATATCCCTCTGACACTAACACCTACCTCTCTCTTTCATTTATAAGTACCTGTTTGATTACACTGAGCCCACAAGAATAATTAAGCATAATATTCCTATTTATAGGTTTGCTGATCGGCAAAATTATTTCCACCTGCACCCTCATTTCCCCTTTGCCATGTGAGGTAACATATTCACAGATTCCAGGAATTAAGACACGGGTGTATTTCAAGGACATTATTCTGCCCAACACAGGCTGCTAACAAGACTACCTTCTTGTGGCACTGTTTAATACCTGGCACTGTTTGATACCTGTTGCACAGGTATCAGATTCCCCTCCCATTGTGTGTAAGCCGATACAGCAAGAATTAGCCAGTCTCACTCATCATTTTAGTCTTTGTCCTTTGCATACGATGTCTTGTATAAAATAGGATCAAATACAATTAAACCCAAGTAGTAAATACAAAGTTGAAGAATAATAAGAAATATTCCAGAAAATGTTAAGTGCCTGAGAATGTGACTAAGAGATGTACCAAGTTAGTTCCTATAAAATTTAAAATCTGGAGTAAGCTTCTGCTCAATTCCATTCCTGCCGTGCTCATTCCTTACCAGGATCCCTTGTTTGTTATCACAATTTTCCTCTTTATCAAAATGTTTTATCAAAAATCACATCCCTTTGAATTGTTGTCTCCTCTCATCTGTGCCTGCATTCCTGACATCCCTCAATCCTTGATTCCCCTTTTCTCCCTATTTTGTTGTTGTTCTTGTTGTTCTTGTTGTAGTTGTCATTCATTAGCTATGTTTAAATAGAGTAGGAGCTCAGAGGTCAGCATGATAACACAAAGTACTGAGAGCAGGCCAACTATAAAAGCAGTGAAAGCAAAAGACACTTTGGGGGCCTCTTTAGATTCCTGTTCAGTATTCAGCTACAGTCTACTTTAATTTAATTTCTTTCAAAGTGGTAATGTTATCTCATTTAATGATAGTTTTAAACTAGACTTGTATTGTAGGCACGTGTGTATTGATATTTTCTTTCATTAGGCTATCATACTATCCCCAGTGAATTTTTGTTGTTCTCTTTGTTGGTCACACCACCACTATCATATCCATTACCAAAGGAAGTAATTTCCCAAAGGATGACTATGAAGCATTCATACTGTTCACCACGCACTCTGAACAATGATGTGTCAACTAATTTACTAAGACAATAGCAATTATATTAACTTATATTATTTGGGCATTTCTTCAAAGCTATGTGTTGTATTATATCTTTATGACATAAATTTGTCACATGGTTAATTTAGCTTTAATTTGCCTGCAAAATAATATTGGTGGGCAGACACAGTATAATGTTTTCTAAGATCCTCATGCCATAGGGATTGGCTTCCTTATACTAATTAACATATTAACAATGTTCATTTGTTTTATTTGATTTGTACAAATGCTCTTGTGGCCACAGAAATGTTGAAGAAGAAATATGGAGACTTTTTGTATCCATCGTCTGTAGTTGCTGAGATAAACTAAACGAGATTAAAAATTTCGATATATAAATCAGAGTCATGTAGCTCCACTTAATTACTGTTTTCAAAAGTTTATCAATATACAAAGCACATCTACTAAACAGCAGAAAGAGTTTTGTGAAACCAACCTTTGTGAAATTCTGATTTTCTGGGATTTTACTTTTTGTTTCCACAATTAATATATTTATTTTCTTACACCAATTACGTATAATCACTAAATTGACAAAAGGTAATATGTATTAGGCGATTAATTGTCCGAAGCATTTTACTTTACTTATTTTTTATAATAGGTCACAGTTAGCTGTGCTATTATTGATATTTTGAAGCTAAACAATCCTAATATAATTGATATTGCACTATCAAAGGATTATGTTAATCCTTTATGCTAATAAGTAGCTGATTTAGAACTTAAACCTAGAGATATTTGACTCCATACACCATAATTATCATCAATACAACATAATGTGATACTTGTGTATATTGTGAAATATTTACCACAATAAGGTTAGTTAACACATTCCTTACCTAGCATAATTATTATTTTATTGTTTATATTGTTATGGTAAGAACATTTAAGGTCTACTCTCATAGCAACTTTCAAGTTTTCAACACAGTATCATCAATTGTAGTCATCACACTTAGATCTCTGGAACTTACTCATCGTATAACTGAAAATCGGTAACCTTTGACTCTTGATGTTTTAAGTTTTGTAACAACTGACATTTAAGTTCGTTAGCTTTCATCAACAATATTTTAATTTCTTCAGTTCTGAAATTAAAATCCTTAATGGAAAATGTATGTGAGTATGTGTGTGAGAGACAGAGTGTGAGTGTCTGTGTGCGTGCTTGCGTTTTCTTGCACCCAGCATCCCTTTTCCTCTTTTGGCAAAATGACTTGCTTTGAGAAATCAGGCCTCTCCACTCTCGCATAGGTGGTCCACGTGGGACTGAAACCCAGCTCACCCTTGTTGCAGTGAGCAGGGCTGGACTGGCCAATCACTTTACTTAACAACCTTGGCTTGGGGATAATGGGTCTGGGACTGCAGATAAGCCAGTGAGACTCATTCCCATGTTATTTGAAAGGATGTGATTGAAAGTAATCTTTTTTTCTTTCTTTTTCTTTCTTTCCATTGTAATTGAAATGGAATAATTTAAACTTGATAATTTAAACTTGACTTGCAACACCATATGGATAAGCGGGAAGTAGAGGAGG
This sequence comes from Rhinolophus sinicus, assembly GCF_057876585.1. Lineage (NCBI taxonomy): Eukaryota > Metazoa > Chordata > Mammalia > Chiroptera > Rhinolophidae > Rhinolophus > Rhinolophus sinicus. The sequence goes on along the minus strand of NC_142503.1, from coordinate 16,634,458 downwards.
ACACTGAAACGCACTGAACCTCTTCTCCACACATTTCTGAAGATAGCTTAACCTTTCCTTGATATTTTCATGTGTCAGTAATTTCCTTTATTTGCTTAAGCCATATAATCTGGTTTGTCAGGAGCTCTTTTGTGTGTGTGTGTGTGTGTGTGTGTGTGTGTGTGTGTGTTTGCTATTGCTGACGTGAATCTACTCTAGCTAGTTTAATCACAAAGGAATTCATTATGTTTTTAGATTTTAGAATTTACAAAATGGAGAAGAAGAAAAAACTATCTGTGTCTACTAGCCAGGAAAAGGGATTTTACTGTATCACTGTCCACCTTGAAACCTCCATAACAGCCGAGACTGTGCACTAGAAACTCCACTGCATTGTCTCCAGAAAAACCATGTTTCTGCTACTCTCCTTTTAAAGAAATGGCCTTTTCCCAGAGGAATGGTATCACACATTGCTCAATTCTGCCTTCACATCCTGTGTGTCATCTTGGAGGAATGCATCTTGTGTGCCTTTTAGGCTTGAGAAAATATTGAAAATATTTTTATTTCCTTTCTTTTAACCCCTGTGACAAAACGAAGCCCTGTAGAAAAGACCAGAGAGGGTTCTGAGTGAATTAATATGCAGTATTGGCAAAATTAACAACTGAAAGCATTTTGAGTTAGAAAGTGTGATTTTGAAGTGTTCTTCTCACAGTGCACCCATCAGCAGCGCCCCAGCTTGCCTTGTCAGTGCAAAGTTACGTTCCGAGACAGACTGCATTTCCATTCCATGCTAGTGCTGACAATACTAGCATTTATGATGTAGTCATTACCCAGTGTTCTTAATTTACGAAACATTAGAGATCAGCAAGACTTTTTATTAACTCATCTGAGAAATCTCAGTTCATACAAGGGGAAATCAACTAAAATATATTCCATTGCCTTGCCTTACAACATAGATTACAGGTGACCTCAGTTTGTTTCAAAGAACAAAAGGGAAGCCATTCAACTTGTCCTTCAATTATTTCCTGCTGTTCTGTAAACAATCAATATTATCAGAGTGCTGCGGACACAGTTAGTCACAAAGTCACATTTCCTCCCTTCCTCAGTCCCACCTGACTTCCCAGAGCCTTAATGGGTGTTATGTCTCTGTTAAATATTATGGAAGTGTCACAGTTACCAATTATAAACGATAAGAATTATGAAACATACCTATGCTTTGTTTCTATTTTTCATTAGTATTATAAAATCAAAATTTCTCATCATGATATACAATATAAACACTCACTTGCTACAAATGGCTGGAACAGTTTGGATAGGAGCTGCTGTGATTTGTCATGGTTATGGGATAATATGCTTTACCATATAGTGCTGGTTCATGACAACCAATAGAGGTATATTTATCCTTCTGGTCCTGAAATATTTTCGTTCACTCTTATCAGGGCGGAGTACATTGAATATTTCTGTCTATATCAATTGCCAGTCATCCCTCCCTTAATACATTTAAACAATGCTAAAATTCTAAGTGTGACTCCAAATTGGTTCCTGGCTTCGGGCATTGTCCTTGATGTTCCCTACTGTCTGGGATGTTATGTGTCTAGGTGCCCAGTTCAACCCACAAATTAGTCCTTCTTGTTATTGAGATCTTAACTCAAACATCATGTCAGCATCAAACCTTTCAGTGGCCACTCAATCTGACTTGAATTTCTGAGTCCAAGAAACAATTACCCAATGTTATTTATTCTAGTTTTTATTAGTATCTGAAATTAAGATATGCTTTCCTGGTGTATGGTCTGCCCCACCACTAGGACATAATCTAGAAAAAGCAGGATCTCATCTCCTTTAATATGGTATTAATGCCCAGATTACACCAGACGTATTAAGGCAATTTTGAATAAATATGTGTAGAATGAGTGATAGAATGATTTTAAAAACTAAAATGTGGACATTAAGACCATTTTCTTGAAGGGTCTTAATTCATCCATCTAGAGTTTTTTTGTTTGTTTGTTTGTTTTTTAAAGTTTATTGGGGTGACAATGGTTAGTAAAGTTACATAGGTTTCAGGTGTACAATTCTGTAATACATCATCTATATATCACATTGTTCACCACCCAGAGTCAGTTCTCTTTCTATCACCATATATTTGACCCCCTTTACCCTCACCTACCACCTCCCTCCCTTCCTTACCCTCTGGTAACCACTAAACTATTGTCTGTGTCTATGAGTTTTAGTTTCTTCATTTATCTGTCTTATTCCTTTGTTGCTTTCAGTTTTGTATCCCACATATCAGTGAAATCATATGTTTTTTGACATTTTCGGTCTGACTTATTTCGCTTAGCGTAATAATCTTGACAAAGAAAGAATCCTCAAGGCAGCCAGGAAAAGAAAAGTTGAAATAGTGCCATTTGTGAGAATTTTTTAAAACTCTAAATTATCTTCTAATTTCTCTAATATGGGTCAGAGGGTCACACATGTAAAGCAAACCCTAAGGTCAGCCCTAGATTGTCCAAAGTTACCTAAGTAAATTATGAATACAAATAGCAATAATAACCCAGGTTATGAAACTACCATTTATCCCCCCATTATGAGTCTTCTCTTATTGAATGGAAATTAAAATTTTGAAATTTAATTACCTACCACTCCAAGCATCTGCCATTAAGTTGTAATTAGGGGCAAGAGACTGATTAGAACATGTACTCATTTCTTTCAGAAGATTTTCCTGTGAGCTTATTTGCCCCCATTTGCAGTACTTTAAGAGATTAAATGCAATTTGATGCATTATCTGTCATCCTACTCATTATAGTATTTTCAAGAATTTATAGAATACAGTCTAGTTTTGCCTTCATGTCATATATATCAACACAGTTTTATGCTTCATTATAAAGTATGTTTCTCCCCCAAGTAAACATTACCTCATGGACTATATTTCTATCCTTTCTATAACAATGTCTGTCTACAAACACAGATAACAGTTCAAAATAATCCATCTACACTCTTTAAATTTTCATCACTATTAGCTATACATCTTAATAGCTTTTTTATATTCTTTATCATTAATATGTTGTGTTTTTCTTCCATTCAAGATTTAACTGTCATAATTATTAAGTCAACATATGTTGATTATTTCTTTTTTCCACAAACATGGCCTTCAGGATCCCAGAGATAAGAAATATTTTAAGAAATAAGACTTTTTGATTTTTGTATTTAAATAACATTTAGGTACCTATTTCTGTTCTAAGAGTAGATATACATTTTATCCAAAAAAAAAAAAAAAAAAAATCAAAAAGGTTATTTTGTTTATTTTCAAGAAATAGAAAACATGTCTCTGAAAACAACTTAAGTTTAGACTAAGTGTGGAAGTGATTGTCATGTATGAATTTATTACAATCTAATTGTTTGCATAGTAGTTTCTTACTTATAATAAGTAAATAGAGAAAAATATTTTGTACATCCTGATTTATTTATACATTCTAATGATTCGATTAAAGTATGTACATATTCTATTTGTGTGTACACAATTTATAGAAAACATCAAATTATTTTTAATGACAGGTAATATTATTCAATTTAATTGGCATTTGAAGTAATATAAAATTAATATACTCCTTAATTTTATTAAAAAGGAATAGTAAGTAAATCAAAATTTAGTGAAACGTAATGCTTAGCAAATTGGATAATTCATGCTGATGAATAAGTAATATTAATAAAAATAATGAAAATAACAAATTAATCATATATATTTATGTAGAAATGTAAAATTTTAATATTATTTATTCTATATAGTTGTGCATTATATAATAGTTACTTAATATAATTCACTTCATTCATTATAGACAGCAGGCAATTAGCATACATGATGCCTTATTAATAATATAAAGAACCAATAGATGGCATATACAACAATAACATAATGTTGATTATTTAGTAAGTCTATTGATTATTTAATTCATTAAGAAAATCAAGATACAATTCTTAGATAACTTTAGTTTATATAATTATTAAAATGTAATTATTCTTATAGAATCAATTTTTAAAAATAATTTAACAATGTCTAACCAATAAAAAAAGCTTTAAAGTTATATATATGTGTGTATACATATATAAAGAGGTCTCCTGTTTTGACTTCAGCCCATTGATTTGTTTCCGTCAAATTAAAAATGAAAATACAAAATGTTATTATATTTCTTTATGTTGAATTTCAAGCCTACAATGATGTTTAAATATATGGTTCTTTTGCCCTGTTACCTATAGATCTATTTTCCAGCCATATGGTAGTATCACCTTAGCATATATTGCCTGCCCTCATTATTAAAATTCATTTTAAAATACTTACTTCCGAGCTCCTCAGTTTGAATCCAAGCTCTATGCCAGGTGTTGGGATACAAAAATGAACATGACAGGAGAATTTGCTTGGTAGCAGAGTAGGAAGACAGTTAAATAAGCAGTTGCATAATCAACAAGATGTTTACCGTTGTCAAAATATAAAGTAATGCTTAAAAAAAGGACACATTTTGAAATGATAGTAAGGGGAAATTATGTAATGTAGAATTGAAAACTGGCCGTGTAAAACATATAAATATAATGTTTTCTTTTACATTTCTAAAATAATAAAAAAGATTAAGATCCTGTGTTTATACTAAAATATAGCATTGCCCTGTTCCTTAATCCTGGCCATCTGCACACCAGAATAACTGTAGAAGCGTAGATAGCAAATCAGCTGCAATTATATCTCTGGAAGAAGAAAACATAATCTCTGTTATTGATATATAGACAGTAGTCACATCAATATAAGAATATGAGTAAAGATTCATTAAAAGATTTACTCAAAGATGCAAGAATAAACTTTCAGTCCCAGATTTTTTATTCTACTCCTTGTGTAATCTTTTGAGGGTCAATTAGGTGTCTGTAATGGGTTTTACTCAGTTGTAAAATGTGAAAAAAATATTACACCTGAGAATGGTGAGAATTACATAAAATAATTTGTGTAAGATATTGCACTTTAATATTTCAAATAACTTCTTAAACATTCACACATAAACATAGATGCTTTTATAAGCAAAAATGTGCACAAGAGGAAAATGACAGAAAAAGCATGACAATACTAAACATTAAATTTAATGGTAGATTAGAATCTGACTGAGCACTGAAATTATTCCAGAGTGATTTTTAGTACATTTTTTTCCTAGAATTTAACATTTTGATTCTTCACCACAGTCAAAAGAAGTGAGAAAATGAAATCTCAAGGGAAACACCTCTTTGATTCCCTGCTTCAGATCTTTTTCTCTGTGTTTGGGATCTATATTGCATATTCTTCCTTTGATCTCTGCCTGAAAAGGCCACTGACAACAGATCTAAAATTTGATATGAAAAGTCCTAGATGGACTTAGTGAGTGTAATGAGGATAATCCAGGCATATTACAACTGTGTTAAATTCAATTAATATATTTTTTAAGTAAATGATTGTCCAAATATTAATAATGGGTCTACTTACATATCTATATTTCCTCTCTCATTATGCATGAATATTGTAGTAATTTATAATACAAACATTTTGCCAAAAATTAGAAAAAGTAAATATGGAAAACACCTACTAGAGAATACTAGGACTACCAATATTTAAAAAACAGACTTCAAGTATATGACAGAAATTGTAAACTATGTAATTAAAAATGGGTCAAAATTACAGAGACTAAATCCACAAAGATGGTGCAAATATACAATTGATATAGGAAAAGAGTGTTTACTTAATTATTATACTATTTACGGAAAAACTTATCAAAAAGATAGTGGAATATTATTGTCAGTGCATAGATTACAAAGTTAAAAAATGTAATTATACTCAGCACCTATTAAAGGAGGGTGTTATATGGAAACTAATACTCATATATGGTTGGTGGGAGAGTAAATTGCTATAATCTTTTGGAGCAATATCTGGCAATATAAAACTTTTTAAAATTAAGTGTGCTTTTTATATGTGCAAGTAATATCACATTAGGGAAATTATTCTACAGAAATAAAGTCAACTATATATAGTTTTCATTCCTTTAGATAAACACACACAAACACTTATGCACACATCATATGCAGTACCGCTAAAACAAAAACTAGAATGCTTCTACTTAGGAAAAGTATTGAAACTTTTAATGTAACCATAAATAGATTAATGTCAGTAAAATATGAGTTAAATGCAAACATTTTCAATAAATATTTATCACTTGCCTCCTCTTTTCAGGCACTGTTTTAAGCCTTGATGATATAATAATGACTAAAACAAAGTATTGAACTGGATGGCTGTACAATTGTTGACTACTGTGAAATCTCTGATAGTTACAGATACAGAGAGTTCATACCTCCTCCCAGACTCTTCTCCAATTACATCCACCAGGTACTTCTCATGAGAAACATGGTGGGCATATTGAGAAACTGGAGAAAACTCTTTCTGTAGTGCAGTTCCACTAGCAGGAAACATCTACTATTGCAATAACAGAATAAACTCTTACTCAGGTGATTTTTCCACTAAGGAGCAAAAGCCTTAAACTAGTGGGACTAAGACAGCAAATGCGTAACCGCAAGGGGACAGGAAAAGACTTATTATAGCTGGAAAAAGGAAAATAAAATAGGCCTTTACCCTTGGGCGGGAGAAAGAAACCATCTTTGGCAAGACTATTAGAAGACTCAGTGATGAGAGCCAGGGGAGAAGGGGTTGCCCTGAGAAACTCCACATTTTTGGATCAGTGACATAGGACCTGCTGAACATTGAGACTGGACCAGGACATCAGAGAAACCTCTCCTGCTTCCCCCCACCCCACCTACTTAGCCAGTACTAGTTAACGAATAACAGCAGTCTATAGCAAGAAGGGAAGGAAAAGCATGGAGAGGTACCTTTTCTGAGATAAAAGCACATAATGAAGACCTGAAACTGAGCATAGAGTACAGACATGAAAAAGATTCTCTGGCAAACCAATCCCATATTAATCATATGATGATACTAGGGGAATGTGAAAGCAATGATACAGGGAAGACAATGACAAAATCTAGAACCACTTCAGCTCAACTTCAGAATCGTGGGGCATACAATTCATGGTACTGGCCTAGTAAAACAATCAGAACTAATATGTTAAAGCCTTTAGAAAGGCACATGCATGAACACATGATGAATTTTAGCAGACAAATGGAAAGTATAAGAAAGAAATGGAAATACTGAATATAAAAATCATAAATTAGGATTGGTTCAAACTGTAAGATCTTACAAAATTTGGAAATAAATGAAATTTCCTGAAAAATACTTAATTCTTTAAAGGTCATACCAAGCATCCATGATCTTTGTTTTGTTTTTTAACTTTTTAAAAATATATTTATTCACTTTTTTTATTTCTGATTATATAGAGGGAGTTCTAATTCCTGACAAAAATGACACTTAATTGGGACTACTAAGCTAAGAAAAGAACATAGGCCATCACATTTCTTATTTTTAGATATCTCAATCAAACCGCAAGGAAGTACACAGCAGAAGAAACACATATCAGCAATTAAAATTTATGTTCTCAAAATACATGTAAAGGAAAGGAAAACGCTCATTACATTTAGTTAAGTGAAGTAATCAAATACAAAAAGTTAGGAGTATGCACAGTAGACATAAATTACTGTGAAAATATATAAAAACAAATAAGAAACCCAAATTCCAAAAAAAAATAGTTAAAAGACTTGAGCAGGCATTTCAAAGAACAGCAACCAAATTTTGTAAATATGCATATGAACAAATATCAAGTTTGAACAGTAAAGGAACATGTGAGTGCTTAGGCTTAGAGTATTGATATGGACAGTGTGCTGTGCTCGATGGCAGACACTTTAACTAGAAAGCTTACCTATGAGAAAATCAAAAATGAATTATGGTATGTTCATATGGAGGAATATTATAAAACATTTCAAATAAATACGTTTTGGAGACTGACTGTAATATAGCCATATATTAATTATAATTTAAGAGAATAAATATCTCAAAAATGACATAAAGGTAATTACTTTTCAAGGTAATTAAAATCATTTACCACCAAAAACATATATATGTGTGTGTGTATGTGTGTGTGTGTGTGTATGTATATGTATATATATATATATATATATATATATATATACACATTCATAATGTATACAATCATAAATATATAATATATTCCTGAGAGATTCATATATATATATACATTTATATGAATGGGACTGTAAAAATAGAAACTATATGAAATGACAGAAGATTCAAAATGATGTTTCACTAGGCATTATTAAATATATTATATATATTTTGATATAAGCATGTGTCTAGTTAGTGAAATAGTAATCAACAACTTATTACTGTGTTCCATTATTTTGTCTATTTCTTTTTATGTCAGAGAAATGGACCCAAAAAAAAGAGGCATTTCAAAAATGTTGGTGGCTAAAGAATGACAGAATGATTTATCAGTAACTACTGTTACCTAATCCCACCGAATTGCAAGCTGAATTTCTAGAATATTTGTCTGTTTTCTTTTCTTTTCTATCACTGCAATAATCAGAAGGCTCAAAGCATGGACTGTGTGTCAAGTAAAGTGAGCATGTGTAGGCAATAGGTAAATCGTATGGCACTGCAAGAAGCCAGATGGGCTCTGAACCAGTTCTTGTGGCCTTCCTGATTTGGTTAATCCCACAGGCCTGGCATATGGGATTTCTTTGATGATTGTCAGTTTCATTTGCATATTGTGCTTTTGCTTTCCAGGACACAAATTTGCAGATAATTATTTTATCATAGGAATCAACAAGTGAAGACAAGTACCCCTGCTGCACTAGTGGGGTTTTATTGACTGAATACTATATTCAAACTTCTTCAATTTCAGCATACCATGTTTCCCCCAAAATAAGATCTAGTCAGACAATCAGCTCTAATGCGTCTTTTGGAGCAAAAATTAAGGTAAGACCCGGTCTTATTTTACTATAATGTAAAACCAGGTCTTAATAATATGATGCAATATAATGTAATATAATATAATATAATATAATATAATATAGTATCAGGTCTTATATTAATTTTTGCTGTAAACGATGCATTAGAGCTGATTGTCCAGCTAGGTCTTATTTTCAGGGAAACAGGGTATTGCAAGACAAAAATAGACAATATATATTACTACCATGGTAGTCATCATAGAAAAATCCTGGAAAAGCAGAGGGTCTTTGGTAAATGATGCTAGAACTTTGCATAAATATTGCTAACCTCTACATGAAACTACCACATACCCCCTGAACAAAAAGTACAGGACTATGAAGTGCATTTCGAAATTAATTTATCTACTGAATGCACAAAAAAGATGAGCCATAATAGAAATAACTAGACGACAGTCTAGCTTTTTGAAGCATGTACTGTCTAGTTGAATTACTCCCTGATCCGCAAAGCACAGGAGGTAGTGGGAAAGAAGGCACTTACAAGTGGGCATGTTAAATGAAATAAAAACAAGGCATACTTACTTGTTCTTCTATTTCTGCCCTGCTTCTGATCATGTCTCAGTAAAACTTTACAGAATTAATGTTAGGTTTTTTTGTTCCAGTAAGAACAGAAAATGTTTCTCCCATGCAGAGGATGGTTAAATGGACTGAAACATTTTCCCTATAATAATCTCTAGACTGAAAAGAGAAAGCTCAGTTGGAAGTTCTATTCTTTCCATCACAAACCCACAATGGGAATGTAGCATTCTGCTTCACAAAGGTATAGTTATTTGCTTTAAGAGTTTGGGTGTTAAGAGTACTTTATTTGAATAGGCTATGCCTCAGAGAGGTTAAGGAGGATGGGGATAAACTGACCCTGCAGTTGATGCCGCAGTCTTTTCTTTCAGTGGCCTGGCTTGGAGACTTGGAGAAATAGGTAACTCACAACACACACATTTTATATAATTAAAATTCGCTTAACAAAGTGCTAAGGATATATTTTACTAGGAGCATACTAGGAGCCATTGAGCTGGCAGAGAATTAATGAGAATAGATACTTGACTCTATCCAGGTTCTCACAGGAAACTAGGGGCAGCAGCGCTGCCAGACGGAGGGAAGCCTTGCATGAAAGATCATCAAAACAGTTTTCTTTCCAAATTTTTGCACCTTAAAAAGAAAACCATCAAATTACTTTAAAGGTTTACAAAATCCAGATTTGGGGCACAGAGTTTTTTCTGGAGCTATATTTTTACAGTCTGTCCTGGAATACATAAAGAACATTTGTTGTCCCTATATGACTACATCCAAATGTCGTCTTTGTAGATACTCTCTTTCTCTGAAGACTGCTTCCTGCCTAATGCATAGCAGGAAATGTTACCATTTGCTTGTTTCCCTCCCCACTTTTTTCACCACTGTAAGATAAGGTGCAAGAGAGAAGGGATGATGACTAACTTAACTCTCCTTGTATTTCCAGTGTCGAGTACATTCTCAGTGAGCATCTGTGGAATGCATGAGTGAACGAATGAGCATCACAGTTTAAAGATGACAAGACGAGTGTCATAACACGCCAAGGACTGACAACTAGATGATAGGATATTTCCACACTCCCAGACAAACATATCTGAGTTAAAGTAAAACTCTCAAATCTATTATTGATCCAGAAAACATTTGCTCTACCTCTGTCCTATAATATGAATTATTTCACTTTAGTGAGAAAGATAATAATGGAGTCAACTTTGAAGCCTTGTCATGATACAAGATTTTGAGTGTTCGTTTTTTTGTTGTTGTGTTTTCCCCTCTATTTCTTACATAATTAAGAATCAGAAAAAGTCATTTGGGCACATTATGTAAGAGTACAAACCCTCCAAGGAGGAATCTGTGCACAGGAGAATGTGGCAGAGAAAAGAGGTTGGTTACAAAAAGGGCATTGATCAAATAAGCAAAGTTGGGAAACACACACACACACACACACACACACACACACACGCACACAGGAGTCAGATTTCTCAATATCAGAGATCAGGTTATAATATGGAATGGGAATAAACAAGCATAAATAGTGATGTTGGATTGAAATCAGATGTATGGCAATGAAATCATGGTGTTCAATATATAAAAATACATCTGTATGTAAACATATGTATATATGAACAAACATATTTATAAATGTAAATTGTATACTATAATATAGAGATATATATATTTTTTTCAGATCACCTCCCCACAAAAGATAAATGAATAATAAATTGATGGATTGTCTGTCTCGTAGAGAAAACTAATTGACACAATGTGACCGATGTAGATATCATCAGGATAACTCAAAAGCATGCATCACCTGAGAGCGTACAATGAGAACACAGTATCACTCCACGATAGTCTAATCAAAGAAACATGCCTTGAATCGAACCTTTTGTTTTTTGGGTGTTTTTTTTTTTTTTTTGAGTTATGTAGACACAGGCCTGAGGTATAGAAATAGGATCTGTCTGGTTCCTGCAAAGAGATACCAAAGTGAAGAAGGGAAGGGAATTGAAAGAATAAAATGAATGCCATTGTAATAGAAGTCGTTTGCATCCTTGTCAGTTATTTAGGATAAAGACAAGATTAATGCCACTATTTCCACTGAAGTCCTGATTTTACCACTCAGGGCGCTGGAGATGTGGTTGTAACCTGAGCATATAGACATAGGCACACCTTTACGCCCATCACTGTATTGCTGTCTTTGTGGTTTGCTTTGGTTTTGTTTATTTGCTGTTACATCCTAATCAATTGTTGATCACTGTCTTCTCATTTCCATCACTCAGGCAATAATTCCTGTCATTGCTCTCATGATCTGATTTGCCCTGTGAGTTATTTTATGCTGATTTGGACTATTTTTTTTTTTCTCTTTCTATCCGCATTAAGAATCTTCTACAATATTTGACTCAACACTTGCTCCTAAATCACCAAGTTGGATTATTTCATAGCTGCCAACATCCTTTCTTTGTTGATAGTCCCCCAAGAATTGAGTCTGTAGTCTTCTTTCAAATATTTTGCAATCCCCTTATATGAAGGCACTCTGGATGCTACGATCATTTTTCTTTTTTTATTAAATCCACATGCTTAAGGAATTACAAATAGTGCTAAAAATATCTTAGAAATAAATTGTCTGAAAGACTTGGAACAGAGGAGAAGATGAGAATGATGGACGAGAAGACATAGAAAACAAATCGGCAGATTTTCACTTTTATAATTATCCTGAATTCTATCGCATGCCGAGGTTCTAACAGAAAAATTTTAAACAACACGGGTCGCTCTTTTTCTTCATCCATTTACTCATCCTGGCTGAATATTTTGCTTTTTCTGGCTTCTGACATTATTGTGACTCATGCTCTCTTTAGCTATTCCTTTCCTCTGGAAATGTCCTTTTGGTTGGCATTTCAGAACTTCAAAACTATTAAGTGAGCTGAAGTTTACTCTAAGGATACATTTATTTCTCCAGACTCTTTTGTGAAATGAGATCACTATAGCCATGTAACTGGATTTGCTTTATCACTCAATCAATACTCCTTGCACAGAGCGGCGGCAGGAGGAATCTCAGGGAAAGCAGTGGTGGTAAGGGAAAAGGAGCTTGGACAGAAATGGGGGCACAAGGACGAATTATGTATGGGACAAGTATTTTTAAAGTAATATAGAGAAATAAAGATTTGCAGTATGAGAATCAGTGCACCTGCAAAAACTTCTTATAGACCTTTTCTGTCTTCTTTACTTTGTGTATGTTTCTTTCGATCTCTTACATCTATCTCCTGCTCTTTTTCCTCTATTTATCATTTTATTTTATTTTACTTTTTATTGAATAGACCATTGACTCCAATTTTCCTGCCTTCTTTCTCCTTTCCTTTCCAAATCAATTCTTAAAAGTTAACGGAATCCAGGAATTCAATTAAATAAATATGTTTCATGGCTGTTCCAAATACACGCAGTTTTACACAATTTTTACAACAAACCTGGTTTTTGTGGAACTATTATTATTGTTGTTAATAAATTTATTATTAGTTCTGTTTGAGAATCCAGGAATTCAATTGAATAAAAAGTTCTTCAATTAAATTTAGTTCTTCAATTTAGTTCTTCAATTAAATAAAAATATAAATATATTTATAAATATATTTATATTACATGCATAGTTTTACATAATTTTTACAACAATTCTGATTGTGTGGAACTATTATTATTGTTGTTAATAAATGTAATATTACTTCTATTTTATAAATAATAAAATGCAGACACTGAGAAAGTAAATAACTTACAAAAGTCAAAAAGCTAGAATGAAAGAGATATCAGAGGTAAGTTTGGGTTACTAAATGCAAAGTTTTTGACAATTATTAATTTCTCTAAAATTTGTGGTATTATGTTTCTTCTAAAAATACAAGCAAAATAAAGCAAACAAATAAAAGCCAATAGTTATGGCAGAAAAAAGAACAAAAAAAAGAAAAAAAACTTTATTTCTCATTAGATCTATTTCATTATGTTCCAAATAATTTTAAACATTCAAAGTATTTCCTTCAAAAACACATAGTCATGCACTCATACTTTTATGTGTGTGTTTTTTTGTTTAATATATTGACAGTAACCTCCCCCACATGTAACTTCTGTTAGATCAATTAAAACTAAGAAATATAATAGTTTTTTGGGGGTTTTTTTACCTTCACTTACTCCTTCTTTGATGTTCTACCTTTCTTTATGTAGATTAGAGTTTCTGACCTATATTATATTCCTTATTTCTAAAGAACTTCTTTTATCATAACGTGCAAGACAGGTCTACTGGCAACAAATTCCCTCAAATTTTGTTTGTCCAAATAGCTAGGCACCCAAATGATTCAGAGCTACGCACTGAGCTCCCTGACCAGGAAAGGCCACTGGTTCACCTCTGTAGCTTGGCAGAGCCTCTGGCTGGGCTCTTTGCTTGGGTACCATTACATGCTACTCAGCTTCCCAGGTACTCTGTTTAAGCTTTGTGTTCAGGTGGAGCTAGAGGCTGCATTCAGTCAAAAGCAGAGATTAAAATGTGCTTACCAGCTTTCCAATTTTCCAAGAGCCACTTATTGAAGAGATTGCCTTTTTGCGATTGCATATTTTTGGCTCCTTTGTCAAAAATTATCTGTTCGTATTTATCTGAGTTTATTTCTGGGTTTTCAATTCTATTCCATTGGTCTGTGTGTCTGCTTTTCTGCAAGTACCATGCTGTTTTGATTATTGTTGCTCTGTAATATAAGCTGAAATCAAGGAGTGCAATGCCTCTAGCATTATTCTTTGTACTTAGGATGGCTCTGGCTATTTGGGGCCTTTTGTGGTTCCATACAAATATGATGATTTTTTTGTTCTATTTCTTTCAAAAATGCCATTGATATTCTGATGGGCATTTCATTAAATCTGTATATTGCTTTGAGTAATATGGCCATTTTCATTATCCATGAACATGGAATGTCTGTCCATTTCTTTGTGTCTTCTTCAAATTCTTTTTAAAATGTCATAGTTTTCAATGTATAGGTTTTTCACATTGTTTGTTAAATTTATTCCTAGGAGACATTTGATTCTTTTTGTAGCAATTGCAAATTCTCACTCCAATAAATTGTAATAAAAAAAGAACACTTACCAGCCCAGGAAGAGCCATAGAATGGGACCCATGGTGGTTATGGCTCATTGGCTGGGGATCCAAATGAGGCAGCATTACCTAATGAACTCCCACACCCAGACAGTGCCACCAGTTGGGTTCTGCAGATCTGATGGCTGGGCTCTGCACTCTAATGCTTCTGTAAGTGGTGCTGCTGTAGGATGGGCTACACAACTTCCTTAGCACGTTGGTTAGGCTTCCACATTGAGTGGGGCTGAGGACTATATTCTGCAGTAGACAGGGCTTTGAATTTGTTCCCTACCTTAGTACAACATACTCCAGTGCTGGCTTGGCTTGTTGGCTGGGGATCTGAATCAGGTGGATATGCCCACCAGCTTCCCTGGCCAGACAAGTCCACCAGCTCATCTCTGCAAATGGACAGAACTGCTGGCTGGGACTTCTACTCATGGGCCATTACAAAGAGGAATGTGGTCTGCCAAAATCTGAGCTCTGGTTGCTCTAAGCCCTGTCTCCCTTTTCTATCTGAATTTGGTCCCCGATGTATAAGCCCTGCAGATTCCACCTATGTTCTCTGTGAGGCAAGACCTGAATGGGTCACCAGGAAGAATCTCACAATGCCAAGGAAACTGAATATCCCCTTTGGGCTTTCTTTTTCTCATCGGACAAAGGGTAGGCACAGAGGGGCCCTCTTGATGTGGGGCTTGCTGGCCTGAAGGAAACGGCAATGCAGTCAAGTATAGTCGTTCTTTTCAGCCTTGTAATGTGGTCCTTTCTTGGTGTCTATGGTCCAGTAGGATACTTCAGTCTCACCCTCATGTTCTGGGATTTTCACAGTTATGCCTTGTCTATGGTAGTTGTTAGTTAGTGTCTTGTGAGGGGACCTAAAGTCAGGAATGACCTATGTCATCATCTTGATGATGTCACTCTCCAGTTTTGTGTGTGTCTGTGTGTGTGTGTGTGTGTGTGTGTGTGTGTGTGTGTGTTTGTTTTTTGTTTTGGCATGTCGGTATGTTTTGTTTTCTCTCTCTCTGTCTCTCTGTCTCTCTCTCTTCTTCTTTGTTTTGTTTCATTTTGTCTTAGTTCTCTGTGTCTCAGTGAATGGCTTCAATTTGACCTACTTTATTATTTACCAATTGGTAATAAACTGCACATGAACCCTTGACATGATGCAGAGGCGGTGGCAGAGACCCGGCCCGGCACCTGGGTGCCCAACTTCTTCCTGCTGCTGGTTTTCAAGGACTGCTTGACAGGGGCTGTGAATCTCTAATACAGCAGCCAAAGCCCAGTGGTACAGGAATTTGAAAGTGTAGAACCGCCTTGTATCTTATGGATTCACAGACAAGTGACCCCAGGATTGAAGGGAAGAAAATTCAAGATGTCCAAACCACACAAGTGTTTGTTGACAACAAAATACAGGGAAATTAGGCACGTCGTACAGAACAGTTGGGGAGAACCTCTCTAAAGTTCTGGAATGTGACCCGGACAGACCCTTTATCCCTGGGAGGTGATCGCTCAGAATGATTGCAAAGCAATTGACGAGATTGGCATTGAGTTAACTGTGCCAGTGCAGTCAGCACCTCCTGTGTGTGGAGCACCCAGGGCTGTGCCTGCATGTAAGCTGACAACGCTGCACTGCCAGGGGAGGGAGGGCTCCCTGCTTCCTTATATCTGGTATCAGAGGGGCTGCTGCCCACAGACTCCAGAACCAATCCCAGATTTCCAAATCCCCCTTTTCTCTTAAACTCTGAAGCAGGTACTCTGGTCTTCAGCGTTGTTCACAAGGGGACTCGGGGTAGTCTTACTGCATAGCTGCCAGTGCCCAGGTTCAACCAGGTGGGAGGAGCAGGAGGTGGGAGTCTGACCTGACCATCGGAGGAAGTATCCTCAAGGTTCTGGCTGTCCTTGCTGTATGGCCCTGATGTCAGTGGGCCTCTGCCATGCATGCAGACGTGGTTACCTCATCAACAGTAAACAGAATGAGGAAAGTTACAAGAATCCAGGAAAGCCAGATGGAGTCAACTGTATCAGGACAGATGAGGAAGGTGACTTCAGACACAAGTCATCATTTGTGATCTGAAATCTGATGGTGTGGTTGAGAGCACATGCAATACCTTTACTGGAACCCTCCCTCGGGAGCAGCCTGGAGCGAAGCGCACTTGGACAGAGCTAGACGCTCGCGCAAAAGCTTTTTGTTTTGGCCAAAGTTGACGGCTAGGCCTTTATCTTTTTTTCTTTCTTTTTTTTTTTTCTTTTTTTTAATTAGGATTAGAATGGTTAGTAGAGTTACATAGGTTTCAGGTGTACAATTCTGTAGTACATCATCTTTATATCACATTGTATGCTTACTACCCAGAGTCAGTTCTCTTTCCATCACCATATACTTGATCCTGTTTACTTTTTCAGAAGCCACATGAATAAAAGCCTTTTCCTCAAGATTGGCACAGTCATGACAAGGAAAGGAAACTGAAGAAGTTCACTGAGGCTGACTCCAGTCTCTGGCCTGGCTGTCAGGGGGATTTTAAAGCTCCTGCTCATAGACTCTGCTGGGCTGAGCACTGTGGGCCTGGGAAGACAGTTTATTTGCCACTCGCTGTCATCAGCCAGGGTGAGCCCCACATGAGGGGTGACAAGACATCACACCTGCAGTGTAGGGCTTGGGAATGTGAATCCCAGCATGAAACCCTGAAGCTGCAGAGTTTAAATGAGTGAATCCAGTAAAGAGGCGTTTGATGCAATGACCTGGTCTCACAGTAGCCCACATACAGCCGTCATCATTTCTTCTTAAAGGCTTTGTTGATCAGTGTTGTAGTATCCATCCTAGAAAATCTTTTTGGATCAGCATTTTATAAAAACAGCCAAAACCTGAAAGGTAAATTGCTTGTTTTAAGAAGGGACCTATTTACCTGATAGCAACCCTGATTGTCCATGGAGAGTTTTAGTATCTAAAGAAAACTCCATCTTAGGCTAAATCTGAAATGATACTAAAATAACATTCTGCCTTTCTATGGGTGTTTATTTATACAATTTTACATTCTAAATTTTTGCTAAAGACGTATTTGATTATTGAAAACAAAATTTCTACTTAAAGTATAAATACATTGTCATATAATATCAAATAAGCTATTTAAAAAAAAAAAAAGTTCAACTCAATGTAGGAGTTCTAAGCTACTCATGTAAAATTGGAAAACATACATTATTGAGAGTATCTTAACCCAAGGAATCCGATCAAGAAGACTTACTGGAGCATTCATTTTCCCATACTCTTTAGCATTTTTCATAGGAGAACTTATGCCATCTATACGTCAGATGTTGCTTATGAAACGTTTAAAAATTCCAGTTGAGTAATGTGAAAATCTGTTTGTGTCTCTCAAAAAGAAACACATGCTCTTAGATTAGCCTTGAACTAATTCTTCCTTAGATTACAAATCTACCTGTGCCCAAAGACCACCCAGAAACTTTTAGACATGCACATGCAAACCATGATGGTCAACTCCTGGGGTTGAGTCACATGCCCGTCTGAATGGTATTGGCTACTAACTTCTAAGGCTAACCAGCACGTCCCCTTCCATTTTTAATGCTCAATGGTTTTGTGCACTGAGGAGCTTTTAATATGTTTTCATGGACCAGGCACTTGACTCAACCCAGAACAGTTGTAAGGTGAACACTTCAGGGAAGGTGGGTCTTCCCCATGAGGCACCCCTGGGACACGGGTCTTACTGGTTGTGCATGGCTCCCGAAACAAAGCAGCTACTGCTATTTGGGTTTTCCATTCATTTTATTTATTTATGTAGTTTATAAAACCGCCTGGGGCCACAGGCAGGCTTGAAATCAAACCTGTCAACTGTAATATTTTTTTAAAGGAAATGAATTGCACTATTCCTCTTTGGCATGAAGAAAGCAATGGGACACCACAGGTTCTGCCTCACTTCCCAATAAATCATGTGCGACGGCAGCCAGGCCAAACTTTTGGAGAATAACAGGAAGTGTAGCCGGAGCAAAAGCCTGATGGTGAGGAGAGAAATGTGCAGGATCAAAGCCAGTGTCCTAATTTTGATTTTAGAGTTCTTATCTACACGAGACATGGCTCACTTTGTGGGGGACATTAGAAACATCATTCAAAAGCCTTTGTTCTTCGAGAGCTGATGTTATTAGCCTCAGACACGTGGCCATGTCAACTCATGATGTGAAGCCGTTTGAAGCAAAGAGGTTCTCAGAGGAATGCCTTCCGTTCCACTGTGTGCTTAGAAGATGTTTTTTATGTAGAAGAATGTGGTCATCTTGGGATTAAACTCTCAATGTCTTAATTTTTTTATACTTCTAGGTTTTGTTTGTTTTTTTTAAATTAAATACTTGATCTTTGTAAAGATAAGTCTTTTGACTTTTCTTTGTAAAGTTAGGTGAAATACCTTGCCATGGGCTACTTGGCAGAGGCAGTTGGCAGCTCTTCATAATTGCTTAATGGTACTTATCTTCTTTTGCATTTGTGCCTTGAATGCTTAGAATTAAGGCTATTCTTTCATCTTCACCTCTTCTTGGTAGAAAGGGATAGCTTCCCCCTTCTCTAACTGTTGAGGATCAACATTCTAGCTTCCATCTAAGTTGTCAGAGTAGTAGGGTGGCTTTATTGCCTCCCTCCTTATGCCCTAAAACCTCCTACCCTAATGCCATGTGAACTGGGTGTGACGGGAGAGAGAAGTGAAATGTGGAATCTGGGAAGCTGTTACCCATTACTGTAAAATTGTAGACAAAGAAGGAACATTCATGTTTTTTCAGATGTGAATGTGATTAAAGACTCAAGGCCACTAGAGACTGTTGTGGCCTTTGGTGTGGCTGTTGTTGTACATAACTGCTACAGAGCAATTGTTTCCACATTAAAATAATTCCATTAGAAATAATATTATATTCAAATAGAAGAATAAGATCCTCTTTCAAACTATTGTTTCAGACTGCTTGTAAAACAATTATGTTTGTTTTATTTACATTTACCAAAACAAATTGCAAGTTTTTTTCTTGCACCATTCAATTAGGTTTTCTCCAATTTATTAGGTCATATCAACTGGAAGGGAACTTGGAAGAGCTGTGCAAAACATTTCTGTGTGAAATCATACAAACGCAAAGACGAGACAGGCAATAACCCTCTGTTCTATTTGAAAGCATTGTGCTTAAAAATAGTTCATTGCAATTTTAATCAATATTTTACAAGAGTAAAATTTTAGTATTATGGCATTCTGTCAAGTTCTATCATTTTAATAACATGATTATTTGAGAAATATCTACTATATACAACTTCACTTGGTATGGAAAGTAGAGGATATAAAATGTTTAAGCCGTACCCTGCTCCTACAGAGTGATTTCTGACTGGATATAAATATGCATGAATATATTTGATGGAATACATACAAACAATCTGATTAATAAATGGGTAGAAGATTTGAAGACACTTTTTTTTTTTCCAAAAAAGACTTACAGATGGCCAACAGGCTCATGAAAAGATGTTCAACATCACTAATCAGGGAAATGCAAATCAAAATCATAATGAGATGTCACCTCATACCAGTTAAAATGACTGTCATCAAAAAACAAACAAACAAAAAACCTCAAGAACTACATATGTTGGTGGGGATGTTGAGAAAAGGGTACACTTGTGCACTGTTGATGAAAACGCAAATTGGTACAGCCCCTATGGAAAACAATACGGAGATTCCTCAAAAAAATTAAAAATAGGGTACTAGATATATCAGGGTGATAGATGGGAAGGGTGGTGGAGGGCCAGGGTGAAAAAGATGAAGAAATTAAGACATACAAATTGGTAGTTACAAAATCATCATGGGGATGTAAAGTAAAGCATAGGGAATATAGTCAATAATACAGTAATAACTTTATATAGTACCAGGTGGGTACTAGACTAGCCAGGGGGATCTCTTCTTAAATTACATACATGTCTAACCACTATGCTGTACACCTGAAATTAATATAAAATAATATTGAATGTCAATTGTAAATGAAAAATTAAAAGGGAGAGGAGGAATTGAGGGGAAAAAGAGGTTCACATTTCCATGTATTAAACAAATAAGTAACGAGGATGTGATGTACAGCATAGGGAATATACAAGTAGTCAATAATATTGTGATCACATAGCAAGGTGTCAGATGGTTGCTGGACTTATAAGGTGATCACTTGTTTAAATATATAAATGGTAAATAACTATGGTGTACACCTGAAACTAATATAATATTATATGTTAGTTATATTTTGATAAAATCTTTCAAAAAATAAAAATAGAACTATCATATGATCCAGCAATGCCACTTCTGGGTATTTACCCAAAGAAAATGAAAACACTAATGTGAAAAGATATATGAAGCCCCATGTTCACTACAGCATTAATTGTACAAAACAAACAAATTAAAACAAAACAAACAAGCTCATAAACTCAAGATATATTGATGGTTACTAGAATAGATTAATAAGAATTGCCAAAATGGGTAAGGGTATCAAAAGGCACAAACTTCTAGTGATAATATAAATAAGCATGCTGATGTAAAGTACTGCACTGTGACTATAGTTTAATATTCTGTATTGCATACTTAAAAGTTGCTAAGAGGATAAATCTTAAAAGTTCTCATCACAAGAAAAATATTTGCAACTGTGTATGGTGACGAATGGTAACTAGACTTATTTTTGTGATCATTTTACAGTGTATCCAAATAACAAATTATTTTACACACCTGAAACTAATATAATGTTATATGTCAATCATACCTCAACAAAAAATATAATTAAAAAAAAAGCACCTCCTCGCATGCTACTGGACCCTCCTACTAGAAACTTTATATGGGTTGACCCTGCATTCAGGATTGACAACTAAGTCTCAAGTTCAAGTGAACCCCAAAGGTATCCATTATGGGCTACGCATGATCGATCTAGAACTGTCTTAAGGGTGTCCAGAGGGCACATGTAAGCTACGCAAACAGATGACCATGTTTCCATGTCATCTTCCACTATTGTATTAATTCTTCTTTGTCAAATGAGATCTATGACTTCATTGGAGTTTCTTATACCTAGCGGACGGAGAATGGAAAAGCCTGGGGTTAGTACAAAGATGAATTAGTTTGGTATGTGTGTATGTCAGGGATTGCTTATGTTCTATAGTCCCAAGCAAGCTTAGCCCTGAAAGGCAATGGTGAGGTATACACTCAATAGGCAGAGTTGGGCAGTGTCCCTGATCATCCACTTGGTGTAGAAAGAGAATCAACCTGGGAAAAGCATATACAAGATGCCTGTGGATGGACCTATAAGACATAAAATACAGTGTGTGAGTATTTGAACCACGGGTTAATTCCATCATTGAGCATCAACTGCAGAAGAGGCACTAAACCAACAAATACACAAGACACCTTATTACATTAAATTCCATTAAATGTTAGCCAGTCTTTGTCATTGGGCATCCCAGTACTTGTGGCATAGATCATGAAAGGAATAACCATGATAGTATATAAGGTGGTTTTGCGTAGGTCCAGTAGCATGGCCTCACTGCTGCTGACTATCTGATCTGCCAGTAACACAATCTAGCACCATCCCTCAAGTAGAAGAACCAGTCATTTTGTGGCACTTTGTTTACAATTAACTCCTTAAAATCTGGGAAGGGCACTGATTAATCCTGAGTAGAATCATTACATGTTCTAGAAATGGCTTTTCTTTCCTTCTGTGCTATAGCTCTGCCAGCCCCACTATGAAAATGCTTATAATGTGTCTGATTTACTAACATGGTATCTTTTATTACATATTCTCAAACCAAGGATCCTTCATAGCAAAAGTGCTACAGCAGTGTGCACGTGACCATGGTTCAGCCACAGACCTCACTGTCCTAAAAGCGTTTGTGTGATAAAGCAGCCTCTTGAAGAAACAGCTGAGTTGAGGGACAAGCTATAAGGAAGTTACCCTACTGGTGAAAGTAATTAATGATCATGAGGGCTTCGTTCCATAGTGAAAGTAAGGCACAGCGTACCTGCTGGTGGGGAGCATCACTTCTTGGTGCTCCTCTGCCTAGTTTGAACCAAAAGTGGGCCAGTAAAGAAACATAACCTGACAAATGGTAACCAGAGCTGAAAACCCTCCAGGATCAGAGTCTCCACCAGACAACCACACTGTCTAGTAGAAGTACTGGTGAAGGGTAAAGGTACGGTCTTCATTGGATAGCAGAAGAGGTAGATGATGAGGGACAGTTATAGCCTTAAACCAACTGCAGCAGGCTTTGCTGCTGCTTACTGCACCGACCCTTCTATTGTAAATTTTCCCAGGAATTGTGGCTAGCCATTAGCCTAGATGCAATGAACTCAATGTGAAAAGTAAGTCAACCTGAGCAGCACGACGAGTATACCATCATGGAAACTAACGGTGCTTATTTAGATCCCCGTTACTAGGACAGTGTATCCTAGCTGCTTTGAGACTTAGCTTCAAATGGGTCATAGCTTCCCCTACTTCCAAAGATTTTATGTTGTCCAAAAAGGATGGGTTATACTCACCACAGAGAGCAACCTACAGTCACTGTTTGGCTGACAGGGATACTTAATGTCCTCCTCTTGCCTTGAACTGAGACCAATTCAAAGGATTCTTTATGCTTCAGAACCTCGCATGGAGTCAGACTGAAACTGCCCCCCAGCTGCGATCTCACACCTGATTACTTCCACCCCCTGCTCTATTCTCCTCACCTCATTCCTTTTCTCCTGAGATAGAGAATTTCTTTGACTAACCAGGTGCATTTTGGTCCCTGTCTCAGTCTCTGCTTCCAGGGAAGCTAACCTAAGACATTTTGTGACCACAAGCTATTGCATTATAACCAATGATTTGAAGCTTTCTCAATTGTAATCCAACAAATAGATATCTTCCTGCCATTGTACTATAGATACAAGTGCCAATAAAATCTGTCACTCTAATATCCTACCTTAATATCCTACCTTGAATCAGCTGAGTGGTTTAGTGATGCAATAATGATGTCTTTTATATATTTTGTTGTATCCCATAGTATACTTTTTAAATGCTGGGTAGAGAGATAATTTACATGGACCTGATATAGAATGTATATTCTGGCCCTTTTCTAACTGTATCTCTTACCATTTGTTAAGGTATTCGTAAGACCAAGGGTTCTTATAAACCCAATTTTATGTCACCTCTGTAGGCTATGGTCCAGGCTCCCAGTAATTGGACTTCTTATCACAACACTGAGCTCATGGCTAATGGTGGCTTTGTCCTAAGCTCTTGTCCTAAGGGAGAGTCATGCTACCGGTGTGTTTTTACAAGGTCTGAGAGGCAATCATACAGCTACCATTTACTGAGTTTTGGACAATGTTAGAATGTGTGGGTGATGATGACGCAAAGGTGAGCTCAAGGCCCTTTCTTGTATGGTACAGAGCTGGGGGCTCTGGAGCTCAGGGTGCCATCTGTCCTCATAATACCATGTTCCAGGACAGAATTCTTAAAAGTGGAAAAAAACTCATACCAGAAATTTAAAATGGCTATAAAGGGATATTTTCCAGGTAGGGAGATTGAACATTATTTTTTAATGGTTTTTAGCTTATTTATATATTTTAAGTCTTTAATCAAATATATGTGGATCTAAATTTATACTCTTGCAAATATTGGATTAGAATTAACATTGCATTTACTAATTTAGATTTTGATTACTATAGTTGAAACCAGGTATCATTGTATAACGTAAAGTATTATAATATTCCACACATTTCCCAAGATCAGTATTTTTTTCCCTTTGTTCATAGTCTTCATCTATTTTTTTAACTTACATGCCTGAGTTGTGAAATGCACATTTAAATCATCTTTCCTATAAACATATTTCATTTTGTTCTACTGTCCTCACGACTAACCTCATCATGTCTACTTGTATTATTTCTCTGTTTTTGATATAGTCTGTAACACCTCTCTACTTTGTATCATATAAGAACCTTATTAATATTCCATTTACTTGTTCTTCTAAAATTCTTAATTAAAATGCTAAACAGGATATTAAATCAGATGGAGCAAAGAGTGACCTCTGTGACAGACCATAAGACAACGTCCTCAATATAATGTGTTGCTATTTATCATGTCTCTTGATATATTAATTCAAATAGTTTTCTATAACTGTGAAATCAATTTACTATCTTTTAAATGGTGTTTTCTTTGAAAACTTATGGCTCTCAAGGTCATTATTATAAACTGTAAGAAAATAATTTTTATGTTATGAAAAATCATTAATAATGAATAATTATTCATTATTCATTATGAATTACTACATAATGAATAATTGTCTTAATCAGGATTCAATTTTAGAAATGTTTTGATTTTTAGAAGACTATCATGAGCCATATTTAATATGAAAAACATACATTTTTGGTTTAGCATACTATGAAAGTGGGATTACTGTAGGAAAATATGAATGCCTTGTGAGAGTTGACTAAACACATGTATATGACATTTATTGTTTCTTCTAAATTCACTCTATAAAGACACCAAGGCTTCTGCTTGACAACCAGAGACTTACTTAAAATGTTTAAAATGGCTGAATGAAGCTCATTGTCTAACTCAGAGGAACTTTGGAAGATTCTGACAATATTTCAGAATAACGTTGAAGTCTTCATTGCAACACAGTGGAAAAATGAGAATGGTTTTATATACAGAGGGTGCCAAAAAAAAGGAAAATGGTGTACACATTTTAAGAGAGGAAAAAGCTATTAAAATTGTAATACTCAATATATACTGATAACAAAAGATGCATACAAGTCACATTTGATACATGCAATTACAAGAGGTGCTCAAATGGTTACCATCAGTGTCCAGACACTTCTGATTACAACGAACTACTGCTTGAGCAATGACCAAAGTCTCCACTTGTATACATTTTTTTTTGGCACCCCTGGTTTAGTCATATAAGATGTGACTTGAGCCACTCAGTCTACTGAAAAACATATTTTGAAAGCATATCATCCTCCTTGTTTAAAAATATCTCAATTAGGTATTCTGTTTTTCTACTAAAATCGCAAGAAGAGTGGTTAGGGAGGCCAATTTTATGGTTATAATGTTTCTTTAAATATACTTTGAGAACATAGATACCTACCAATCACTTTTTACTTCTCCTAGTGTATATTGCTTTTTTAATGTTCCTAAAGTATACCAATTTAAAGTCCTAACATATGCAGAGTACAATTAAAGGGACAAGGATGAGAATTAAAATGTTGTCAGATGCCCCATAAAAATCAGCATCTGGAAACATTTATTCAATAATGTTTAATGAAATATTTGCAAAGTATAATCATATAATCAAAATGAACGCAATCAAATCAAGTTTAAAATAAACTATGAAACCTATGAAATTTGCATATAAACTGTAGGGCAAATATTTTAGGTCACAAATATTGGATAATATTAATACGCATCATCCCAAAGCTTATGCTTGATATTATGGAACGCCATTAGCACAATCCCCAGTTTAATAATAAATCATTTATTCAACATACATTTGTTGACAATCAATAATACATGAGGTTTTAAAAATGAGTAATTGACAAAATAGCGGACAATAAGGACAATGGGCCTTCCCTCGTAAGGGCAAAGGCTTGTAAACTAATGAATATTGTGAGAATCTCAGAGAATGAGAGTGCTGGAAATCCAGCAGAGTAATTGGAGATGACGTGATTGAAGAACTGAAGGAGGTTGCTTATTTTAAAGGGATTAGGGAAACAGATACTTTATCATGATTTTCACCACACTTTTGGAATTTAATGAGTTGCACGTGTCTATCTTAAAATGAATGAATCCACTAGTTTATGAGGAATTTCAAATTGGGTCTCAAGCACAGAGAAAGTGCCTCCAGAGCTATGATTCATCCTGAAAATCATTCAGCTTTTGCTAGGGAGTAAAATAACTAACTTGAGTTATTTTACAAGTTTAACTTGTGAAAGGTTATTTTACACAATGAAAAGTAGGTATTATAATAAAGACTATAATGATAATTAAACCTATGATAAAGTATAGGTTTGGATATTATCTTTCCAATGTCTCTTATTATATGCAAGGTAATATTGTATATATTTATAATATTTTCTCTGTTTAACTATTATGAATATAAATAACATTTTGAATATCATCTTCATTCCATTAAGTGTTCTCATTCATTGACTAGGATGTACAAAAATATATGTCTGAAAGTAAACACATGGGAAGTAGATATCAGGAAGAAAAAAAACAGCAGATATTCAGTAATGATGTAAGAGATATGAAGTTATCCCTCAGTCTCTTTAATTTCCCTTTGATTACAATATCTTTTACCACAAAAATAAGAAAATATATGATAATGATTTACAATTGTGCTTTTCAGAAATCGAGCCTTAAGACAAGTTAGGTATTTACATTTCAAACGTATTAGGTCCAACTAGTTTGCCAACTCCATTAAATTCCTCAAATAACATGCTAATTAAAGTCACAGATATTCTGTCCAGGGTATCAGAGTCTGCCTGTTATCCCTCCAAATAGCTGAGTCAGTGTTGGAATTATAGATTTGTGCTGTGGAAAATTATTATAATAGTAGCAGTTATATGTTTCTTGATTTTATGTCTAAATAGAAAAGCTGAAGCCTGTTGCACATATTAAAGTATAAAGGGAGAAACTTTAGGGTATGACCATTCTCTCTAAAAATCATTATTTACTTCATCTCTTTATTGTGTGCATTTGGTACCTATAGACTGTATCTTGTACATAAATGTGAATTTAACCTTCAGGCTTCACAAATTTTATTCACATTAAATTATATCTCATAAGTGCAGAATGTCACAGCATCTAAATGCATGCTCTAGATTTTTGGTTATAATTACCCCACTGTTAGAAAAAAGTTAATATTACAGTGTTTATATTCTGGACACCTAGGTCATAAATATATTTTATTTCTTAGATGAGTCACTTTAAAAATGAGCTTGTTCAGGGAATACTGGTTTCAAGTCTATAAAGAAGGGGGGGAAAAGTGTGGGGAATGGAATCAGGGAGTGGAAAGATCAAAATGAAAGTTCACACTAAATGATGGCTCTTTTCATTCAGGTAAATGTCAGCTATCAGTTTCAGAACACTGTCTTGATTTTTTAAGAATAGAGACAGGGATACAGTGGCTAATATAATGAATATAAAGATTATGAAACTTTAGGAATTAATAAAATCTTTCATTTCAGAAAAGAGAGCAATTACTTTTGCACACAGGACATAGGGGTCATTTTCAGAGGCTGTCTCTGGAAATGTAGCCCTTTAGTGGCATTTCACTCTGTAATATTAAAAAGCAATTTTATAGGCCAGTTTTCTTTAACTGAAGTCAAGTGGAATATAGAAATAGTTCTACAAAAAATCAGGAAAGATATATTCTTTTACCTTTTAACTTTGGTGACAGCCACACAACAGTTTTTATTGATCTAAATCCCAGGAGCAATTTGATGGACCCTGATGGGAGAAATACAGCGGAAACAATGGAACAATAAAAAAGGTCACTAAGCTACATTTTATTTCCAACTCCTATGCCAGGTATCTTGAAAGTAATCTGTACTGTAAACCATTAGTGTCAGATAGTAAGTTGTACAGGCACCAGCTGTGTAGAAAACTACCCTGACATATTTGGGTTTAATTCTTGGTGCTTCTGGAAACAATATGTTACATCACTTACAATTTTCATAGAATCACTGATATTTGAGATAATTGTAACCTAATAAAAAATGTTTTATAATTTAATTATTGAATAACATTTTTGTTTCTGTAAGCAAATACTGGCATATTAGAGCAAAATGGAAGACTGAAATGAACTTCATAATCAAGGATTATTAAAGAAAACATATAAAATGTATAAGTAAAATTCCCAGAGTAATGATTTTCATCAGAAGACATTATGCCTCTGGAGTAATAATACAGGTTTTAAAAATCTCAAAATACCACTGCTTTATGTTTCAACTTAATTTCACATAAAATTTAACATCATTTCAAAAGAGGATGGCAAGGTTTATATTCATTACAGTTAAGGAACATTGTCCTAAATGGACCCAAATGTACACAATGGTTCCTGAATAATTTTGTCAACTAGGATACTGATGGATGTAGTTATTAATATCACAACTCCAAATGGTTTGAACATTCATGAGCTCATTTCAAAATCTGAAGGTATGACTATTTAAAAATAGGTTATTTCAGAGGCATAAAATACCCATCCACTAAGCAGGACGTTTTCATCTACTCTGCCTTCCTCAGCAGTTTGACATTTGTGCCAAGGTGTAAATTTTCCCCAGAGATTTCCCTGCAGATTCCACCTAGTG
Organism: Rhinolophus sinicus; assembly: GCF_057876585.1. Lineage (NCBI taxonomy): Eukaryota > Metazoa > Chordata > Mammalia > Chiroptera > Rhinolophidae > Rhinolophus > Rhinolophus sinicus. The sequence continues at coordinate 16,605,595 of NC_142503.1, read as the reverse complement.
TTCTTTGGCTAGACAGGCATTATATGCCCATTCCTAAATGAATCACTGGCACAGAGAAAGGTATGACCATTGCTATTTTAACCTAATGGAAATTAATCCCTGACCTTCTGGGAAGGACAAAAGGAAGGGTGTGAACAAATGGGGGGCTTTCTATAGAAGAAAGGGAAGAGTATGAAGCCGATAACCAGTGTATTTTTCACACCAACAGTGCTGGAAACACTTGACTTATTAGGAATCAATAAACTGATTTGACTCCTCCTACAAACCCAAAGGAAGGAAAAGAGAAATAATTATTCAAAATGAGGAATTATATACATATTTCCACCAGAAGAGATAGCCTGGCATTGATTTTTTTTTAAAGCTAGTTAGTCCCAGAAAGTAGGGCAGGATTTGAAGATATTTTTGATATTCTGTCATGAATTTAAAATAAACAGTACTAAAACATATTTGAGTGATTTGAGCAGCGCTGACATGCCTCCTAGTTTTTACTTTAAATCATGCCTATTATTTTTTTAACTTTGGAATTTAAGCCTTTAAGAGACACACTTTATGTTTACATAGCATATTCAATTTAGGGAACAAGAAGCAGTCTATAAATTGATTTACTAACTGTAGACCATGTTCTGCTCTTAATTATTTACCATCCATTCCTCTTTAGAGTCTTAGGACAAAAGCATAGTTTTTCCCGATACTGAAATAAATCTAGTCATGTCTGCTGGGCTATTTGGAACCTATTCAATCATATAAATTAACACTCAGTTACAGCTTAGAATCGCTCCAAACATTTTAACGGTAGAAGTACATCAAAAGTTTGTTGCTGATGTGTAACGGGGGAGAAAGCAAGAGAGGAGAGGAAGAGAGAAGAACAGAATGAGAGAGAAAGAAGGGGAAGAGATGGGAGAGGAGGGCAGTAGAAGAAAAAAAAAACAGGAAGTGGCTGAAGGGAACGGATTAAGGGACACCTTTCAAAAAAAAAAAAAAGAAAATCCGGGGAAGTTAAATTAACTGCTTTACTATGAAAACATCAAGCATGCCTGTTTTCTTGTGAAATTAAGCTAATTATAAAACCCCAGAAGGTGTATTTGAAAGGAATTGTCAATTTTTGGATTAGGAAAACAGACTATCCATTATTACAATTCCAAAATCCTTATCTTTATTCAAGTAACATCTTGTAATTTTTATGAGAACAATAAATTCGAATGCACTGCACTCTCTGAGATTAAAATATAATCCAACAGTGTTTGAAACAGAAACAAAATCAAATATTTCTTCTTACGTTCAACCACAGAGATATGATTTTAAGAACAGGCAGGATGATGTAGGAAAAGACTCAGACGTTCTCAATAGACAGAACTTGGTCTGAATCTACTTCTTGCTATGTTTAAAAAAATGTTTTAACTTTTTCTTTAGATTGTTCAACAAATCTAAATTGTATTCATTTATCTGAAGAATAACAATAAGAAACATCTTTAAGTCATCTATAAATAAATAAATATGTATTTGTATGTCTGTATATACATGTATTACATGTGCATGGGACTGAATTTGTGTGTATTTCTAGTATAGACAGGTTTGTACACATACAAATATAAAAATGTAATTCAAAATATGTTATTTTAAAATTGAATTTGGCTGTAATTTGTATTAATCAGTGTCTTAATATTTCAGCCTATTTTCATCAGTCATGCCTAATAATTTTGTAAAGCCCTTTACAGAATATAAGAAATGAATTCAGAATTTATTTTAAGCTTACTAATGTTACCTGAAATTTGCTGCCTACATATAGAAAATTAATACTCAAGAAGAACAAACTGAAAAACAAGCAGTTTAAAATGATGAACTATTTTACATGTTTATAGTTTATGTGGACATAAAAATATGAATTATTTTAACTTAGTTTCTAACATATTTATGAATACATATAAAAAAACTAAGAAATTTGATGTGTAGTGATTTGCTATTCCTTTACTTTCAGTTATAGTATATACTTGAAAATAAAATAAAAACTATGATATATATTTGTCATATAAGTGAGAATATGTAAGTAATGTTTATAGATTTAGATAGCATCATCATTGATTTAATACTAAATGTAAATATATTTATGTTTAAAACCTTTTTTTAAAAATATTTGTCAAAATCTAGAGAACTTGCTTCAAAATAACTACAATTTATCCAGGCAACATGTATACAGTGATGGCATATATTCTTTATTGATGATCATAATTCTGATTTGAAATTCAGATAATCTAAGTGGAAAACAAACATTGACTTAATATATATATATATATATATATATGCACACATATACATATATACATATATATGTATATGTATACACATATATATAAATATATGTGTATATATTTATATATATGTATATGTATGTGTATATATATATATCTTTTTTTTTCCCATTAAGATGGTGGACATAACGAACTACCATGTTTCACCAAAAATAAGAGTAGGTCTTATATAAGGTTTGCTGCAAAAGAAGCATTAGGGCTTATGTTCAGGGGATGTCATCCTGAAAAATCATGCTAGGGCTTATTTTCCGGTTAGGTCTTATTTTTGGGGAAACATGGTATCAAATAGTTTTTGGTTGCCTGGTTTGTATCCTGCTGTACACCAAGGCCCACCTCTGTATTCCATGCTTCCATATCTGGTTTAAGCTTACTATTTATAAGTCTGGTAGATATATGCATATGGTCTAAATTAGTTTTTATACTATAAGGCAATTTGAAGCATCTGAGTCCTATAGAGCTTGCCTCACATGTTGAATTTAATAAGTTAAAAAAACAAAACAAACAACAACAACAAAAAACACTGTCCTGTTTGAAGAATATGGTAAGGTCCTCATTTTAATTTCAGAAGACCCAAAAAAACTATTTTTACCTATCTTTATATAACTTTCTTCCTCCTGAATTAGTATGGACCTTACAGAAATAAACCTGAATAGTCTAGGTAAGGGATACAGAGCACTGATAACTAATCTGTTCTCCTGGATGATCTTTCCGAGTTCTATATATCAATACCTTCCATTACTACCATTGTGGAATAGCCTATATATGGTATGTGTCATTCTACCCTTCTTTCTTTCCTCCCTCCCTCCCTCCCTCCCTCCCTCCCTCCCTTCTTTCTTTCCTTCCTTCCCTCCTTATCCTTTCTCTCTCTCTCTCTCTCTCTCTCTCACAGACACACTATCTCTCCTATTCATGCTCATAAATGTAATGAAAACTCCTACATTTGTTGACAAATCCTACTTGTTTTACACGAAGTAGGATTCACCAAGTCTACCATGAGAACACCACAAAAGGCTCTGTTTGGCCAATTGTAGAAATTTATTATCAAAATGTCATGTTTTTCAGAGAAAGCCATAAGTCTGTTAGACAATCACCACATGTTTAATGGGTTATTTTATTGGCTTCTGCTGGCTTTAATATAATTTAGTTAGAAGTAACAACAATCCTTAATCACCCCTATTAAATCAGTTCTGAATTCTGATCAGTTCTGATTAATTCCAGTATTTTCTCATATCATATTTTATGGCTTTCACTTCATACTAAAATAGAGGGACACCCTGAAACTTTCTAAGGTAATTCTAAACTTGTCCAAATGAATATTTTTGATATCTAAAATCTGAAATCCGAAATTTGGACCACAGACAACTCTGGAGTAGATTTAGATACTTGACGAAAGCATTTATGTATATAAATGAGCCCATGTACCTACATAATACACTCTGAGAGTTTGAATTAAAATCTTATTTACCAGCACGCACGGAGACACATTCTAGCCTCAATTATTAATAGCTATTGGATTTCTTGGCATGTGACTCCAAATCTTTTAACCAAAGAAAGCTAAGAAGATTGTATTGGCCTAATGCCACATTTGAATGACAGTAATAAACTCACTTTATTTACGTCGATATAATGCCCTTGAAAAATGTTAGCAGACTTCATATAATCAATAATTATACCATATGATTATTGAAAAGTAATTATTTGAGATTTATTCATTTAATTTATACATAATTAGTGCCATATGTGTCTGATAGTCTATTAGATGGTCTAACAGTGTGGTACATAGTAATTATAGTTTTTTATTTCCTGATTTTGCAGAATGAGATAAAACCTCAGCCAAGTCCACCAAAATGATGTGTACTGAGAAGTATAGATTTTTCAAGTCAGAGCCAATAACATACTTATGTCCCATTTCAAAAACACAGTCTTTAATGACGATTGAGCAAATATTGCTATCATAGCAGCATTTTTCTAAATTCCCACAAATTAAATAGGGAAATATTTTATTATCTCTGTAATATACTCCTTTTCAAATGCCAATCTTATAATACACATGCACGAAACCGTAATTGTGTTTTGCCATTCACTGTAACTATTATCTCATAAATTTATGTTTTATTGTACCATAACTACAGATCCTAATACTGGTTAAATGATGTGTTAATACAAGGTTAGAATTGAAAGCTATTCTTTCAAAGACTCTGTTGGGGATTGGATTAAAAAAACAAAAGCAACGTAATGATGATAATACTAATGAGAGCACAAGGAAACTTTTGGAAGTGATGAATATATTTGTAGTATAAAGTGTGGGGATGGTTTCATGGTGTATACTTATTTCCAAACCCATCAAGTTGTATACATTAAATATGTACACCTTTTTGTACATTATCATATCTCAATATAAGTGGTTAAAAATGTTGTCTTCACTCTACTTGTTACTTAAAAGTCCAGTAGGTGTCTCTTGCATAGTAGAGACATTAGCAGTCCCCAAAGAACTCAATACCACTACTTTAAAAATAAGTAAAGTTCTGAGAGGGGAGTGGTAGATGAGGGTAAAGGGGATCAAATATATGGTGATGGAAAGGGAACTGACCCTGGGTGATGAACACACAATGTGATATATAGATGATGTATTACAGAATTGTACACCTGAAATCTATGTAACTTTACTAACAATTGTCACACCAATAAACTTTAATTTAAAAAAATAAAGTGCTATAGAACAATTATAAAGGGATTGGAGAAATACTTAGGATGATTCCCACAAAGAAAACAAAATCAAATGTATTCACATATTTTACTAAACTCTTTAGTAAAAATGATGTCCATCTTGTATAAACTCATCTGACAAACCAATGATTTTTTTTAAAGGAGTATCATTGTTAGCAGAAAAGAACAATGCAAGAAAAGTTACATGTAGAATCAGCTAACTATAGGAGGTGAATTCAGGTTTGAACCAAAATTTTGGCAAAGCAAATCTAGCATTAACATAATTTATGAAGTAATTTTCTAATTCTTGTGATGAACTCATAGCATTTATTGTATTATTTGTTTTATAATATATTAATGCTACATCTATTATTTTGTTTCAAATTTATATTTGAAGTTATTATAATAAAGAAAATTCTAAAGAATTGTATTTTTTAATATCCAGCTATAAGTACCTATCATTTTTAGTGCTTGAAGTGTACCCATTTTTAAGTAAAATAATCTTTAAAAGGATGAATCAAGAGGTGATCAGTATGTGAAAATCCAAGCAAATCCAAGCAAAACTATTAGATAATCTAACTTTTTCATATGATAGAATCAAATCAAAACATAAAAACAAATATTCAAACAAAAGCAACAACAAAAGGCAAGTAACTTACAGCAAATATACTTAAACTACCATGTTTCCCTGAAAATAAGACCTAGCCAGAAAATCAGCTCTAATACATTGTTTGGAGCAAAAATCAATATAAGACCTGGCATTATATTATATTATATTATATTATATTATATTATATTATATTATATTATATTATATTAATTATATTATATTATATTACCGGGTCTTATAGGAAAGTAAGTCCGTGTCTTACATTAATTTTTGCTCCAAAAGACTCATTACAGCTGATTGTCCGGCTAGGTCTGATTTTCGGGAAAACTTGGTAATTTTTGCTCCAAAAGATGCATTGGGATGTACTTTCAGGGGATGTCTTATTTTTTCATGTACCGCAATCTACATTTATTCAAATACAGTCATGTCATCTTCTTCTGGAACGTCGTCATAACGTACTAAATGTGTCCACCTGGCTGACGATCTTAACTGGGACTTATTTTCGGGGTAGGTCTTATTTTTGGGGAAACATCATAGGGCAATTATACTTGCTTTAGAAAGGTATTTTTCATGCACCTAAAACTTATAAGGCAAATACATGCTACAGATACATATTCATTAAAACACAAGTTCTAAATTCACTGGTTTTTCCTAGTGACTGGAGTTAACTGGATTTTTTATTTTAACTATTATGTATAAGCATTGTTTACTAAGAATGTTTATATAGAGAGAGATATAGATAGATAATATAGATGTAGTATAGATAGGTATTGATAGATGATGGATTAGATAGATAGATAGATGATAGATAGATAGATAGATAGATAGATAGATAGATAGATAGATAGATAGATAGATAGATAGATATAGACATGAAAAAAAGAGCCATTCAGCAACGACTCATTATATGGGAAAAAACCCAAATAAAGCACACATTTGGTTCAAGGAAATGGAAGGTGCAGGTGTCATAGGAATGATTCTAAAATACTCAGTACCTAGAATTCAGTTGGTCTTCTCCCGTAGTATACAGTTATTATCAAACTTAAGCCTGTGTCTTTTGTGGGTAGGTAGACCTACAATGAAAAGTAAACAAAAACTAAACTTAGCTCTTTGAATAAAATGTATTGGGAACAGTGAGATCAAAGATAAAAATATGTTTATTATAAACAATAGCTGGAGCAGTGTCTGAAAATGAGACCCTCTACAAGGAGCTAGAATTCTGGAGGCAATATAGAGGAACGGTGTTATTTCATGGCAAACATGGCATAGGCATTGCTATTGCATTGAGAGCAGCAATGAGTAGTGAGGGAGTCAAATCTGAAAGGGAGTCATGTCTTGGAAGCCAGACCATAGTCAAATGGAAGCAAATGGAAGTTGCTCTTGCTTCAAAATAGAGTATGTTACATTGTTCCTAAAAAAACTTACTTCTGGCTTTAATTTCTATTCAGAGTTTGGATAAGGTTGACTAATCCTACATTCAAAATAATATAAACACGTAACTTTTTTCTATATATTCTTCCAGTATGAATATATTTCAACCATATATATAAAGGAACATATATAATAAAATTTTTACTTTTAACTTTTTTATTTTTACCCTTTAGAAAATATGCTATGCTAGTCAAATGTCAAATATAAAATAATCTTAAAATAATTTTGTAGTTTATGAATGTTAGACTAAGCTGTGCATGTGAAGTATAACTAATTACACTTATTGCATATCAGTTGCAAGATCATTTCAGGTGGTGTCTGTGTGTGCATGTGTCTGTCTATGTGTTTCTTATGGTTTTATAATCATTCTGTACTCATTAATTATTTTATAATGATATAACAACATTTTTAACCAAGACATGTATATCATTAATGAAGACATGAAAAAAATATCTATGCATACTCGATTGTCATTTTGTTGTTCTTATTTTAATCTTTTACATGTAAAATTCTTTGAGTTAATATTCTTTTAAGTCAGCAGTTCTGAAATATTTGGTCTCATGACCTCCTCATAGTCTTAAAGAGCAAAATGTGTTTACATTTTATATATTTATAATATATATATTATTCGATGAGTAAGTAAAGTGATAAATTATATGCTTATGATTTAAAAATTGATTTATGAATTAATTTTAAAATACCAAAAATAAACCAATTATATACTAACATAGTCAACACTTTTTTAAAAAAACTATATTCTCTAAAACAGCAACAATAAAATTACTCAGAGGAATGATATTGTTTTATATTTTCACACATATCTTTAAAGTCTGGCTTAATAGAAGATACTATTTACTCTTATATCTATTTCTGCAACAATTTGTTAACAATATTTTGTTTTAGTTGAAGGATATGAAGGAAATCCAGGAAAGGGTAAACAATTAAATAGCTCTTGATATCATTGTGTATACTCATCTCAATCCAAGCAAAAACTGGATAAGTGAAAACAGAAACTACACCAATGATATCGTCATACTCTACTATGCTGAAATCAATGTCTACATTGTACTTTAAGTGTATCTATTACCCATGTACAATTTTATCATTGGTTATCTTAGAAAATATTCTTCACTAAGTTATGTGGATTTTCCAAAAGTTGATGTAACATTTATTAGTAGTACGGTTGATTTCATGAGAAAATGTTTTCAATATTAACAAGCCATAAGTTCACAGCTTCCAAAATTCTCTTTTTTTTGTCCCCAAACATTCATTTTGTTATAGCAATGACCAGAGACAGATGTTTTCTTTAAAGTGAGTATCTCACTTCATATTTTCTATAAAATGTTTGCAATACAGCCAAATCTGAATTACCATTATTTCTCTTCAAGTCATTCTTTCAGTAAGAATGGGCTTCCTTGAGAAAAAAAAAAAAAAAAAATAATAATGTTTAGTTTAGCTCTTAAACAATCACATGTGTACTTTTTCTGTAGATAATCAGCAGACACCCTTGCTGCAGCCTTCCAATTTTGCAGCATGATTCACGATAACCAAATATGAAAACACTCCAAATATCCATCAATAGACAAATGAATAAAGAATATGTGAAATACACATACAGTGGAATTTTATTCAGCCTTAATAAAGGAGGAAATCCCATCCTATGCTACAACATAGATATACCTGGAAGACATTATGATAAGTGAAATAAGTCAGTTATAAAAGGATAAACACTGCATGGTTCCTCTTATATCAGTTATGTGAAATAGTCACACTAATATGAGCAAAAAAATGGAATGGTGGTTGCCAAGGAATGGGAGAGGGGAATGGAGAATTGTTCAAGTGGTATAAAGTTACAGTTATAAAAAATGGGTAAGTTCCAGAGATCTGTGTAACATAATGCCTATAATTAACAAATGGTGGAGTAGCTTGATCAAACACTTAAACATTTGTTACAAGGGAAGATTTCATCTTAAGTATTCTTAACACACACAAACACACACATCCACACACACGCAACAAAAAGCAGGAACACAAGGAAACTCTTGCAGGTCATATATACATTTATTACTTTAATTGTGATGCACACTTACACCATGAATATATATGTCCGAATTAATCAAATTGTACATAATAAATATATGAGGGTTTTATTATGCATCGATTATACCTCAAAAGCTCTAAGAAAGCAATTTGCAAGGATGCGCACTCAGGGTGAAGATATAAATCACACATTGTAAGATGCTCAGGGACATTTTCATTTCTCTTTCTAAAAGGTTTAACATTATTTAGCTATTTAAGAGCATACCATGTCTATATTTAACATAGAGAACTCTAGTATGTTGATTTTGTCTTCTTTGAGCAACTTTATACATAGATGATACAACTGTGAGTAAAGAAAGCAAGTCATCTAATCTCTCTTCTTAAGCCAAACATCTATTCTTAACTATTAGAAAATACATTCAAATATAGTTCTAAAACTATATATATATATATATATATATATATATATATATATATATATATATATATATATTTTATAACAGCTTCCGACACCTAAAATTGCTCCCCATTTTTTTTAATATTGCAAAACTAGAAAACTGTATATGTTTGTGATTCTTTGAAGTTTCCAAATAATGATTTATTGGACAATAATAAAATAACAGAGATTATGGTAATTATAATTGAACATAATTAGTAAGAGTACAGTAGGAACTCTGAAAGTAAATTGAGTTAATATCTGGAAATTTTATATCTGCTTATCTACCTGTCTATCTATCCACCAGTTACCTAAGAATATTCTAGGAAACATTAGCATACACTTAAGAACATACAATACACAATACCACACAATATCCAAGCCATAAAAGCAATTACCCCATCACATGTCATACATGATTTAGATATCTCCACTCTACAACTATAATAGAATAAGGGTGAAAGCAAAAATAATGTTTTAGTGTTATTATGGAAATATAATTGATTTGAGGTCTCTCTGGAAGGATTCTGTATCAGACTTTGAGAACCACTAGTTTATGGAATGATTTCTATTCCCAGAACAGTTATATTTATTTTATTTCTTAGGAAATTGTTCATTTTGAAAGCCTCTCTCTCCCTTCTCTTATATGTATGTGTGTGGATTGAATATAAGTGAGGAAAAAGATAAGTGTGTTAAACACTCATACCAAAGAAGTCTGCAAGCATAACATGTGTTCTAACACAGGTTCAAAAATCACTGAGCTTCTTTTATAGTTTTACACATAATTTATAAAAATACACTTAGAATACTTCCAGTATAATTACTTTCTTCAATATTTTCAATTCATCTTTCAGATTACTTTATTTGCTGTATTTTCTGAAATAAAAATGAAAATTGTTTCACTGTAGAAAAATTGATAAACAAAGAAGAGGACACAAAAGAATATTAAAATTATCTGAAGACTCAGCATATGCAAATAATGAATCACATTGTTAAATGAATTTCCTTAACATTACAATTAAATTATAGTAGGTATTATTAATATAACATACAAGAATAACATCCATTTTAAAGTATTGGTATGCACTAGGTATGTGTGTATGCCTAGGTCTGTGTGAATATGAATGTTTGACTCTATATATCTATATCTATATCTATATCTATATCTATATCTATATCTATATCTATATCTATATCTATATCTTTATCTACCTATCTATATACTTATTCTCTTATATTTGTATTTAACAAATGTTCTACAACTAGATTTTATATATTTCAATAGATCTAACGTATTTATTTATTTTTGTTTCAGAATAAAAATATTTTAATTTTTGTGAAGAAATAATATATTTAAATATAATTTAGTCCAACTGGTCTGAACTTTTTCAAATATGTTTGATTTCTACTATTTGTGCTTGTATTGAAACTTTGGAATAACTTCATGTAATTTAAAATTATATGGTGATAGAGGATATTTAAACGGAGATTGTATTTAGCACCCATTATAGTATTCATATAAGCAAGTATTCCATCATATTGTACTATTATATTGTGATTAGTATCGCATATTCGTAATGGAATTAACTTCTAGGAAAGACCTGTTATTAGGGTTATTTTAGCATGTGGAATTTTCATTCTATTTTAGTTTCTACTTTGTTCTAAACACATATAATTTTTGTCTTATTATTGGTGATATAAGTGAGAGCTATTGACTTCTATAATTTTATGCTGTAACAAAGTAGTGCACTGTTACCTGATAAAATTGAATATGTTAGCGTCATGTATTGTTTCCAAGTAGACAGTCATATCCTGTCCTAATTAGAGCAACTAAACAACACTTATCAATCTTAGTCATTGTTCTTGTACTTCCAGGACAACATTAAATAATTGTAGTGGGCATTCACTTCTTCTTTTCAGTTTTCAGTAGAGTTCTGCTAGTGATTTACCATCAAATATGTCATTATTTAATAGCATTGATTTAATCATCGTATTCAGGATTCCTTTTTATCTCAAATTATGGTATTTTCTTCTAAAATAATTCATCCCTTTGTGTTTGAATGTCTTTTCAGGAACTCCTTGATGACATGTAGTATTCTGTGATTAACTTTCAGATAAAGTGAGATCCGTCATAGCTCTGTATTTCTCAGTGGAGAGCATGCGCAGCCTGAACCTAACCTAGATTGAACTTCTAATACTTAGAATGCTATCCTTTATAGAATGATAATTGTTGAGCAGGTTTAGATGCAGCCAATTAAGTCTGCACTATACAGCATATTTTCGTATGGCCCAGACACGCACTGCTATGATGGGAGAATCACAACTACAGCCTCATTTTCTAATTCTCCAAATTAACCAATACATGAGAAAATGCAACCCATTAACAGCACTGCTACTAAGAATCTTCCTCTTTGTGCTGCTCCCTCTTAATTTAATTAAGAGTTCTATAAATCTCACTGTCCCTGGCCCTGCTTTGCATTCCTTTTCTTGGAAATTGTTATTTCTAAATAGGTTAATTTAAAAAGACTTCAGTCACTATTACATGGTTACTATGATTCAATAGCTTTCGAGAAGAAACAGCATCTGAGTGATTGAAAATCAACTTGTCTTGCAAAAGGTATGCCATTCAAGTTCCGGTTGGCATAATCTTGATCCTGTGGATTAAGGGGATTGGATGTGAGGTGTCGATAATGACTTTTTCCTTTGTTTCAGTTCAATTCCATGTGTTGAAATTTGTATGCCACAAAATTAAACATGAATAGTTTAGTTTTCCCCTGTCAGTGCTACAGTAAATTGTTTACAAAAATGACTTTACTGACCCCCAATTGCAATTCCCTTGCAATTTGATTTTGTAATGATTTCCATCAAGAAAAAGAGTTTCCTCCAGTCTTTAAATCTAAGTTGTCCTTGTGATTTATTTTAGTTAATATAATATAAAGTGGCAGGTTTCCAGTTCCAAGACATAGCCTCCAAATTTCTGAGCGCTTCAATCTCCGTTTTGGGTCCTTTCCACTACCACAGGAAAAATGCTGGAGGAGAGCTGTTTTCCAGGCATGTCCATTCTAGCAAGATGCCTACAGGTAAATACAGACACACGAGAGAGCAGAGCTGTATCCAGAATTAGCCACTCAACTTACCATTGTAATAATGAGTCTGAGTCCATTTTTTTTGATATTTTCTGACAACTTTTTTGTTTTATTGAATTTATTGGGGTGACATTGATTAGTAAAATTATATAGGTATCAAGAGTCCATTTCTAAAATACATCATCTGTATATTGTATCATGTGTTTACTACCCAGAGTCAGTTCTCCTTCCATAACCATATATTTGACCTCCTTTTTCCTCTTCTACTAAATCTCCCTCCTCCTTACCCTCTGGTAACCACTGAACTATTATCTGTGTCTATGAGGTTTTTATAAAACAAACAAACAAAAAACAACTTGTATTTATTTTAAGTGTGTTTTTCCAGGACTCATTAGCTCCAAGTCAAGTAGTTGCTTCAATCTAGTTGTGGAGGGTGCAGCTCACACTGACCCACGTGGGGATCGAACCGGCAACCCTGGTGCTACGAGCATCATGTTCTAACCAACTGAGCTAACCGGCGGCCCTGATGAAGTTTTGTTTTTTTGTTTGTTTGTCTTGCTCCTTTGTTGCTTTCAGTTTTATATCCAACATATGCGTGAAATCATACAGTTCTTGACTTTTCTGTCTGACTTATTTTGCTTAGCATACTAATCTCTAGATCCATCCATGTTGTCACAAATGACACTATTTCATCTTTTCATATTCCATTGTGTATAGACAACAAATCTTCTTTATCTGATCCTCTATAGAAGGAGACTTTGGTTGTTTCCATGTCTTGGCCACCGTATAATGCTTCCATGAACATTGGGGTACCTATATCTTTGTGGATAAATGTTTTCATAATTTTTACGTAAAACTCTCCCTCGTTCTCATTCGGCTTCAAATTTGGGAAACATGATAAGAATATCTGTGTACTCCCTCCTTTGGTGCTGACAGGATTTCAAACTATATAAGCCCCTGGCCACACACAAGAACCACATACTGGCACCACTTCCTCACTATCATAAAAAAACCAAGCCAGTCTTTTTTCCATGCATTTTCAAGCCATTTTTAGACCTACTTGGAAGCCTTTTCTGTTCTGCTTTTATCAGAGTACCTTATTATATATGTAATAAACTTTGTTATCACATTTTTTTCTGTGTGTCTTGTATATATAAAATAATTTGAGGTGAGGAGGGAGTAGTCTATCCTATTTCTAGAGAGTGTCTAAAACAGCCATAGCCATAGGAGTCATACAATAAGTGTTAAGCCATCAAAGTTACAAGTATATTGATTTATATTTGAGAAATATTCTATTTATAAGATCTGTTTAGAAGATGTTTTTATTTGTGTTTTTAGGGTTGCATATATATTTGTGTATATGAGCATGGATTAGTTTTTTTCAGTGTCTTATAAACATTTTTAAATAATAATAAGAGACACTTCATGAATGGCGATTAGCTACATATCACATTTAGTGAAAAACCTAGGAGCTCTGTTATCTATTGTTAAAATATTTACTGCAACAAAATTTATTAGCACAGCTTAAAACAACACACTTTTTTAATCTCACAGTGTGTGTGTGTGTGTGTGTGTGTGTGTGTGTGTGTGTGTGATGTCAAAGAGGAGTCAGACATTGGTTTATCTAGGTCCTATGGTTAGGATCTCACAAGGTTTCAATCATTATGTAGAATGGAGCTGAGGTCGCATTTGAGGCTTGACAGGGGAGAGATCCACTTTGAAGCTCACTCAGGTTATTGACAGAATTCAGTTATTTGCAATTTTGTGATTAAAAACTTCATTATCTTCCTGTTTATCAGCTAGAGGCTTCCCTTAGTGACTATAGGCCTCACAGGTATTTGCCAAGTGAGGTTCTTGTTCAGACTCAGCAAAGGAGAGTCATAACTCCATTAAGATGGATGCCCCGATTTTATATAATACATTCATTTAAAAACATACACAATCACATACATCTTGTCACTTTTATACTTTTCTATTGATTAGAAGCAAGTCACACATCCTACCCACATTAAACAGGAAGAGATCACATAGGGCATGAATATTAAGAAATGAGGTCCGTGAGGTCACCTTGACAGTCTCCTTGCAAAAGAACTTAAACTATAATCTAATATATTATTTCTGTCACATAGGGAATTATTGAAGCTTAGCTAGATAACAGTTTTCTTAAATTATGTAATGGCTAGAATGATTTATTTTTCTCATTTGTTTAATTATAATACTATAGAAACTTAGATTATGATTAAAGTTTTGGTTAAGGGCATGTTTACCCGGATTCACTTTCAGCTCTGAAAAAATGTCCTCTCTTAACCATGTAAAATTATTTAACAATTCTTCAGCTGACAAATAGTTCTAACAATGAAATATACCTACTTCATAGCATATCATAAAGATACTTTAGTTTTGTGCTCAAGACCAAGTAAATACTCAAAAAATGTTTGTTCTTTTTAGGTTACTCTTTTGGTATTTAATTTTGTTTTAACCATCATTGAATTAAATCATATATGAAAATGTATTCTGAGGCAGCAAATGTTGGAAATAGTGACATTGGAAACATAGCCAGAAGCTCAAAGATAAGATCATGACCTATAAGATTTATATATATATATATATATATATATATATATATATATATATATATCAATAAACAATGTCAAAGTGATACTGAATAAGTAAGTTTCATAATACAGTGTGAAAATTCATTAATAGAAAGCAAAATAAACCAGTATTTTGAATTTTTACATTTGTATTAGTTCGGAGTAAAATGCCTAATTAGGCTTTCTCAGTTTCCTTTGAAGAAAATTTCATTAGCCTAAATTCCTTTCATAAAGAATGTTCAGTCTGAAGGCTAGTAATTAATATTATATAATTTATGTTTATCAAATAACCAATTTTTATTTAGGAGTTTTACACAAGCAGTTTCTAACTTGATTTAATGTGTTTATGCTTTCTTATGACTTCTAATTTAAATAAAATGAGAACATTTATCTTGTATTCTAAAATTGCATTATATAACTAAATAGTGTTGTAGTATGGTATGCCTATAATACAAATTTTAATCTTGTTAAATAAATATTTAGAGTGATTCAAATTTTATGACTAAAAATTTAGCTATAATATTGGAAAATACAGAATATAGAATTTCTGTAAGTGTTGTGACTTGTTTGGTAATTTTATGGTGAAGTGGAGCAATAAAGTCGGTCACATATTAAGGAATAATAAGACAAAAGTAGAAAAGTCTCTAAGACTAAAGGAAACTAAACATTATGACCATAGTAAAATCATTTTCAGGAAATAACTGAAGAGATTATAAACATGAATTACAGAACTAAAACTAGACATCTGGTTGGAAAAATGTGAAAATCGAGCATCCATCCATTTGTTTTGAATATGATAAGCACCACTCACCACACCTTCATCTTCTCACCATTTACACTATGTGGTGGTCAATTTTATGTGTCAGCTTGACTGAGATATTGTACCCAGTGGTTTAATCAAACAGGAGATGTTGCTGTGACTGTGTTCTGTAGATGGAGTTACCGTGTTTCCCCAAAAATAAAACCTAACCAGAAAATAAGCCCTAGCGTGATTTTTCAGGATGACATCCCCTGAACATAAACCCTAATGCGTATTTTGAAGCAAACCTTAATATAAGACCCAGTCTTATTTTGGGGGAAGCAAGGTAACATCTACAATCAGTTGAGTTTAAAGAAATTACCTTCAATGATGTGAGTGGGTCTCATACAATCAGATGAAGATCTTCAGAGCAAAAATTGAGGTTTCCCAAAGAAATTCTTAATCAAGACTACAGTGTCAAGTCTTGGCAAGTTTCCAACCTGCCGGCCTACCTGGCAAATTTTGGACTCATGACTTCATTAATTCTTTCCTGAGTTTGAGATTCCTGGACTGACGTATTTTGTACAGTTCATTCTGAACAATCACATGAGCCAATTTCTTAAAATAAATCTCATAATACATGAGTGTGTGTGTGTGTGTGTGTATGTGTCTGTGTGATTGTATGTGTGTGAGTGTGTATAGATCTACTGATAGGTCTATATAGAAACATAGATATAGATCTACCAGGGGTGCTAAAAAAGTGTATACACATTTAAAGCAATGATAATACTTTTGACAACATTTCCCAAGCAGTAGTCCGCAATAATCAGAAGCGTCTGGATGCTGATGGTTACCACTTTGAGCACCTCTTGTAATTGCAGAAGTCAAACTTGACTTGTATTCATCTTTTGTAATAGGTATATATTAATACAGTTTTTCCCTTTCTTAAAATATGTACACATTTTTTGGCATCTTTCATATATCTGGTGAACCTGCCTGATACAAGCATCAATCCTAAACCAACTACTTTTTTCCAAAAGTCCCAATCTCTTCAAACCTCAAAACTTTTTTCTCTCTACCTGTTTAAGGTCCCATACCATCTTTATAATTATTTATTTTCACTTTGCTCATATGGATATCCACCCCACTGCAATTTTGTGCTTTGGGGAAAATCTACAATTTGTAGTCCCAACCTTCAGCAAGGTTCTGTGGGAGAATCCTAGTTTCAAAGCCTCCCAACTCTCTGATTCAAGAGAATATTTTGGTAGTGCCCCAAGCCAATTTCTCTTAATCCACAATCTATATATTTCACCCTCTATGTATCCTTTGCAACAGTTCTTACAATCTGTAATTGTGAGAAATTACATATGTTTTTAAAGTTTAATAGTTGATTTCACTAACCAGGCAGTGATATCCATGAGCTCAAGGGTCTTGTCTGCCTTGTTTTTCACTGTGTGCCTTGTTCCTGCAGAGTTTGAATATAAAGTTGATCAAATATGTTTAGTGGAAAGACACCAAAAATGCATTTCACAAAGAGACGTCGTTTATCCTTTCCTGTTCAGCACAGTCTTCCTCAGTTAAAAACACACTTCTTGACTAAAACATTACCTTTTCCAAGTGGGGTGATTGAAAAGAAGTAGGAGGAGCAGATGTGTAAACAAGGTGGTCTTGATTGCTTTGGCATGGGTGCAGTTTTCTTCCATGATCCTTAATGGACATGGTGCCAGCTCTTGGGAGAAAGTCTTTCTGAAATCAAAGACAAGATTATCTCGAGTGGATCATGAAGGGAAACGAGAGGTGTTTACTCAGTTAGTGGTAGGCTGACATGGCTTCAGCTTCATTGGGCTCTGTGAGGTTGATTGGATCTTGGTCAGAAGCCTATCTTGTTTTCTTTTAAAAATAATATATAATTTTGTTTTTATTCAAGTGGCATTTTATTTTTGATTATCAAGAGTCTATTTAGGTAGTCAAATTATCAGCATTTAAGGCTTTTATCTCAACATTCTCAGCAAGTTAACCCTAATACATTTAGAGACGACATCTGTAGAACAGCATAAATATAAATAATATAAATATAAATATAAATATAAATATAAATATAAATATAAATATAAATATAAATATAAATATAAATATAAATATAAATATAAATATAAATATAAATATAAATATAAATATAAGATATGACCAAACATTTGAAATGCACTTATATAGTTGCCATTAAACTGCTTTTATTAATGAATGTATAAAAGTTTGCTTTCTTAAGTTATAAAGCACATAATTACACAATTTATTATAACCATTTGATATTTTTACACTAGAATTGATGAATAATGAAACACTTTAATTATAGAATTTCCAATAGTTAAATTGCATAGTATACTTGTTACTATTTTGAAAAGATATAGAAATAATTTGCATAATTTACATTCATATGATTCACTTCTAAGTGTAATATGATGTGCAATACTAAGCTGATTAGTTTTTCCTTGGTTTACTATCCAGAATGTGGTCAAATTTGAGTGAATTAATTTGACCACTATTATGTGTAATGGGCTAAAGTTACATTAATCTACTAAGTGATATCCCCATCAAAGCTTATGAAGAAATAATTCATCTGAGTGGGAACTAGCAAAATTGATTATATTTTCTACACAAGGAAAGAACATTATGCATGGTTTCCTACTTAAAATTAAATGTTAGTCTATATAAAAAGATGTATATATTTTGACAACACCAGCTAATATTTTATAGGGTAACAGGAATTGAAGGAATGTGGTGGGTGGTATTTGTTACTGAGAGTACATATTACATTAACCCAAGTGTAACAAATGTTTAAAATGTACTATTATTAATGTTAATGCATAATGAAATATAAATTACAACTTCATAAAGAAAATTAAAACTGAAGATTATGAAAGATCATTATAGATTCAATTTGGTAACCCTTTCACAATCATTAATTATTCTTCTAGTGAGAAATCATAAGCACTGGTAGTGTACCCTTAGCCAGAAAAATCATTTAAATTTTTTACTTTTTACTTATTTAACCTTCTTTAAATAAGTACAGACACACTCATACACACATGCATAATTTATTTGACTTGAGTAACTTTAAAAAAAATGTTTAAATACAAAATTATTTCTAATACTCTTAAAAGAATTGCCTCTTGTAAGATTATGTATTTTTTTATTTCAATGGTTATTAAAATAATTTTCAAAACTTTTAAATCTATGATATATGTTTTAGACTGAATGTTGTGTCCCTTCAAAAAATGTATTCTAATTCCCAATGTGATGAATTTAGGAAGTAAAGCCTTTGGGAGGTGATTAGGTCATGAGGTGGAACCTTTGTGAATGGGATTAGTGCCCTTATAAAAGAGGTGGTGGAAAGCTCTCTTACCCTTTATGCCATGTGAGAACACAGCAACATGATAGTCATCTATGAACCAGGAGGGGAGCCTTCTCCGGATAGCAAATCTGTGGGTACCTTGACCTTGAATTTCCCAGCCTCTAAAACTGTAAGAAATAAATGTTTGTTCCTTGAGTCATTCAGTCTATGACAGTTTGTTATAGAAGACTGAACAAATTAGGAGAGCATATATTTGAAGAATATGATTAATAAGAGATATATGCTTGTAGTTTGAGTTTGATTATTATGAAAAGATGTATATAATAGTGTCACTTGAATGCAGACAGTACACAGATGTGATACAGTTGCTTACAGTCAAATATTAGGCATGCCCTCAATGTATGCCATAAAAAATTCAGTTGTAAAACACTAATATTGAAATAATTTGAAGACATATTAAAACATAAAACCCAAGAAAAGAATAAAGCTTGACAGATTTATTGCAGATAAATGGAAAGATTCAATATCACCCAGGGCCTGAATAAAGCTAAAAGAAAATAATAAAATTGGGGAGATACTTGATTTTTCATATTTTACATAATCTGTATTAAATTATAAAAAAGTAAATATTATTAACTTAGAATTGAATAACTCTCCATCTACTTAAAATATAATTTGCCAACTGTCTCTTACTTTTCTACTAAGAAAATACATTTTCAGGCCCTGAAATTTATTGTCCCACTTCTTTTTCTCTTTTTCCCTCTCCTTTACTTATCACAAATATATTTTTATTTTTTTTGACAAAAATATAATAATACTATATGTTTAAAGTATTACCCTCCCAACTTGCTTTGTTTTGTCACTAGGGAAAAAATATACATTTTCTTGTGTCAACCGATATGGATAAAAACTGCTATCTTTGGCTGCATAATTCTCCATATATCCCAATACATATGGACCACATTGTTATCTACGGCCACATAGTCCTTTTTTCCCTGGAATTTATTCAAATATTACCCTGTTGATGAACACCCACATTTTTTTATAGGTTAAATATAATTTTACAACTTCTCAGACCATATGAGGCTCATCCTGATGATTGTTTGGTTTCCTAAAAAGAGAGTCCCTTTTGTAACAGATCTGTAGCTTATTTGCATACTGAATTTTTGTCCCAGGATTCTGTAAAGCCTCTTCTGCTACATATCTCCCTGAGAACCCCAACCCACAGAATGTCTCTGCCTCTTAGAGGTCGATTTATCTTCCTCAACAATATCCTGTCATTTTCCCGATCAATTTCTTGGTTTTGTTCCACACAACTTTTGGGACTTTCGCTGTTCTTTATATTGTAGAATCCTTATATTATCCTGATTATTAGCATACTCTGTTTTCCCTCACTCTGAAATCTGACCTTTGATTACCAGCAAAATAAATACAATAAGAACTGAACTCAAATATTGCAGGATTATTTCTTTCCATTATGAAACTACCTGCGAAAGCATCCCACCTTCCTTCTGTGTTCATAAGAAGTCAGAATGAGCCATCCCATCCACCAAGTCTTACATGCACAGAATATCTATAAAAGCTAAGAAGTGACTTCATACAAATAGGGCAGACGGAGGCTAAGAAAGTTACAATAAAGCTTTATATGCAGAAGAAATACCCTATATTAACTTAGAATATACATATATATTGCAAATTAGCAAGCAGCAACATTTTCCAAAGATGCTTTTATTCATAGATTTTGAAAGATTAAAAAAATAACTATGTCAGATATAATTACATGAAATTATATGAATATGCAAGTCATCAGAGGAATAATGTTTAGTGTGGCTTAACCGATATAAAGTTGTAAAATAAAAAAAATACATATGTTATTTTTATTCTCAAATGAAAGGCTTAGTTTAACACTTGTGTCTAAAGGGCATGAATCTTCTGATGGTTAGAAATAAAAGCACCACTGAGAATATTAACTCCTTTACCATTTATGACTGTTAAAGTGGCATCGCTACTACTGCTCCTCAAATATTTTGCACATATCTGAGAAGCAACCAAGATGAGCAAAGTAACTATGTAGCAAAGCAAAAGCTGTGCTTCTGCGATCCTAGGAATAGACTAATAAATTGAATTCTCTTTGAGAAGTTTCAACTTTTTTTTATCTTTCTATTTTTAGTTGTGGAGATTCATATATGCCACAGTGAACATATGCTGAACCAAAGGCTACAAAGGGTATTTGGCTGCCACAGATGCAGCTGAAGACGTCTAGAAAAAGGTAGCTTTTTTTTTTTTCTGCCTGTTTTCTTACCGATCCTCTTACCACTAAGCATCATCACAACTTTTCTTAATCATGTCTCCTGAGAAACTATTAAATAACCAGACTATATCTCTCTTATTTCACCTGTCTTGATTCTTAATTGCAAGGTAGTTTCCCAACCAAATGGCTGGGCAGTGAGGCCCCTATGTGTATCACGAACCTAATCTAATTAATTCAAGGAGAGAGAATCCAAAGAGAGAAATACCAGGAACAGCTCTAGCTGTTCAGTTGGACTAACAGAGGCTCCTTGGGTTTTCAGTTTCCCATCCAGAGCAGGGAGGGAACTCTAGAGAGACCGCTGCCTGGTTAGGTTAAGGATTGGAAGAATACTAGACAATGCAGCCCAATGAAAAGATGGGGAGAAAAAGAAAAAAATGAACAGGGAAAGCAAAAGTTAAAAAATAATAATAATAATTTGAAAGCCAATACAGAGAATCCTGTACTAATTGCTGAAGAAAGAAGGAAGCATGTGTCTCTAGAGGGTACAGTGACATGTCTGCAATGTTCCGTATGAGTTATCAGATAAACATCCATCCGTCCGAACCAAGGCCGATTGAGGGATGGGTTGTAATTTAAAGCATAAGAAATGGCATCACCTGTCACAACCTCAGTGGAAAGGAAGGCATACATAAGAAAATGGAATTCTTTAGAAAAGTCAAAAATTGTCTGAACACATTATACATTTAATTTCACTTATCTCTAAGATAGAGCAAAAATACCACCATCTCAATCCAGAGATATTCCAGAGTATATTCAGAATTAGGAAGAGAATTGGGTGAACAAAGATATTATTCAAAAAGCAGTCAATAGAGGACCCAGTTCACCATGAGTTCATTCACTGGCCTAGACACACAGCCAGTAAACGTTATCGTCTTTGTTAAAGCCAACATGAACTAATTAAAATGTTACATATATTAAATCAGCCACTGTGACCAGAACACTTTGGAACTGTTCTATTATAACTGTTTTCAGATGTAATATCAGAAGCCCGAAGAGGGCAATGCCCGTGGTTGCACAGTAAAAATTGGGCCTGAAATTTAAACTCAAGCCTTAGAGTGTGCACCTTTCAGCATAGTGATACACCACTACTTTGAATCACAGATGGCAGTATAAGATGGGGTATATATAACACATGTGCAAGCACCCCTCTTCCAGACATTTTTGCAACCCTTAATAACAAAAATATATAATCACATTTTAATAGCATTATTTTATCTTTTTAATGTGTCTTTGTAGAACATTTAAAAATAAATATAAATTTTATTTATTTTTATAATTCAAGGATAACTGTTTTCGTTTTGATTCTGTTGTATTTTTCCACTCTCCTCTCATTATTCCTTCTGCTCTGTGATTTGGGAAAATCATTTTATTACTTTAGAAAAAAATGACCAGAGATGGCATTTTTGTTATATAAATTCAAAGCAAATACATATTTATTGTTTCAGAATAGAAGTAGAGACCATGTTTAATATGAATATAGATATCAGCATGATAGTTCTGTAACATTAATATTTGTCAGATTATGTTCTAAGACTGAGAATGCCATTTTGTTTTTATTTCAAAAATTCTCTTTTCTTGGGTTGATGTTAGGAGATAAAGAAAAAAAGAAGAGACGACTGTCTTTGTGACTAAGAGTTTTTCTTGTTTAGCTAGAAAATAAACATTTTTTTTTTTAATTTTGGGGTGTATTATTATGATTATATATTTATTGGTTGGTTAATACTACAAGAGAATATTCAAAAGGAATAGCTGAAAATTGGCTGTCTTAATTTTGGTAGGCAATGGAAATGAGCAATGTTGCTAAGAAACCTAAGTGACAATTTGTGTCAGTGAGCTGTGGAAAGATCCAATTTACCAGCTTTACATGCAATCCAGCATCACTCTCTCACTTGAGAGTGGCAGCTATGAGAGACTTCCAATGTCGCACCCTTGTCATAGAACTGGTATTTCACTAGGGACACCATTAGCAGTGGCTTCCCTGAGGGTCCTTCTGGCAGGCTCTGAGGGGTAGTCATCAGGTACAGAATGTCTGAACTGGAGAAAAGTATCATGGCAGACACCAGAGAGTTACAGTAGTGAACGAGCTGTATGGCAAGCTCGTCTGGGCCTTCTCAAGTGGATATCCGAAAACACTAAGGAAGGGTTTTCAGGGGCAGTAGTTCCAAGGAACAGAAAGCATGCTGGTGGGGATATAAGTCCTCTTAATTGAACATTAAATGTGACTAATTTTGTCACGTGTGACTTGTGACATCAGGATGTGTGAATTGAATATACCAGGGGTGCCAAAAAAAGTACACACATTTTAGGAGATGTTATTTATGCCCAAGCAGTAGTTCGACATAATCAGAAGTGTCTGGATGCTAGTGGTAACCTATTTGAGGCACTCTTGTAATTTCAGAAGACAAACATGACTTGTATTCATCTTTTGTTATTGGTATACATTGAATAGTACAATTTTAATACAGTTTATTTTCCTTTCTTAAAATGTGTATTCATTTTTTGGTGCAATCGGTGTGTTTGTGTGTGTGTGTGTGTGTGCGTGTGTGTATGTGTGTGTGTATAAATATATAGATACACACACATACACACACATATATATACACAGATAGATATAGGTATAGATATAGATACAGATACAGATACAGATACAGATACAGATACAGATACAGATATAGATATAGATATAGATATAGATATAGATATAGATACAGATATAGGTACAGATATAGATATGCATGTGTGTATCTGTGGCTGTGTAATACTTTTTAAAAAATTACATTTTTTCTGTATAGTTGCATTACCTGATTATTTTCCTCAGAAGTATAATATGAACATTTTCTTAAAACATTAGCAATTACATTGTTTTATACACCTGAAACTGATAATAATAATAACATTAGTGTTGAAAATTCTAATGCAACAAATAAGTTAGTTTTTCCCCTTCTCTCTCCATCTAAAAACATTTCATTTTCTTCATTTCAAAAGATGGAAATTTCAGTTGCCATTCCTATAAGATGTACGGTACTAATATTTCTATTTCGAAATTTGCTGATCTCATCTAAAACAGTAAGCAATTACCTCGCTTCCTCCTCTCGGCATCTTTCACCTGGCTTCAGGTATTTTTCTAAGGAAAGGGCAAAATAAGTGTCAGCTCTCAGCAACTTATTATTACAACCTAGTATTTTCTTTCCCCTTAAGAGATGTTCATTTATTGAATAGTTTCTTCAACTGTAAGTAAATACAAGGATGTTCCAGGGAAAAATAGAAGTCACAGGTTAAAAATTGGCCCATTTTCTTGGGTCATCCATTATAATTTTGGTCGGTAAGAAGAAGGTAGAGGAAAGGAACAGGAACTTACAAGTTTTATGAGTTATTCTCGTGTTTTTTAATCACTTGATGTTCTTGAATATGTTTGATCTGAATTTTAGGAGAGATGTCAGCAAGGACTGTGTGGAGACACACAGGTTGGCTTACCCATGTTGGGCGAAGGTGGGGGTGGGGGTGGGGTGGAGAGGTGGGAGTGGAGTCTAGGAATTAGCCAGAAAAGCAGTTCATTAAGTAACCCTGATGATCCCCAAACTTGTCTAGTAGTTGGAGTTTATGCTCTATTTTATCTCTTTTTGAACCTTCAATCAGTTTTCTGTAAAAATTAAGTCTATCTTTTACTGGACTATGGAGGACTAAGATAAAAAATGAGTTCTACACGCTGGATGTATTAATAAAAAAATAAATTATGAAAGAAAATCTGTTATTTAAAATTACTTTAGATTATCTCTTCTCAGTAGATCATCCCAACAGTTTTTATTAATGTCAGTTTATTTTAAATGCATCACTCTCACTTATTAACAAACAATATATTCATCCACGATTTTAAGAGACTAATTTTAAAGAATAAAATTATTTGATATGAATTTAAGAATATGAAGAAATGTACTAGAGAATATTCACTTCTGATAGAAAACAATGAACTGAGAATCATTTGGATACCATCTAACAAACTAAAATTGAAAAGATATATTTTTTCTGATGCAAGTGTTTGGAAATTCATAGAGCTGGAAGTTTTTCAATCCCTGATAGGCACCACACGGCAATGCAAGTTGCAGTTAGGCCATCCTGTGCATTAATTAGAAAAGGTCAAGCTGTGCAAAGGAAATGAGTGGAGTTCATATGGATGAGAGCTTAGAAAGTACAAGCTGTGACAATGAATTCCAAATCTTAACTAATTACTGGTAGTTTCTTCAAATAAAATGATACTGAATGTTCAAGCATGCTTAAGAGGAGACTTTCTATCCTAGTCAGAAGTTTAAAGAAAATGAATTTTTTTAAAAAAAGTAATTAATAGCTTGTCATTTCCCTTTCTCAAGAATTATGCCTTATTATTCTAATAATATACTATGAGACAAGGAGGGCCTTATTTCTATTTTTCTGAAGAGCAAAACGAAGTTCAAAGAGAATTGGCAACTTTTCAAGGTTGCACAGGTTGTAAGTGACAAAATTCATAAAAAACTCGCCCTTTGTTTTTTTGAAATATTTTGAAAATAGGATCCATTTTAAAATCAGCATGGCATTTTGTTTGGATCCCACCAATACATCCATGAAAACTCTTACACAGAGTTTTGCAAGTTTAGATAAGCTACAAAATGCTTCAGAATTATATTCAGATTGCTGCTTTGCAAGGTTAATGTTTTCAAACTGTCAAGTCAATATTAAACCAATATGTTGGTTTAATATATTCTTATTTGCAGTAATTCCTAGTTATCCTAAAACTATTTTATCAAAGTAATGTGTGGTCAACTGGTATCCGTAGAGTTTCTTCTAAAATGGGCAGGAAAAAGAAAACATGACATAGGTAAAATCTCTAGAAAAAAGGAAAACAAAGAAAGATAAATTTGCCTCTTCCCACTTATTTAAGTTGATTAGTAAAGAATATGGAGGGAACAGAGTTAATTTCAGATTCATCTCTTCCACCCGCCACCCCAAACTCTCATGGTCAATGACCAGATGATTAAAGACTATCTTAAAGAAGTGGCAAGTGTGACCTAGAAACCTAGAATTTTCCCATCAGGGATCCACAGATAATTAAGCCTCGATGCCTTGATGTTTCTTATTTATAATGAAAACTTCCTATGCATTTAGTATGATACTAGTACCATCCAGGGGACAATTGAAAGAATAATCACTCAAACAATTTTCTGTCCTGTGGTTC
This sequence comes from Rhinolophus sinicus, assembly GCF_057876585.1. Classification (NCBI taxonomy): domain Eukaryota; kingdom Metazoa; phylum Chordata; class Mammalia; order Chiroptera; family Rhinolophidae; genus Rhinolophus; species Rhinolophus sinicus. Next base: position 16,578,778 of record NC_142503.1, on the reverse strand, counting down.
AGATGGGGAAGACTGGTTTCAAAAAGTTTGCCATTAGACTGAGAGCCATAATGTAGAAGTGGAAGATGTTTATTTGGATGATAAAATGCTGTTTTTGTCTTAGCGTTTGTACTGAGTGATCACAACTTCAAGTCTCTGGTAAAGTGATATAAGCATAGGATGATTGTAACAAGCATGGGACATGTAGATGCCAAGGTCTTAAAGAGTAGCCTACAAGGATTAGAACGCTGAAAGACTGAGCAATGACAGGAAAGGTGATCAATGACAGAGCATGACCTAACTTAACTATTTTCCCATGACTTTATGGAACAAGCCAGCACACCAGCAAATTCAGTGAAACAGAGGCAATATGCATACATAGGCCGCATGGACACCTCAACCAGAAGACTGTGAGTGCTGAGCAACAAATTTTCACCTTTTCTTTTTTTTTTCTGTTTGTTGTTATGGCTGCTGCTGCTCTATTCAGTCAGATCAAAATTTGTCATGAAACCAATTATAATTATAAACAGTAATGCAAGCTCAAGTTTTCATGAAGGTTCAGCTTCTCTGTAAAGGATTTAAGTTATTCCATTATCAAGAGAATATTCATCTTCTGGTTGAATAATCTGAAATCCCTTAATCTTAATACATATTTTTTTGCATTTTAATCATTTAATCCTTTTAATTACTCTTCCTTATAATTTCCCAAATGATCCTGATTTATCTCAAGTTGTAGAAACTATAACAGAATAGAGATATTTAGTATACTTTTGAAAATTACTAAAATTCTGATACTCTAATCCTTCCTATACAATATTTTCTGTATTATTAGTATATATCTTTTGTTATTTTTTGCATTAATGTTACTAACAGTTAACATTGATAACTCATATTCAGTAATTGATTCTAGATACTGTACTGCCAGATTTTTGTTTGTTTCACTTCTAATTGTTTTCACTTCTAATTCTTCATTGCATCTTTTTTCTGTTAATTATATTTTAAGAAATGCTGAGTATGTCCGGAAACTATCAGATTAATTTTGACTTGAAATGCTCTTCCGTGAATGACAAGAATGTCTTCCACTCTGTGGTTATTTAAGTACTCATAAAGAATGTTTTTTATTGTAAATTTTCTATAAAAGATTAAGTACTAAGTCAATAATTGTCTTCTATAAACATCACCTAATGCATCTTTCTGATCATTTTACTCCAATAATAGATATAAAGACCTGACCATTGAACCCTCATTTTTTAATGATTATTGTGTTTCTAAGATATCTGCTGTGCCTATTAGAGATCATACAATATAAAAGCAAAAGTCTGTCATGTAATACTTTGATTCATAGAATAATATTTTTTAAAAAATAGCTCAGTGCTTCTATCTATATGCATTTCAGAATACTAGTTCTAATGATTAACTTTTATTTCAAATCAATGTAAAAAGCATATACATTTTTTAAAAAAGAGATCAGAAACTGTCGTTACTGAAACATCAATATCACACTTGTACCGCATTAGCCAATTATGAAAGCTCCATGACACAGAAAAGGATTATAAATTGATACATAATATTTATGTAACAATATGTTCTTAGACTATTTTTTGCTATTTATCTGTATCAGTTCTTATCCATGGGTGGTACTCAGACCACAGAACAATGATCTAGCAAGTGGGGGCTTGGTGATATCAGGAGATAAGGTAATGATTTAACTTTGTGCAGGTATAGCTCACGTATTTGGAATAAAAATATTTCTATTAAAATTTATTGGGGTAACAATGGTCAACAAAACTACATAGATTTCAAATATATAATTTTGCAATACATCATCTATACATCCCATTGTGTGTTCACCACCCAGAGTCAGTTCTCCTTCCATCACCATATGTTTAACTCCCTTTACCTTCTTCTACTATCCCCCCTCCTCCCATATACTCTGGTAACCATTAAACTATTGTATGCATCTATGAGTTTTTGTTCCTTTATTTGTTTGTCTTGTTCCTTTGTTGCTTTCAGTTTTATATCCCACATATCAGTGAAGTCATATGGTTCTTGACTATTTTTGTCTGACTTATTCCACTTAGCATAATAATCTCAAGATCCATCCATGTAGTCACAAATGGCACCATTTCATCTTTTCTTATGGCTGAGTAGTATTCCATCGTGTATATATACCACATCTTTTTTATCCAATCATCTCTCAAAGGAGACTTTCGTTGTTTCCATGTCTCGGCTGCTGTTATTAATGCTGCAATGAACATTGGAGTATATATATATATATATATATATATATATATATATATATATATCTTTATGGATAAATGTTTTCATATTTTGGGGGTAGATATCGAGGAGAGGATTTGCTGGGTCATATGGAATTCCATTAATTTTTGAAAAACCACCAAACTGTTTTCCATAGCAGCTGTACCAATTTACATTCCCACCAGCATTGTATAAGGGTTCCTTTTTCTCCACAGCCTCTCCAACACTTGTTATTATTTGTCTTGTTGATCGTAGCCAGTCTAACAGGTGTCAGGTTATATCTCATCGTGGTTTTGATTTGCATTTCCCTAATAGCTAATGAAGTTGATCGTTTTTTCATGTATCTGTTGGGCATTTGTATGTCTTCTTGGGAGAAGTTTCTGTTCATGCCCTCTGCCCATTTTTTAATTGGATTGTTGTTGAGTTTATGATTTACTTTTATATTTTGAATATTAGCCCCTTATCATAGGCATTGTTTGCAAATATCTTCTCCTATTTGGTTGATTGCCTTTTTGCTTTGTTGATGGTTTGCTTTGCAGTGCAGAAGCTTTTTAGTTTAATATAGTCCCATTCATTTATTTCAGCTTTTACTTCCCTTTCCTTTCCTTCCAAATTCATAAACTCTTCTTTGAAGCCAACATCCGTAAGTTTAGCACCTGTGCTTTCTTCTATGCAGATTATTATTTTAGGTCTTATGCTTAGGTCTTTGATCCATTTTGAGTTAATTTTGGTATGTGGTGACAGATAGCAATCTAGTTTCATTCTTTTTCACATGGCTTTCAATTTTCCCTGCACGTTTTATTGAAGAGGCTTTCTTTTCTCCATTAGATATTTCATCATGTTCTTTAATATATACTTTGAAAGTTCACTTACTGAATGACAACATTGTCCAATTGATTTTAGTCAACACTTAATAAACACAGTGTAAATTATTATGTCATGTCTTCATTATTGTTAATTTTTAATTTTTATTACAATAAGCTTCAATATGGCATGTATTTTCTATGCATTCAATTTTCCTTCTTTTTTTTTTTTTTTGGTGCTACTACTCTCTATGTTCCCTATTCATAGAAACTAAACAAGTTATTAACAAACAGTTCATTTAACTTAGTCTTTTGATAAAATGTTAACATAAATATTACCATTGGAATACCATAAATGTAAATAATGAATAGGTCTTGAGTTAGAAATAGATAATGTGAATATTTACAAATAATTTTATAAGTGCCACTTTGTGAAACAAGCAGAAGCAGAGCTTTGGATATCAAAAATAAAAATAAAAAGAATGAACACCTGAAAATTACATTTTATTGGTCCTCTGATGTGTTCACTCCAGTCACCATGGCACTATGTTTAATAAAATATTATCAAAAATCATGAAAATCAGCAGAAATCCATCAACATTCCAAAGTAATTTTCAATTAAAGTACAGTAACCTCTCATTTTTATATACTAACACAAACAATTTCTAGCAAGAAACAAACACTTTTTTCTAGTAACAGAACGTAATTCAAAATTAAATGAATCCTTCAAACCTGCATTTAAAGAAAAAATATGTCACGAGTTTATGCAATCAGTGACTAAGGTAATGGCAAATATATTCAGAGAGAGAAAGAGAGAGAGAGAGAGAAGGAGGAGGAGGAGGAGGAGGAGAAGGAAGAGGAGGTAAAGGAGAGAGTGTAAGTAGTTTTTCACAACAAACAATTTTAAAAATGACAGAGTTGAACACCCCATAATATCAATGACATAAAGTAAGCATAAGCAAATTATTTTATATGTTCATGGTGATCAGTGTTCCAATTTATAATTTGAAACGGCTGATTTTCAGAGTCTGAATCAATACTGTGAGAACCTTAATATATGGTAATGTTTGAGGAACATACTCTTCAGGGAAATTTACTACTTTTCACTGAAACTGTATTTGAGATTGAAGAATTCTCCTTCTGATAATAGTGGAGTAGCTTTATCAAATATATTATTGGCAATCACATACATATACACTCTGAACGAACTATATTTTAAAAATACTTGAAGACACTAGAGATTTAAAAATCCAGGGGAAAGATGGAAAGTGGATGAGGTAGAAAGAAAGAAAGAAAGGAAGGAAGGAAGGAAGGAAGGAAGGAAGGAAGGAAGGAAGGAAGGAAGAAAGAAAGAAAGAAAGAAAGAAAGAAAGAAAGAAAGAAAGAAAGAAAGAAAGAAAGAAAGAAAGAAAGAAAAGAGGGAGAGGAGAGGAGAGGAGCGGAGAAGAGAAAACTATCATTGGTGATTATGTGGTTCTTTAACTTATCACCTGGGGCATCTTCACTATTCATGATATAGGAAGGCTGGAACTCATTTAGAAGACAAAGTATTACTTTTTTAAAAGGTCAGAAGACAGACTTCAAGACTACAGAGGCACCTAGAGTGGCAGAGAATTGTGGAAAGGAAAGAGTCTTGGTACAAGCTGTTAAACCATTGATTAACCCTGATATTCATATAAATGTGATCAACATCAAGAGCAATTGTCTTAATCAGTTTGGGCTGCTGTAACAGTACCATGAATTGGGTGACTTGAAAGCAACAAAATTGTATTTCTCGCAGTTTTGAAGTCTGGAAGTAAGGGTGCCAGACTAGCTTTGTTCTTGGTGAAGGCCCACTTCCTGGTTTGTAGACAGCCATCTTCATACTGCGTCTTCACATGGTGGAAGGAGTGCGAGATCTCAGTCTCTTTCCTTGATTTTCTCTGGTAAATTTCTAGTCAGTCTATGATTTAGCTTGTGGCTCTCATAGAACTACTAGCTCGATTTTAATTACTTACCACCAAAATTTCCATGGTTTTAGAGAATGTCCTTAGGCTTGAACTTACCCACCCTCTCTTAGAAATAAAGTCAAATCTTGGGGAAAGCTTCAGCAGTTTCTGTTCCTACACCTTAAGTAACTGGTCAAAATTTCTGAGTCATAACTCGAGAGGTAGGAATGGAGGCAGCAAGCCACTTCTCATGAAATTAAACCCTGGCTTTCCAGTAAGGTAACTGGTGTGATCTGTAATCTTGGGTCTTCTCAGCTTGCCTCTTCCAGCATGGAAATTCTGCCTTAATAGAGAGTTGAGGTAATAGTGATTAAAGTCTGATGATACTCAATCTGCTCCATCTGGGATAGAGATTGTGCCCTTGGTGGCAGTAGAAAGTTCATACCTCTCAACTGCTGCTCCCTGAAATAGCACCTCTGCAACAACATCCTAGGAACAAGAGAATTATTGGCAGCTTTCCCCACCTCAGGAGAAAGGATAGCCCTATACTGGGAGAAGGAGACAGAGGAAGCCCTGTATTCTTGCATGCACCTATCCAGGTATGGGTTCCATCAGGTTGAGCTGGTAGAGAGTGCTCTTATTACTAGAATTAACTTCAAATCTTTAAAGTTTCCACTTCAGTATTGGTCTACATTGTCAGATACTTATCACCATCACGTTGGGTTTTGAGGTTATAACTTAACTGTATGACATTTTAAATAGAGTAAGTGGGGTGGCCATTTGATAAACAAAAAACGTTTATATTTTTTATGATATAAAGGAATCCCAATATACTATTTGAAATAATAATGTTCAGTTTATTGAACAAGAATGCAAAATATTAAAGATGAAGCATATGACTTTGGGAAATAAATCATTAACATTCTACTGTATTTTTTATTTTAAATTGCAATAAAATTTTATACCTCATCCATCTCAGTAGAATAATGTTTTAGTGGTGCCAAACAAAGCACATATATGGTGTGGAAGTAGTTTTAGGGCTTCGTAAATGTCTTCTGTAAAGTTTATAAATGGAAGATCTATTTTTGTACTGGTGATTTATCACTAAAGAATTGTGTCAGCTATTTAAAAGTTATTCTTCAACATAATAAATGTTGTCATGTTATGTAGCACAATTGCATACAAATGACAACTCAGACTAATAAAGTTAAACTATTTTAATGAAAGCTAGGTAAAGCTTCTGCTGAATATCAATCGTAAGTATGCCTTTCATGCTTTCAGTTAGCTGAAGAATTTGTAGGTAAATATATTGCAGTGTATGTGTTAAGAATGTTCAGAGAAAGAGCTATGACACAGAGCATGCTTAAACAAAACCAATATAACCTATTTTTTTATTAAAGTCTATTGGGGTAACAATGGTTAGTAAAGTTACATAGGTTCAAAAATAAATAAATAAATGATTAAAAATTATTTTTTGTTTATAAAATTAAGTGTATTACAATTACGGAAATTACTTTATAGAATATCATAAGAATCCATATAGTGTTTAGTATTCCAAGTAGTAGCAAAAGTTGGTAATTGATATCAAGTAAGAAAATATAGAAGATATTCTGATGAACATGCGATTTATTTGATTTGGGTTTTAAATGACAATAATTACTCTCACTCAAACATCTTTTTTTAATTGTATTTTTAATTGTAAATCTGTAATGTCTTTAAACATACATATAGCCAACTCCCCTCCCAACAGAAACAACCTAACACTTTAGTAGATGACCACAGTGTATCTATAAATATTGGGCTAAATTAAAAATAATTATGACATTTCTATAATTCTTCTCAAAAGTGAAATTATAGAAACATTTCTGACACTTAAAATCCAGCTGAAAAAATAATACATATTTTAAAAGTCTAAAATTTTAATATGTTTCAGAAATTTTATCCATATCTCACCTAATATCATTCCTTAAAATGTTATTATTAAGATAATTATTTATCTCCATCTCAATTTTGCAAAAGGCAAACAAAATATGTTAAAAATCACAAGAAAATACTGACTTTAAAATAAAAAAAATACACAAAGCAAATATCTATCTTAGTATATAAGGATTTACAAGTCAAACTCACAGCTTGCATATTTCTGTTATTTTTCAACTTTTCCAAATGACTAAAATATTCATTTGTTTTAAAAAAAGACAAAACTTGCATTTACGTACAATATGATTCTTAATCATCAGAGAATACATTTGGGGAAAAAAACTTGTAACTAGTACATGCCAAGAAATTGCTAGGAAAATGACAAAAATTCATCAGTGTTGAACATAATGCTTCAGAATAGTCACAGAAGATATATGAAAAAGATTAATAGTGTCTCTTTCCAAAGAGCATATTTAACAAAAATCCCTTTGCTAGATAGGTAATACACACAAGAATTATATAGCTCCACCCAATGGACCTTTATAATACCTGAATAACAATCTTTGTATATTATGACAGTTATACAAAAATTATACTAGAAAACCTTTGTTTTTTAATCTACTTTACATTGCCTCTTCTTCCAAATCACAATTAGAGTGAAACCATTTTTATTTTAAATACAATATTATGTTAAGAGTAAAATCCTCCACTGAAATAAAGGAAAGGAAGAAACGTATTGGCCATAGCTAGAGTCTTCTGGATTTTCTGTCTGGTAACTTCTGATATCTCATTAAATTGGGAAATGAGGTCATAAAGTGAGACTGGCAAAAGTGTTTATATTCTGACATCTAAGGGAGAATGTAATATTAGGGACAAGTTGTAGTTTATAAGCATGGATTTATATGGAAAAATATATTTGACTTTGAGATTATCTTGAGTGATGCTCAGTATTCCGAACAGTTGTCAGAGAAGGTAGATAGGAGCTATAAGCTAGGTTTAGGTTTTTCCCAACCGTGAGCAAAGCATTGATATTGGGAAGTGACTTAAATGACAGGCCTTAGAATTTAAGCTGGTTTTCAAAGGGAGTATAGACAGTTGTGGGTTGACAGAGGTAAGGTAAAAGAAACAGTGAACTCAAAACACTGGTGGGAAGAAAAGCACATAAAGTTGGTTAAGTTGAAGGAGAAAAATAAATGTTAGCTCTCAGTGAATAGGTTAGTGGTACACTTTCACATGAGGATAAGATGCAGCACAGAATCAGAGGAGTCAGTTGCTAGAGTGGTGGGGAAGTGTTTGAGGAAAGAAATAAAAGGCAATTGTGGGAACTGGGTGTTCCTTCCGCATGAGCATGGAATTATGTACCCATAATTCCCATGTTTCTCCAAAAATAAGACCTAGCCAGACAATCAGCTCTAATGCGTCTTTTGGACCAAAAAGTAATAGAAGACCCGGTCTTATTTTACTATAATATAATAACAGGTATAATATAATATCATATAATAAATACTGGGTCTTATTTTACTATAAGTATTTACGTATTTTACTTTATTTTTCCATAGTATTATATAATATAACATAACATAACATAACATAATAAATATAATATAATATCAGGTCTTATATTAATTTTTGCTCCAAAACACGCATTAGAGTTAATTGTCTGATTAGGTCTTATTTTCGGGGAAACACGGTCATAGAGGTTAGAGGAAGTGTTGTAAGACTCACTGAATAAAGGAGTTTTCAAGGGAATAGAATAGTCAAAATGAAAAAGTGAGATTGGATATCAGTACAGAGATTCAACATCTTAACCATGAGTTAAGTGAGGTGAAGAGATTTTTGATCATGAACCTGGAGTACCAGCAGGTCCATCGTGGGTGCTGTGGTTAGTATTGCAGACTGTGGATCCAGAATGTCTGGATTCAAATCCCAATTTCACTTCTTACCACCTGATTGACATCACGTATACTCCTTATGAGTAAGTTAAACACTTACTGCACATAGTGCTAATCCAAGACACAGTAGCTATTAAATTCCCTTAAGGGATTAAATTTCATTGATAGGGGACTAATTAAATAACATATAATATCCAAGCAATGGAATCTTAAACAGTATTTTAAAATAATGAAGGATCTTTATACAGTGATATGGAGAAGCTTCTCAAGTATATTACTCTATTGAAAGCAATCAAACAAAGCAGTGCAGAACAACAACAACAAATTATAAGGAAATAAATAAGAGAGGTTTGACCCAGGGATGCCGCTCCACAATATAAGTAATAGATAAAATAGAGCATGATAGGTCATCCCAATAAGTTCTGCTTTTTACCAGTTTAATAAACTGTTAGAATTTTTTCTCACACTTTCTTTTCAATATTACTAGAGGTTCAAGTTATTCCAAGTGTTTTTAAGAACTGTGGGAGTTGGCTTCATCCAAGGGGCCAGTTTTCATTCCAAACAGCAGAAGGAAAAAACAAAAAACAACAGAATTTTTTATTGATTTACCAGCTTCTGTACTTGTGCCAAATTCTCAAATGCTGTATTTGAAAATGAGAACTGTTAAGAGTCCAAAGAAAAGGGGGACACAGCTGGCATAATGAAGGGCCTCCAGTGGTGCCTTTGCTTTAACTTCTGCTTAGGATGGCTTTATTTACATGCACGTGCTCAAACGTGCTCCAAAAGTTAGACACTGAGAGAGCAAGCCTGGTTTTCCAAAATCCTTTATCTCAAGCAAGCTACTATGTGGGGCCTTGTATTATATCCGTTTGGCTTTTGCATTGAGGGGAAATTAGGACCTCAGACTCTCCTACCTAATGAGAGAGGTTTCTTGGGAATACTTATACGTAGCTGAGAGAAAAGGGTGGTCTTTAGTTTCAGGAAATCTAGAAGGATATGATGTAGGGGCTGCTAGCAATAACTTCTTCTGCATACACAAATAGTACAACTTGGTCATCCAGTTTGAATTCCGGGGCCTTGTTTTGTGTTTAGAAAGGTTCACTGTGTCTTGCAGTTTAGTTGTTCGTGATTAGGATTTTTATCATCTCCTACCAAAAATATACTTTCCAAATAACAGCTAAAGCAACTTTTAATTTAAAGCTAGTTAAGTCACTTTCTCCAAAAATACATCTTAAAATCATCAAATGGGTCTTTTATTCATGTCATTACTCATGCAAGCATGTTTCTGTCCTCTTTCAACATCTTCTGATTGCTAGGATTATTAATGTATCACTCACATTTCCCTCAGACATAGTATCTTCATTGAGATATTTAGATGCGCTGTTTCTTTTTTTGTTAGATCAGTTTTCAGAAGTATTGGATTCCTCAAATCCTACCTCCATAGGTGGAGTATATTTCTCATCCTGTCAGTTTTGGCTTGACTGTGTGACTTGAAGGGTGGAGTTAGAGTAAGGCAGGTGAAGCAGGACCATGCAATTCAAGGACAGATTAAAAACAATAATAATAATAACAATAATAAATAAGTAGGTTGGAAGTACATTTTTGGAGGTGATGAATGTGTTTATGGCATAGATGGTGGTGAACTTTCACAAATGTACATTTCTCTCCAAACTCATCAAGTTGTATATATATGTATGTAAAGCTTTTTGTATGTTAATCGTATCCCTATCAGTGGTTTAATTTTTTGGTATTTTGTTCCTCCTGAAACTTTTTTTGCATTTTTAAAATATTGCATTAAATTGTATATATATTTTTTATCTTTCTCACTGAGCTGTTGGCAGCCCCTCACCCATTTCTAGAAGTAAGTCAGTTCTTAAACAAGAAACCATTGAAGAGGAAGCCTGTCTCCTTGAGGAAGGAAATTGAATATCCACAGAAAGAATACATAATACATATTTTTTTCTATTTTTTTCCAAAAGGGATCTGCCAGTCATTTACCAGGAATGCTATTTGCTAGCTTACTTACAATAATTATATAACTTACATAATAAGTGGAATTATGGTAAGAAAACGTCAAGTTGAAGACCTAGAAACTGTTCCCCATTTAGTCAAGGGAGTCCATTACAAAAATGCAAAATGCATCAGATTGTAGCAAAGATTGGTGTCACCCTCAAAGTCAAAACACAAAAGTGTTCTGCAAGCCCTGCAAAATGGTGGGAAATAAACCCTGCAAGATTTTAGGGGCCTGAAATATCAGGGACTTTTGAAATATCTCATGGTTTGGAGACATCACCTCCAAGATATAGGATAAGTAATTGCATGTTGCAATTCCTACCATGAAAGAAGAAGCAAACTACAAGATGACAGATCATTTTGTATTTGGCAGACAACATATAGTACAACTGAGAATATTGCTCCAACCATGTGGTTTAGAAGGCTGCCATATTGAGTGGGGTCCAGAGAACGGAAGAGCTCTGCAGTAGGTTCAGGCTTCGGTACAAGCTGCACTGTATTCAGCAGTCTGACCCAGCAGACTCTGTAGTGCTAGAGCTCTCTATGATAGATAGGAATGGCATCTGGTATCTCTGGCGAGTTCCTATATGAAGGGTATCATGCAGAGCCTCAGGGTTCTGGAGAAAGATTATCTGCAGCATATACCATTTGTCCATTCAAAAATAAATGCCTAAAAGGCTAATGAGCTTACTTTTGTTTACATCAAAAAACTATGTGACCAGAGCCTTCCATCATAATCTGGGTGGACTAGCAGTGCATTGATTTGCGTGAGCACAACTACAGTCATGTGTGCATTTAGGAACAAGCTCAGTTGAGCATGGGAAATACACACACACACACACACACTCCACTATGAGAAAAGATGAACTCCATGTAACTGTAGATGCTGTTATGGGTTGGATTGTGTACAGTAAAAATTCATATTGAAGTCCAAACCCCAAGGACCTCAGGATGTGACATTTTTGTAAATAGAATTATTGCATATGTAATCAATTGAGATAAAATCATACTGAAATAGAGTGTGTCCCTAATATAATATGATGGGTGTCCTCATAAAAAAGGGGAAATTTGGACATAGATACATAAATAGGGAGAAAGCCATATGAAGATGAAATCAGAGATGTGCAAACCCAGGAATGCCGTAGGTTCCCAGATTTGTCAGAACCTAGGGGAGAAGTATGGAACAGGAGAACCAACACTGCCAAAACCTTAGTCTTTGATTCCTAAACTCTGGAACTGTGAGACTATGCATCTCTTTTGTTCAACTCACCCAGTTCATGGCACTTTGTTATAATAGCTCTAGCAAACAGATACAGATGGCTTCTCTACATGTTCTACTTTAACCCACATGTATGGACTTGTGCAGTGTGTGTGGAAGGTCCCTATGACCAGTTCATGGAGAAAGAAAAAAAATGGGTAGACTACCTTGATGCATTTATTGAATGTGGACTACAGCTGAAATTACAGTACCCTGTTAATACTGAGGAGATAGCCTCTCCTCGGTAAGTACATTTGAGGTAGAGAAAAAAGTAGATAGACGGAACACCTGAAATTTCACATGAATGAGCTGTCTGGATGTTCAGGTGGCTGGAAAACAAGACTGGAAGATTGTAGAGGAGATGGTCTGGAGGGTGAGATGAATGGGGGTGGCCCTAGTAAAAAGATTCAGATCATTGTGTCTCATATCAAAGTGCATTAGAAAGCATCCATTACAGAGGCTGGCCAATCGTATGCTCAGTACATGCCAGCAGCTTTGTTTTTGGCTACCTAAATGCTGTACAGTGTTTGGATCGTGGTGGCACAGAGAGAAGCCATTCATATGTCCAATCATCAAGTCCTCCTCTCAGCAATCTGACCAAGCTAATACTGCTGCAGAATGTGTAATGAGCAGCAGGAGACATCACTCCTATTTAAGGAGATTAGCCAGCCAACTTCTGATACAATTTGAGTCCAACAGACCTCTTCAACTCAGGAGCGATGAGGGGGTTTTTCTGTCCTTACTGTAACTGAGATGTATTCTGGGTATGGGTTTGAACATCCTGCCTGAGTGACTCTGCCTGTACTATTACTCAGGAGTTCAGTGCCTAATTTACCCACAGTGAACCCAACATTTAGTCATCTCAACCAAAGGACTCACCAGGTGGCTGAAGAAGTGCCACATTGAGCAGATGACCATGGATTTGCAGGTCTTGTGGTAACCACATCACCTGGAAACCGTTGGCTTAAGAGAACTTTGGAATAATCATTTAAGGGGTCAGCTAAGGATCTATGAGCATAGGGATGACTTTTAGTGGGGTTGGGACTTCTGTCTTTCAAGATGTGATATACCCAGTGAAACAACCATTGTATTATTTATTTATTTATTTATTTATTTATTTATTTATCTTATTATTTATTATTATAATTTTTTTTAAGTAATGAAAGAGTAGTTTATTAGAAGAGATAGTACATTCCAAAGAAACAGGAGAGGACCCAAGCAACAGAGAATGGCTCAAGGGCCATTGTTAGAAGAGAAGGTACACTCCAAAGGGTTTGCAGTGGGCCCGTGCAAAGGCAAGGCTCAAGAGAGGCTCAAAGGGCCCAACCCTCATTTTATGATGCCATGTAGCTGACAGGTAACATGAGTCCAGGAAATAGGAAGTAGGGATAGCCCTTTTTCTCACCATTACTCCCAATGACTAATTTGCAAATTAGTCCTCCTTGTACTTGCAACTTTAGTCACTGTGCAATTAAATATCCTGATGCATAAGAGTGGAGCACTTACATCAGGGTCAGAGTAAGAATTCCATTGAAATGAAACCATGACTGCCGCAAGATTATTTTGCTGGTAAGGACAAAGAAAATAGTTACTCTATTTACTGGGATGATTTCCTTTAATTGGCATGAGGAACTAGTGTCCATCTACATAATGGGAAAGTGAAGAGCAAGTCTGGATGTAGAGGACTTCCTGGCATGTGCCTTGATGCCTCCATGCATAGACATGGAGTATTGACAGTTGTGACAACCATAATCTGTCACAAGAAAAATAACCATGGCTTAAATCCCTGAGAAGTGAAATTCTTTTCGTGCTTAACAAGAAAAGCAACCCAGACCTACTGAAATCCTGGATAAGGGTGAGGGGAATCTAGAACTTTGGTAGAGGAATAAAATAATGAATATTAATTATGGCCTCGATAACAACTGCAGCAAGGGAACTGTAAATTGTGCCATTAACTGTCCAGTTGAAGGTTTTGGGAGGCATTATTACTGGTTGCAACCTTGAATAGTCATGATTAAAATGAGTGTGATTAAAATGAGTGAACTTTATTTGGGTTGGGTGTGTTGAAAGGCGAGGATCTGAGCAGAGCTCAACTTCTTCCTACCTGGATTCACCCCAAAGTAGTCCGGTACATTACAATAGTTTCCTAGTTGTTCTTGCCTCAGGGTGTTCTCTGTCTACAGGAATGCATTCCACTGGTACACAAAAATACAACCAAGTTAACATCTCAAGATTTATCTTCAAAAAAATGAGAAATTAGAGTTGATACCTCAGCTTCCTTGGCTTTTGGGGGACAATTTTGAGGGGTGTTTTCTACAGTCGTCTAAAGGGACCACAGTGGGAGTTAATGCCAGGTCCTTACAGCTGTAACCAATTCTAAAAAAACACGTTCTTTATTGACTTTCTCCCCTTCCTTTTTACATTTTCTCACACTTTTACCATATTGCATCATGAAGTATCATGAAGCCCTCTAACAAATCCCCTAAATTCAAGACATATGTCTCTCTATCCCTTTCATATTTCTTGGGGTCACTCGCTAAATAAAATACTTGTAAAAAATGTTTGTATCAGGATCTGTTGTTTAGGAACTCAAACTAAACATTGGAAGCCAGAAAGCTTCGCTGGAAAACAGAATTAATTCCATGACCACAGTGCCGTTTCTTTTGTGTCTATGATCAGCAGAGATGTGAGTTCATGGCTGTTCTGGAATTATCGTTCTAGACAACCCCAGCATGTAGCTGAATTCCCCCTGAAATAAGCTTGGCTCTTTTAAGAAAACCAGTGGGAAGTCCTTCTATCTATTGGAATGAAATGATAGCCACATTTTATATTCATCTATCAAATTTGCAAAGATCGAAAAAGTTTTTATAATATCTAGTATTTGAAAATGATTTTAAAAAAAGGACAGAAAACACCCTCATACACTTTTAGTAAGAGAATAAATTGATGTACCATGTTAGAAAAGCAATTTGGTGAGTGGTTGGCAATCAAACCAAATCCCTCAATCCATATCTGTTATGTTGACTCTCTTTCCTGAAATGTAGTGTACCTGTCATTTTATCTCAACTCTACTTCCATCCATCTCTACTCGGTTAGAAACCTGAGAACTACCTTCCCCAATACATTCTCCCACTGGAAAGCACTGGCAGGAGTCTGGGCAACAGGAGAAAGACGAGGTCATGCACATGTCTCCTTTGGCTTCAGAACGTTCCCCCACCATCATTAGGGAGAAGCGCAGCTCTGACTCAGCCTGTGTGGCCCCAGCATGGACAGTAGTAAAGGGTGACTGTCACCCTGGAAGCAAAGGTCTCGGGTTCTGCAGCAGCCTTGGGAGCACTAACCGTACCAAAGCCTCTGCTTTTCCTGGAGGCAACATCAGTGAGTGCCTTTAAGCTGCCCGGTTACCTTCGCAATAAAAGGAGTGTGGGCTCCTAAAGTTTCGGAAGGCTAATGGAGGGGGGGGTCGGGGGTAAGGCAGCCAAGACAGCTGCAGGGTCACTTGCAGCTTCAGAGACAGACCAATGATACAATACGGGCCACACAGTTTTGCTCTTTCAGCCTAGAGGTGGTAGGGATTTATTTAAATCCTAGCCCTTAGGATATACTTGCAACTTATTTTTACATCAAATACCCTCCATTTGAAATTGATAGAGTGGTTTGTTTTCCAGAATAAACTTTGACTGCCAGAGTTCTCCTCCCTGTTTCTGCTTCATCCTTTTTCCATGTGTTTGGCCCACTTTTTATTCTGCCTTCATTTCTATTGCTTATCCTCTAAATGTTTGTTTCCCTTGGGGATCAATTACTGGCTTACTTTTCTTTGTGCGATATACTAACTCCCCAGGTAATGAAATTCACTTCATTGCCTAAATACCAAATATGCCCCCATTTCTTCACCTCAGATGAAATCTCACTATGAGGTCAAGACTGTCAGCTGAAAATTTCCTCCTGGCGTTTCAAATATAAATATTCAAATTGATCTTAGCATCTTCACAGTGTGCTCCCAGTCTGTTTGTTCTGCCACTTCAGCCAGTTGTTTCATATCTATCAAGTTTCTAAAGTTACATACTGAAGTTCTCTTTGCAATTTCCTCTTTCTTCCTCTTTCAAACCAACCCTTCACCTACTGCTATTGCTTCTGGTTTCTGAGTATCTTTTGAACATTCTTTCCTGCTGCTTTGCTATTTCGTTCTTGATTTGTAGCAAAGTGTTTCAGAATTTGCTCTTTAAACCCTCTAATCACCTTTAGCATTTCTACCACAATGATTTTATAAATTAGGAATTTAATTGCATAAAAAGTTCTCTCTTCATAAAAAGTTCTATTGAATTGCCAAAGTCTTTGGGAAAAGCTCAAAGCTTTTTATTGGGGCCGAAAAGACAATCAGGAACACAGCATGTATTTACCGCGTTTGCCTTCATCACTAGCCAGTGCCCCTTTGCACTTTTGAGTCCAGTTTCATTGAGCCATTTGCATTTCCGTTAATGTGCTATTATCTCTCTTCCTTAGTGGCCATTTTATCTCTTTTTATCTTCTGCCTGGAATATCTCTCTTCATGCATTTCCCTGGCTAACTTTTATCTACCCAGATTATCTCAGGCATCCAAGTGTCTAGGAAGACATTCCTATGAGAACCATACATTTCTTCTGTGTGCACAATAACTCTTGATGTGTGTCTCGTAGTCCTTGTTTTTCTACATTTTACTTATCAGCTTACTGATCTGCCTGCCCTTATAAACTGGAAGTACATGGGGGATTGCATGGTTCCCAGCTCAATATAGAATTTCATTGCAGACCGTCAATAAAACTCTCTTTCCTAGTGTCATTTTCTATAATCCCATCAACTATCTATCTGGTCTTTTAAATTATCATTATTTTATCCTGATTTTTAATTAACTTTCCTTTTTTAATAAATATGTTATGTTTGAAAGTAGCATATAGCCTTTAAACCAGGGTAGTAAATATTTTTTTGTGTTGTCTATTACTGTGTGTTATTTAACAAGTTTCTTAGTAAATATTTTAAGTTATCTGGAAATTCAGAAAGAAAGAAAAACATGATGTTTTCTATCTTATAGTTTATGCTTGGTTACATAATGATTAATGTGAAAATAATATAATTGATCGATAATTTCTGAATTAATGGTAATAAGTTCATAGGGAACACAGAGAGGCATCTTTGTAGTCAGTCCATCAGAGCCAAGTTCAAATCCTGTTATTTACTAGACATTAGACCTAGTAGACATTATATAACCTCTTTCAATATGAATTTCCGTATCTCAGAAATGGGTATAATTATTATTACCTCCTCCAGGATTTTAGGAAGAGTTAATAAGATACTGAACATAAACCGCTCAGCCCATTTTGGCACATAATAGGCATCCAGTAAAACTTAAGTGTTATTCTTACAGAAGTTAGGACTTGAAGTGGATTTAAAAAATATGGGTGTGAATTCTTATGGGTTCGACATAGAGTAAAGAGAAGGAACTTCAAAAAAGGAGATTGACTCTGTGCAGATAAAACCACTAAAGACCTATTACAAAGCAAGGAGACAGTGATCCTACCAGAGGATATAACTGGAAAGGAGAGGGGAATATACTTGGGGAAGTGGGGTTTCCTGCATTCTGATGTATAGGGGAGCTGAGCTGGAATGCTTACTGGATCTCATAAAATTGGCAATTTGTTGCCAACATAGTTTTTGAGTAGGGCATAGAATCATAAATGTTAAGGGGGGTTATCTTAGCATTATAAGGAAAGTTTATGTATCTCTAGCGTTAAAAAAATGAAATAAGACTTGAATAATTGGTGCTGACTGTTTCTTTAAGCAAGATTCCGCAACAGGCACCTTGTATCATGAGTCCCGCCATTCTGGGAGGGATTTGCTGCTACAGGGAAGACTGGTGTGTTTCCTCCTTAACTGTGAAATTCTTCACTTTGATTGTTTCTCACTTGCACTTAAAACCCTGTAAATGTTATATCAGTACAGTATTATGTAACACAATGGCTGTTATCTCTCACGTCTCTGTGCTGATCTATGCAAGACACCTTCTGTCACATAAGTGAGGACTTCTTGCCAGAAGAGAATGATTCATCAAAACTGGGGAGCTTTCTCATAATCATCATCTTCACAATGTAATACATGCACAACGCCATTAGCAGCCTTTAATTTTCCAGGTTTGGTGCAGCGTAGCAACTTTAGTTTATGTTTCACTGCTTCTATTTGTAAAGAAATCAGTGGTTTTGAAACTAACCTACTCATCACAAAAATGTTAGATTCATTAACATCTGCCCTGGTTTTCTGTATGGAGGGTATATTGCAAACCTGATTTGCATGTTTATCTTCAAGGAGCACAAGGTTTGAATTGACTAAATGTTTAGGTAATTATTGTTCTTATTCTCTTCCACACCCATTCACCTCAAACCCTCCATAAGCTGAAAGACTAATCAGTATCTAATTGATATTTTTCAATAGTGCAGTAGAATCTCTCTCAATACAAAGAAAGTAATTTCATTATACACTGTAGAGATCACTTAATCAGTCATAATAGCAAATATGGGAGGGAGTATTTGTTAGGTTTTCATAGTGACATATACTTAAATAAGAAGCACCTGATTGTCTCTTCTAGATTTTACTTCTTAAGTTGGAGGATAGTATAACCACTCATTTCTTTTCCACACATTTACTGGCAAATTACTGTACAATCATTGAGCTAGGCACTGCAAATACAAAATAAATAAGATTTCTTTTAAGAAACCCATAGTCTAAACCTAAACTCAGAAAAAGTAATTTAAGTATACGGGATGATAGATTGGTACAGAGTATCATGGAATCACAGGAAAGAACAGACTAATTCAGTCTAAACAAGTCAGGGATAGATTCCTAGTGGAGATGACAGCATGAGCCAAAGAGAATGCAAAAATTAGCTATTGGATTGAAAGGAGGATGGGGCAAAAGGCGTTTGAAAGAGAGAAGAAATTGCCAGCAAAAGTGGCACTGTGAGAAACGTAATCCAAAGATCTATTACTGAGTATATTCCTTTCCTATTCGTGCAATGCATTCAAGTCTCATAGTAATTTTTCAATATACCTTTAGCGAAAGGAAAGTAAAAATTGCCCATAACTTTATATGAAAGACACTTATATGTTAAGTAATTAAAAAAATGTATTTCACCTTTTAGCAAATATCATGTGAATTTCATTCTGTTGTAAATAACTTCCTGTACTCCCTGAAGATCAAATAACATCCAGTGCCCCACTCACCTTTCATGTCCGAGGACTCAGAGGACTTTGACAAAATTGAGTAAACAATGAAAAACACTGATTCTGTAGATAATGATATTTGAGAATAGAGGAAAATAAACTTGGAGATTTGCAGGCATTATGGATCTGGACAGACATGAAAAATGAACTGAAATTATTAGATTTGAGATATTTGACAATTGGCAGCCAAAGTAGTTTGCTGAGATGTGTATCTATCCCAATGAAGCCTAATGGTTTTGTCTTTTCACTGATATATTATTTGTTTTCTAATTTTGTAACAGTAAATGAAAGAACAATTAAAATCAAAAAATTCATTTGACGGCCACAGGAAATACAGAAGCTTGCCGGTCAAAGACCACTGAAACCACTCTCAGATGCATAATTAGTTCTCTTTGTATTTCAGCCTCAGGAGAATATAAGAACCAGGTCTATCTTGGTAAGAGGGAGTTGTAAGGGGCTTTTTATAGGATTTAGGATTGGGCTGGGTGATTTTAAGGGGTTCAGGAAACCAAAGATACTTCTAGATTGAGTGCTGGCAGGGAGTGGGGACAATTAGTTTTTGGGGTATCTTGTTAGTTTTTATGTAGAAAACAAGATTAAGTTTGGCTAGTGTTGTCAGTGTAAAAGAAGTATTCGGAAGATGAAAACTGTTTAGTTATTGTTTTGAATTTGTAGCATCTGTGTATCCGTCTTATTTCAGAAATTGTCACAAAGTGGTCACAGAGATAGAAGCCTTGTATGATATTTATGTATATGTGTGAGTGTTGTTTGTAATGACCTAGCTGCTTGTTGCTGGTGGCCAGGGCTGAATGAACTCACGGTTTATTGCGTAGGGCCTAATTCCATGCATTTTCTTTGTGTAGGGCCTAATTCAATACATTTTCAGAATTCTGTTGATTAGAAGTGGGACTGGAATAAGTACCTTATTTTTTTTTAACTACAAAGTGTGTTGTTTAATCATGCTCTGTGACAATGCCTGCACAGGAGTAGCATTTAAGTCTCTGGACAGAATGTATTGGTCAATTGCGATACAGGCAATTTCCAGTTGCAATATAATTATGAGTCCTAATAATAAACTCTAAAGGCAGAGCTATAGAGTAACAAACACAGACCAGAAAAACATATCTCAGAGAACAACTAGACCTGTTTTAGAGAGCCAGGTGATCATTTTCATTGTATTATTCCTGTGTTGTTCTAAATGATCATGGTTTTTCATTTATAGGTACAACAGAAGTATTTGCTGTAGCACAAATTCCCCTTGACTACACAGGGTAAATCAGGGCCCAGGTGATTTTCTAAGACAACATGGCTATTGGATGTAATCTATTTACTTGAGCCTTCAGAGTAGATCTGAGGTGATTAAATCATCAATGGATGATTAAAAATGGGTCAGGAACAAAACTCAGAAGTCTTTGTTGGTTGTGTATGTGCATAATTGGTCACAGATCCCACAGCTTAAATGAAGAGGGAGTAAATTATTTTTCTTCAAGGATGCACTCTTAAATACCACACTTGCCTTACTTTAGAGTTCTCTTCATATCCTTAATCCTATAGATGAGTATGATGTGAGCAATGGATAGTTTGAATAAAAAATTAAGACTGTGCAAACTTTTTAAATGGTTGTCCCAGTGAATTTTATATTATTAACAGTGGTGAGGTAGGTTGGAATTCCCCGCTTGAGAAACAAACAAACAAAAAATAAACATTTTTTGTTGTTGTTGTTGTTTCTTGCTACTCTTAAGAGAGTAGCTCCGTGAAGGAAAAACCCCGATCCATCCTGAGAATAAGGTAACTGTGACCAGAAATATTTATAGACCATTCCTAATGGAAATTAGTTGGTTAATAGTGTTTTTTACAGTGGTCATCAGCAAGAAGATTATGGGATTCTGAGCCAGTGCTTTAAATGACATTCCACTTTTATTTTGATACCTAGGTCATGGAAAGTCATGCAGAATGTATTTTAATTGAGTTTTCCTATTTTTTTATGGGAGATCCTATAGATGTCAGGAAGCGTCTTTCGTCAAAACATTCAAAATGATAAAGACCCACTCCAAAAGCACAGACATATCTTTTTCACCTTTTGTTAGCTGGAAAGCTTATGCAAGGGAAAGCAATGTAGTCATTTGAGTTCTTTTAACTTCTAGGAGATGTTGGTATTTTAACGGCGAGTTTATGTCTATGATCCTTGACATCTGTTTGGTATGAATCATCAACACACAACATGAAATCAGTGTTGTCCAAAGAAGTTTGATAAGGTCTTCACTGCATGAATATTTTCCTAGTGGAGTCAGTGGTTTCAGGGTATTTAGTGATAGATAGGGATATGACAGGATAGTGACAGTGAGGACATTAGCAGATCCCCAGAGACTTTAATTGATTCTGTGATGTGTATTGTGGATGTCAATGATTGACAAAGGGATTTCTTGATTGTTTTGTTCATTTAAAAATTGCTTCATTCACAGTTATTATGTAAGTCCATGCATAACTTGGGTAGGCTTCTTTTAACTTGAGAAGTATATGGTCATTAAAACATAAACATATTAATAGGTTTTAATTGCACATCGTTATCCTAGAATGACTTCACTTCTTTTTTGGCATATTTGTTTTTTATGCTAGATTTGGTAAACAAAAGAGCTTTCACAATAAATGAGAGATAATTAAAATCCGAAGGATGTCAAGCAATTTGAACTATCCACATTTTTGTTTTATAAGGTGAAGAAGTAAATCATTCATTGCTTTACCTGTGGCTATAGAAGCTTCCTAGTTTTATTTATCCTAAAATCTTAGCAATTTTATTAATCTGAATTTGAGGGCTGAATATAGAAAAGGCAAAATGAAAAAAAAAAATTAGAAGGAATGGAATATAAATATAAATAATACATATTTATACATATGAAGTAGTTACAGGCAATATTTTTAAAACTCAGAAATGCACATCAGCGGTCATGAGAAACCTTTAATATTTTCTTAGCAAAAATAAGGAATTTTAAAAAAACCAAATTGTGGCTGAAAGTCCCAATGACAGTAAATATTCCATCTTTTCATGAAATACTGCCTTCTATTACATTTGTAAGTTTTGAAATCTAATCTGATAATCCTTTCATATATATCACATATATGAGAGTATACATGACATGTTGTATTTGTTTAATAAATTATGGTCATGTAAAATAATGTAATATAAACCACTGTAATGTAAATTATTATAAGCATACAAATAGATAATAGCTTTAAAGATCATATTTTAGCTTTAAAATAAAACTAATATCATCAGCATATTTAAATAAAACAGTATAAATACATAACATTAAATATGACATATTAGTGAACAAAAAATTACCTTGAAAACTATACAAACCATACGTATTATTAAGAATATATATATATATATATATATATATATATATATATATATATATGATAGTATCCCACATGCCTCAATCATCTATATTAATTAACAACTTTAAACAAAGTGACCAAAATTGATTTCCCTCAGACACAGAGAAAGCAAGAAGACAGAAAACTGTCTACTTGTTTTTCTCTAAAAGCACATGTCATATAACTTTTACAAATTCCGAGGTGGCAAAAGCAAACTAATATAAAACGTCATCCAAGGGACTTAGGAATATTCTCTAATTTTTAACTGTTCCATAATTCTATAAATATAAGAGACGGGAGTGAAAACTGTAACTAGTGACCAATGTCATTAGAAAGTGTTGCAGTAGGATAAAGATGGAAGAAAACAGCCATCCTAAGGGATTTGAAAAAAAAAAAAAAAAAACAAAACATAAAAAAGAAAAAGGTGTTCATGTTAGTGGAACAGCAATAATGAAAAGATTTGCAGCTCTTTTGTTGCTGCAAAAGACTTATTTTCACTTATTGTTGCAGCAATAACTCAAACAGAAGATGGGCTAGATGTATAGGTGAGAAGTCACCATATAATAAATACAAAACTCCTACCTATAAATTCGGTTTTTGACATAATTTTTTTGAAGTCTAGAAACTGAATTATTTACAGAGGCTGAAGAGATGCACATGCCTTTTACCTACAGAAAGAACAAAAAACACCGAATGAAGTGCTTTGTGCCCTCTGTCAGGTTTCTCTGTAGATCCACTCTCTGACCTTGCTTGCTGTGCTCTAGGGATCTGGGCTACATGGACAAAATCATATTTTGCTGCTTCTGACTTCTGACTTCCACTCCAGTAGTCACGCAGCACAGCCTGGTTGTCTCAGACTGAGGTAATGCCTTTCTGTCCTGACGTGGGGGTGGAGCCCAGTTAGAGCTAGGCCTGGTATCCTGTCCGTGTGGTCTCTACACGGTCCATATCCTTGTAAACAAACTCTCAGCAAATTATGTAAGTATAAGTTTTTTAGTTCTTTCATACTCGGGCCCTGTTTGATAAGCTACCCAATATTTTAAAAAATACTGACTTGATAATATCATAAAGTATTGCTTTAGCAATACATTACTACAAAGTTTTAAGAAGGCAGTTTGATCATTTGTATTGAAAATCCTGCAAACTTATTAGTTAGAGTAGGCCAAGTTGTGGTATAAAAGTTACTCCAAAACTTAGTAGCTTAAATAACAAGAATTTGGTTTCTCAAGTAACAGTCCTGGGCCAGTGTACAGGCTTTCCAGGGTCACCTTTATTGTTACCATGCTATTCATACAAGATGGAAAAAAAAAAAAATAATAAAATAAAGGATCATTTTATTAGGGAGATCTGAAAGTGATACCCACTAATTTTGCAAACCTTTGACTGGAGAAAAATTAGCCACATGGCCATAACCTAATTGTAAAGGAGGATGAGAAAAATAATCTAGTTTTGTCCTCAATAAATGGGAGAACAATTATCAGTTGATAGTAAGCAGTCTTTTCCAATTCAAGAAAGTTTCGGAAAAAAACTTATTCAGTCCCACAAATAAATGCTTACAAGGTTGTATATGATATTGCAATTTTTATAATAGGAAATTAAAGATAAAATACTTGTTCTAATATTCATGACTGGTTAAACAATTAATCATCTATATTAATAACTTGAAACAACTCTAAGGATATTGCCTTAATGAATTATTATAAAGCCGTTTAGAATTTTTAAAAACGCGGCTTGCTCTATGAATCTATATATTCTAATTTTTTAAACATTCAGGATGCATATGTTATAAAGGTAGAAAAGAAACAGAAAATATATGAACCGTAGTGATTTCTGCGTGTCAGATTTTGCATTTCTTTAAATACTTCTTTGTCTCTAAATTGTTCGACAATGATTACGTATAATTTTTATAATCAAAATAAAAAACGCAATATTATTTATAATAGTTACATAAGCATGTCAGTTTGAACTACTTAAGTACAAACAGGTAGCAAATTATTTTTACAATGAAACAATATATCTTCCACATTCTCACTTGTTAGAAAGAAGGAACAGATTTCCCTCCCACATATGAGAAAAAAATCACTTTTGGAAAGAGGCAAAACATGCAACACTTTAGTGCAAATCAAGCCTTTTTAAGAATCATGTCAGGTTCTTAAAATAGAAGTTTATAATAGAGACTGTTTAATAACATTAACCATAGAGTTTGGTACCGTCTCATGCATAATGTCTAAACATTTATTTAAAGCTCTTATGGTTATAAAAGTACCTACATACAGAATGTCTATTGAATTTCATAAGAAAATGTCTAAACATTTTAGGGTTTTAAATGTCCAATTATTGAGATTTTAATGAGGTTTATATGTCAATAGTTATATTAAAGCTAAATATCAAATAAAATATGTTCATCCTGATAACAAAGAAATGAAGGAATATTAAAAAGTTGTGAAAATTGAATTTTCTTCGTCTTTTTTTTCTTTTTATGTCTTTTTTTTCTCTTCTTTTTATGCCCCTCTCAAGTGCTATGGGATTAACAAGAAACCAAATTCTTGTTAAGCAGAGACAAAACTCCGAATTTCATTTTTCTCCCTTTAAACCTTATATCAGAATTTCTTCAATAGCCTATTTAAATGATTTTAGTTCCTCTACAAAGTTTGAAAAATACTCAAGTTCAAAAGAAAAAAAACAAAACAAAAACTAAATATGTATATGTACACATATACATATTTACACATATGTGTGCAAATTAGTGATGACTGTTGCTAGTAAGGAAAACTGCCAAACCCTTCTGATTGGCACATGGGTGATATTGCCTGATATATTAAACATAACCTTATTTCCTTCTCAGTTAACTATTGCCACATGCCCCTGTCACTCCTGAGTGCCATTATCATAAATTAAGTTAGGAACCTTTAAACAGCTGTCTCTCCCAACTCCATCTTTAGCCCTAAGAAGAAAGATTGTACAACACTTTTCCCCCATAAATACATTACTATATATCACAAATAGGTAAGGATTTAACTAATGTAGTACTGTTACCACTCCTACAAGTTTCAAAATAATCTATTCATACTATATAATAACAATCCATGTTTTTTCCCTATAATACCAAAACCATATTTTAGCAGTTGTTTTTTGTTGTTATTTGAATCAAGATCCAAATTCAGCCCATCTTTTAATTTATGAAAGCCTCTTTCTCAGTTCATCTTTTCATGCCTATTATTTATTTATTCATTATTTGAATGTGCTCACTTGTATTATAGAGTTTCCTACTTTCTGGATTTAGATTATTTCATGATCATGATGCCAATTAAAACATTCCTCGATTGCCTAAATTTTCTGTGAATGGGAAGTTAGATTTTGATACTTGATAAATTTCAGAGAAGTAATTTTGAGTTACTCAGAAAGGCCAAGAATTGGATATTAAGTTAACTTACAACAGTAAACTGTAATAGAAATGGAAACTCAATGAATATTCTTCAGAACTTTTCAAATGGACAATGGGTTAATGAAAGGATATACTAAAACATATTTATTTCTAATTTATTTAACCAAGGATGCAGTAATTGAGTGCACAGATCACAGTAAATGAATATAAATTAGTGAGGCTTTCCCTGTTCTCTTTCCCTCAAACGGACATCTACATGTAGTTTATGTCTTGTTAGAGTTGAAAACACAGCTGCATTATTGGCTTTCAATAATCTTTTTATATTCCAGGTGGCGTCTTCCTAAAAGATTTACATTATTAATCTCTGTACTTCTTGCTCTTAAAATACTTATAAATATTGCTGTTTCCTGGTAACTAAAGCAACAGAGCCTCAGTTGGCCATGTCCTCATAACAAAAGCAACAGGATCCCTTCCCAGGTGGTCCTGAAAATTTTCCACCCTTCTGGATCCCAGATAGTCCATTTCTATGTGAAATGTCTTCAAAGGCGGGGGGCTGTTATAGCTTAGGTACCTGCAGACTGACTGTAGTTGGACACGTTTTTAATTTAAGCCTGTTGTATAGTATTTTAAAGAACTCAATGAGACTATGATGGATTAGCAATTCATTTACATAATATATTAAGATTTTTTTTTTCTGGTAGACAGCAGATCAATTCAACCTATACCTGAAGAATAAAATACCAAGATAATAGGCCTGACAGAAAGGAAACAGTGATACTAACTTTGCAGACAATGCTTTTCAGAACCTCTGTTTCTTGGCTGCACAACACATTTATTAGGTGAGACTAGAACATTCTATTAATCTCACTAAAACTTTTGGGTGAAACTCGGTTTTCATTAACTGATAATAGTTTTATGAATAAAATGTGGTAGGTATTAATATTTTAGTATATGAGTTAAATCTCAATATAAAAAAAGACTGCAGTCACCAAATTTTCAATACACACTGCATGGAGTCAGAGACAAGCCATTTACACATAAGATTTTTATTAAATTAGATGAATTTTATGCATTTTTCTAATTTAAATGTTCTATTAATTTATAATTCTGAAAACAAAATATCTAAATGTATCTTCACAAATTTACTTGTAGCACTTGGTAATGTATAAAATATATAATATGATGAGTCTTTCCTGAAAATAAAGATGCCATTTATTGGTGAAAATTCTACTTTCATCATACCTAATAAAACATAAAATCATTTAACATAACATTTTCCATGTTCACATTTTTTAAATCATTGATTTATTTATATACTATATTTGTTTGGAGGAGATAAAGATTAGATAAAGAAACCAGTAACTCACATGTGACTAACACAATTATTATTTCGTAAAATCAAAACAGAATATATTTCTCTATTTTCACATTGTAAAGAACAATTGTTTATATTTCTGAACCGTCCTTTTTTTTTTTGAGCCTGTCTAGTATCTTTGTCTCCATTACTTCGTTTAATTATAAATGAAGCTCTGTGTTCTTTTGAAGAATCATCTCAGCCCCATTATCTCTGTTTGTAATCACATGGTTTTCTTGGTTTTGTTTTTATTGGCGAACAGTGTGTTTTCTCCAAGGCCCATCAGTTCCAAGTCATTGTCCTTCAATCTAATTGTGGAGGGTGTAGCTCACTGGCCCATGTGGGAATCGAACCGGCAACCCCATTCCTAAGAGCACGTACTCTAACCAAATGAGCCACCTGGCCTCCCCTATAATTGCAAGGTTTTGACCTCCCTAATCCACTCCAAATTCAATAGTGGATGATGTTACCCTAGTCTGGTCCAGTAGAGCACCAAACCTCTGTGGAAAAAGTTTGGGAAAGGACAGATGTGGCAGAAGCAAATCCTGTTTCATCTCCTTCTTTCCTGGCATACAGGGTTTTCCAGCCATCCCTTCATTTGGGTAGGTCCATGTGATTGAAACCTAGCCAGCCACTTTAGAATGCTATCCCCGTGTTTCTTCTCTTTTTCTGCTGTGGGGACAATAAAGGGCATGAGATACAGATGACATGGTTGCAGGATGGAAGAGAACCCCTTGACCTGCATCAGTCATGGCTTGAGCAACAAAGAACACATTCTTGTGTTAAACTACTATAAGCTGGTTGTGTGTTTATTACTGCAGCTTGCCTCATCTACTCTGACTGCCAGAGATGGGTAAGCAACCCTAGGTCAAAGAGACTTCTTGACTTGCCTAGAATTGTTGCTGGAGCCATTATAATCAATCTGTTTCTATTGATGTTGCCAATATAATAGAATGTAAGTTCCATGCTGCTGAAGGTCACCTTGCATGGTGGGGGAATCCAGCTGAATTTAGAGCCGAGATATAGAGACAAGGGCATGATTTTATTAGACCATCTCAGTATTCACCTGTAGCTATATTGAAACATTTCAGTTACTTAAGCCAAAAAATTATTCTTTAAATCAATATGCATTTTCTTTCATTTGCATTTTGAGGAGCTTGTATTGATAATGGCCATAGAATTTTTAGTAGATTTTCTACAAACTTTATCCATATTTTAACCTCTGAGCATGAGGATTCCCATTTGATTGATTTATGCTGTGAATATAGAAATAACAGAGACTGGAAAAGCTTCTCTGTTAAATCTTCTTTATTTGATGCTCTATCAGAGAGTTGGCAGGCTTCTGATCCAGAAATGATTTTGTGTTTTGCTTCTCAATGAAACACAGTTGTAATTAACCTCTGGATAGCTTCTGTTCATCATATTTTGTGTTAAAATACACAAACACACACCCATTTACCTGACCACTTTAAAGTGTATAATTTAAAATGATAGTTAAATCCTGATTCCCCAGAAAACCATCACATCTATGCTCATGTTGGACACATCTTTGTTTTTTGAATCATATTTTCAGCTATGAAAATATCTAATCCCATCACATACCTGCTGAGCTCTAGAAACTCTCTGCTCTTTTAAAATCAATTTTACAAACTTAATTTCATTCTTGTTTTCTCAATTTTATTAGGCTAAATCTTATAAGCTCTGGATTAAAATTAAACTACAAAAACTTCCTGAATCTTATTTTTATTGATTTTTCCAGACACAGATTTTAAAATGTCTATTATATAAACACTACAGAAGAATTTTTTTCTATATATGAGGACTCTAAAAGATTATTTACATTTAGGGTTATCTATGTGAATTTGAATCATCTACATCTCAGTTTAATTTATTAGGTTGTATTTAAGACAATTATTTTGTGTGTCAGATCACAAGTCAGTTGGTCCCTATATTATGACATATCTGTTCTACTTTTATTAATCTGGATTCCCAACATTAAATTACATGCAGAGATGAAAAATACTATTCTATAGTATATTAAAATATAAAATAAAAACAATATTCTCTAGAAAAGCACATAGTTTATTTTAGGGAGAGCATTAAAAAATATATAGGCTGATCTTCTAGAGCTATAACCTATTACCAACTAGCAGTTTCAGTTTTTTTTTGTTTTTTTTATTATAAGTTTTTCAGATCTTTCATAATGATGTCTCTGTATTAATTCATTTATTGATTAATTTAATAATTATATATAGCTACTGGATTTACTATAAACTATAAATCTCACTCATGAAATGTTACCTGCAGTCTGATCTCAATACTACTGAAATATTTTTCTAGTATAAATTAAGAGAAGGATTACTATTTCTTACCTTCATGTCTGAGTACTATCAATTGAATAATGTAAATAAGTTTGATTAGCTATTTCGGGAAGCAGAATCACAAAGCACATAAACTAATATTCTAAGATCTTTTGTTCACAGAACTGCTTACTTTCCAAAAATTGTGTTTAAAAGATTTCTGTTAAATGTTGTTTTATAGATGCTGGCAAAGAGGTCAAGTTCAATACAACCATATAAATGAGCCAGATTAGTTATCTCAAAAAACTTGGAGCTATCTGCCAATATTGTAAAATCAAACTCTCCATGTATACAATGTAAATCATTGAATAAAATAATGTACAGAGAGAAATAACTGGGGAGCTCTTATACATAATGATGACATTTAAAACTGGTCCATTTATCAACAGTTTTTCAACTAGAAAAACACTTTCCCAATAAGAGCATAACCTAGTGTATATCGCTACTTCTTATATACAAGGCTCCTAAAATACACTCTGCTACCCATCTATCTATAGTAAATGCATGCTATGCCTTGATTATAAATATATATACTTAAGCAAGATTAATTCACTGTGGCAAATGCAAGTATGAGATTTTGTCAGAGACGTCTTGGAATATCACTGTTTGGGGCTTAGAGAAAGCCTACAGATAAGGAACAACTAATTAATATCCAGCAGCTACACCGCATGGTGGAGAGAATCCATGACAGGAATGGCAGCAGTGTACTATGAAACACTAGGGTTTCTCACAACTTGCTTATAGAGTTTGTGTCTTTCCTTTAGATGATTGACGAGAAGGTCACACATGCTCAATGAAGCCAGATTTTCCATTTTTTTTAAGAGCAGCAAAAACTCTAGATATTAAACTATATGGGATTTCCTAAATTGAAAATGTTCCCGTATGAGTTTTCAAACACCAATCTGCAGTCTAAATAAAATGCATTAAACAGAGCTTTTCTACCACATGAAGGCTCCGAGTGGCTTAAGGGCCCAAGAATGCCGAGGAAATAAGAAGGAACAAACGACGTAGTGAAAATGAGCTCCTGACAATCCATCATGTTTTGTGACCAAGGGGTCCTAATGTTTCCCTCAGTTGGACAAAACTCTAGACAAGCTTCTCCCTGACTCTTGACCCTGTCCTCTTTTCTTAGAGCATTTACTCTAGAAAACTTGTAAACTCTTTCTCTGTCTCTTTGAGATGTAAATCGTCTCAAAAGCCTCTTTCCAGTTTTACCACCAATACATGTCTTCCTCAAGGACCTGGGAACCTTCCCTCTGAAATGTAATTAGAGGAAAATAGCTCCCCTGTCTGCCTGTCTCTCTAAGAAGGCAAGAGACTAAGTGTGATGGACACTAATTTAGCAAACACAAATAGCCTAATCAAAGAGAAAAAACTTGCAAACTCAGGAATAACTGAATGTGCCTGACACATCCTATAGATCAATCTCTCTCTAACGTCCTCCAGTACTTTTCTACTAGCTACTCCAGTGCTGAAAAGCCCTCGCCTTCCCCCCTCCACACAAACACCTTTGGTCTGAGTAGAATTCCGTTCCAAATGAGTCCTGTCACCTCTCCCCAATTGTGATAGCCTTGAATAAAATCTCCCTTGATTGTTTCACTTTGTCCAGTTCAATTTTTGCTTTTACAGTGGGTTTTAACATTTTAAACTTAAGTTAGAGAAATAGGAGGAATGTGACTAATTATATTGCAGCATGGCAGACTCATTTGTTCAGGTTATACATTGCAATCACTTGTGTACTAATGGGTCTGACCCCTTGGACAGGTTTCTAGGCAGGAGTGGTCTAGTATTCTGCGCTCTCTCTCATTAATAGAAGGTCATTCAACTGGTGATAGGTACTCACCATATGTGTTCTGAGTGAGGTGAATGTGAGATAGATAAATGGCCTCGTTCAAGCCACCAAATGAGTTGTTCTATGTAAATAAGATTGAATAAAAACTTAAAAATGAGAAGAGTCAGAAATAGTGTGTTCTAGAGGAAAGTACATAAGACTTAGACGGCTGCATTTTAGCTGGAATACAACTGCATCGATTTTTCAGTTATATGATCATAGGCAAAATATTTATCATCTACTACAGTACATTTATGTGTAAATTAGGAAAACCATAACAGCATTGTTATCAAATACTCTATGGGAGGACCTCCATATTCAGTAGTTTTGGTAACATAAAAAATGTTTACTGTATATGGTTTATTATTCTCAATTTAGTACCCTATAATAATCAACCTAAACAACATTATACTGATTTATATTGGAACAATATATAATTATTTTGTGAAAATATGGAAAAGTTATATTAAAGTTGTAATCATTTGCAAATCATCCTGTTTTTATTTTTGTCAAGCTTTCTGTTTTGTTATTTTTTTTTTAAATGACATTTTTCTCCTACCATGTAGACTCTTATTCATACTTTATGAATTATTTCAAGGATTATATTGACTATCAGATTTCTCCTAAGTCAATAATTAGGGTCAGTCACGTTCTCTGTTCTTTTAGTACCTTTTCCATGTTTCTTATATAAAACACATTTCATTGCACTGTACTTGCCTATATTTGATTAAATTGAGACTTTCTTGATGTAGAAAACATGATTGTTTCATTGTTTCTTGAAGGCCTATCATGTGTGTCTGGCACATAATACATACTCAATATTCAGTTGTTGACTGGTTGGCTAGTTGACTGATACCACTTGTCTCAATTTTTGTTACAAAGTGAATAAAACATGGAGATTTAAGAGAAAATCTCAAAAATAAAAGCAAAATTATTTTTAGGTCCCTCCAAAAATAACAAAATTAGCAAATAATAATGGGTTGAAATAATTGGTATTGTTTGATTTGAAATCACAACAATGTACCAAAAACACTATTGCTATCACTCAAACTTATTGTTATTTATTGCTAACGGGGCTGACAGATGCAAAAGAGAGAATACACACACACACACACACACACACACACACACACACAGAGAGAATCACTCTCACTTGTGCCATTGTTTGACAGAATAAATTCTTCAAATGTTGTAAAATTGTAAAATGTGTCAGAAATATTATAAAGATTTCTATTTGTTTGGTCCTACAAATTATAGTTTACACAGGCAGAATGTTTCATGGTTTCAAATAGACACCAAATGAATAGCTTTAAAAACGTTTGCATTTACTATGTTATTTCTCTATGCCAGGCACTGGCTGTATATTTTTCATTCCATTTAATCTACACATTAATCCTGTGTAGTAATTACAATTGGGTTTCCATATTTCATGAAAAGAAACTTATGATTAGATAATAACTTTGCCTAAAGTCCCTCAGCTAATATGAGGTGAAATCCAAATTTGGATTTAAGGATCTATGAATGCAAAGAAAGACCCTGCATAGAAAGACCTGTATAGACTCTTCAAACCTTTGAATTTATTATAGAGGGCCTCAGTGAAATGATGACTATATTTGCATTCTGTAATAACCTTGGTGTTAGCAGAGTAGTGGAAGGGAATACTTGTACCTGAAGTATACGTATTATGCTGAAAGATTACTGTGATGTAAAAATGTCTCCAATATTCTTTCCCCAGAGAAGACCAAACTTAGGAATAATTTCATTTGGATGAGAGAGAATAATAACTTTTCTAAGAGAATAAAAAAGGGTTGCAATTTTTTTGTACCCAAGACCTTGTAGATATCATGTTTTCACAGATAACAAACAAATTTTTTGAGGAAACTGTTTCATTTTTACAGCTTCTAGAGAATGTCATGAAGATTCATTACTTTATAAAGAAAAGAAAGTGAGTAAGAGAAATAGAGACTTGGAAGAGGAATTTTATGTGCAACCAAGTTAATGATGAAACTACATTTTCTTTAACACTCTAAAAGAATTAGAAGCATAGAAATACAAATCACACCTTCTTAATTAGAACAAATTAATTACTAAAAATGATGAAAACAATTTGCAATAGTTTCATTTTCCCTAAAATTACATATTAGTTCCTATATGTATTTCTAGCTGGAAATACAATTTCTGTTTATTAACATTTGTTGCCAAGTACTGTATATCATCTATAATTCTGGGTTATTAAATTTCTGAAGCATGCAATACAGCAACCTAATAGATTTTATGCAAATCGTTATATAACAAAGCAAGAGCAGATGGTGCTCATCACATAAGAATCTTTCCATAGCAGATTCATATTTTTTGTTAAAATTAAACAAAACATAAAGTTACCTCTGTGGCTTTTAACTTATTTTAATTCATTCCCTCTAACATTTTTTTAGCCGTCTCCTAATCCTTTGCACCACATTAGGATAACATTTGTTTTAACATCCTTTTCATATTAAGTTACTATTTTTGACTCACTACTAGGCTCTATGAGACAGTTTGTGCATGCCTAAATTTTCATTCTAAAAAAAAATCTATAAATATGTACAGGACAAAATTCAGCTTCATATAGTACAACAATTAAAGTTTAAACAGTATTAAAATGTTAACTTGCTGGTGTTACATTTAGACTTATTAATATATATTATAAAATAGGCATATAAACATATATATACACACACATATATATATTTACACACACAAACATACACACAGAGGGTGTCAAAAATGTATACACATTTTAAGAAAGGAAAACTATATTAAAACTTTTAATACTTGATATATACTGGTAAGAAAAGATGAATACAAGTTATGTTTGACTTCTGCAATTACAAGAGGTGCTCAAAGTGGTTACCATCAGCATCCAGACATTTCTGATTATGTTGAACTACTGCTTGAGCAATGGTGACTAAAGTGTCCACTTGTATCTTGTATACATTTTTTGTAACTCACGGTGTAGGTGTGTGTATGTGTGTGTGTGTGTGTGTATGTGTTTGTGTGTTATCCCCATGTCTTTTTAATTATGTTATTCTTCTATATTCAAAAAATACAATATAGAGATAATTGTTTCCAAAACAATATTATGTAAGCATTAAATTTGAATTCAGTACACATATTCTTTAATTCTATGATTTTACAAATTTATGCAATCAGAACATTGCATTTCATAATTACACTGAACTTTTATATAATGGATTTTAGAATTATAGTAGTACAAATAAAGTAATGATTTGGTGGGAAACTCACTCATACTTTCATTCAAATTTAGAAAATTATATAGGGCAAATGTTCATTTTGTGCATGGGGAAAGAAATCAGACATAATTTGTGATATTCAAAGTAAATCTGAGGCTCATAGATAGAGAACAAACTGACGGTTTACAGAGGAGGGAAGGGTGAGGGAGCTGGTGAAAAAAGTGAAAGGATTAAGAAATACAAATTAGTAGTTACAAAATGTAGAGTACAGCATAGAGAATATAGTCAGTGATGTTCCAACTGCTACTGTGTTTCCCCCAAAATAAGACCTAGCCAGACAATCAGCTCTAATTCATCTTTTGGAGCAAAAATTAATATAAGAACCAGTCTTATAAGACCCGATATGATACGATACGATACGATACGATACGATACGATACGATACGATACGATACGATACGATACGATATGATATAAGACCCGGTCTTATTTAATGTAAAATAAGACCGGGTCTTATATTAATTTTCACTCCAAAAGACGCATTAGAACTGATTGTCCATCTAGGTCTTATTTTCAGGGAAAAACGGTATGTATAGTGCTAGGTGGGTATTAGATTAATTGAGGGGATCACTGCATAAATTATATAAATGTCTAACGACTATGCTGTACACATGAAACTAATATAAAATAATATTGAATGTCAACTGTAACTGAAAAAAATGAATAAAAATAAAAAAGGTGAAAACTGAAAACAAATTAATTAAGTCCCAAAAGGTTACTCTGTCAGTCCTTTGGCTTCCTAAAAGGAAACCTATAAAAGGGCATGGAAAGATACATATGTCACATTTAACATGAACAGTGATTCTATTCTTTCTGTAATGAAGAGTTAAATTTGAGATGTAACAGAGCAGTACAAGAACAGAGACATAAGTATATTTAATGGACACAAAAGAGCCAAAATAATCCATTTTTTAATTTTATTTCTCAGGAGAGATATAAAGGGATTTTCCATTATGTCTGTATTATGAGATATATTTTAGCATGAAGTTTTAAAAAATTAAAGTGAGCATGAGAACTGAAAAATAAACAAGTAAATAAACAGTACTCACAAATTAACAGGCAAAAGAAACAGTTCAAAGTGTTTTTTATATCCATGTTAAAAAATAATTTATCTTGGACTGTTAATAAAATTAACATTACCACAACACAACAAAATAACAAAGCATTAATAGACTATTGAGTATTTAAACTGCATAACCACTTGAAAATTAGGCCAACCTCACAATACCTATTTGATCAAATAGAAAATTACTTATAGAGAGTATTTGGAAAATAATATAAAATTTGTGAGTAATGGTTATAACTTCTCACAGAAACAGATCATAATGTTATATGATTTTTACTAAGCATAATTGAAAGGAAATGGACAGAACATGGTTATTTGGCCATTCATGAATTTACTACTGAGAATTAAAAGCTTTTATCAATATTAATAATAATTTCTCACAACGAGAAAATTAAAGATAGTTTTTAAATAGTTCAAACTTATATCAATACCCAGTAATAAATTAACAACAAATAAACACATCTTTGAGGCTAAAAAATCTAGAATATACTCCAAAATTACATTTCAATAATGGAGACTAATTAAAAATGGTGAAGTAAATGGTAGAAAATTCAGATTTCATCAATTTATATAGTCATATAACAGTTTTATTTGAAATACTAGATTTTCCGATATATGATCTTTGTGGGGTTTTTTTTAAGTCAGCCATAGAAATATAGTGTACAACTCAGGGAATATAATCTAATATTACAACTTTGCAGGTGACAGATGGTTACTAGACTCAGTGTAGGGATTACATCATAAGGTGTATAAATATCAAATCACTATGTTGTACGGCTGAAACCAATATAATATCATATGCCAACTATACTTCATAAAACATTACTCTAAAAGTCACATCGAAAATGAAATGCATAAAACATAAAATAATATGTGTACAGTTGCCATAAATGATATAAAATGTATTGTATAACTTCATTGATTAAATAATTGTGATGTTGGTCCAGCAGCAGATATGCAGATCAGTGAGCAGAAGACAAGTCATTTATTAAAGAAAAAAAATTATTAGATAGAACTGGCACTTCAAATTAGAGGGGGAAAGTGTGGATTATTCAGTGAATGGCATGATTTAAAATTGCTAATAACACAATTGCTATTTCTGCTCTCTCATTTTTATTTTTTTTTGAAATAGTGCTATGCCCCTATTTTTAATGCCTAGAATCTTTTGTTGTTGTTGTTATTTTGGAAATCCCTAGAAGTCTTCCTATTCGTATAATGGTGAGAATACAGTTTTAATTATAATGTATTTCTTTTGATCATTTTGAGCCTTTGCCCCATTTGAATGCTATAATATACTTTTGAATATCAATATCCTCTGTTGTCTCTTTAAATGTGTCATATCAGTCTTATTATTGAAGTATTGGACTGTGTCAAATAGTTGTATGGTGTAAAAATACATCTCTACATTGTAAAGAGTATTATTTTTATGATCTTGGATTTCTTCCTCTCAGAATCCTAAAGAATGACAGAAAGATTTATTTTTAAATCATTAAAAATATAAACAGTTGCCTTGGGTAAAGAGGAAGCCATGTTACATCTTGAACATACTAATCATTTGAATTTTCAAATATAAAATCTGTAAAATTGATGCTACCTTAAGTCCCCACTACTGTTTAAAATGCAGTACAAAAATATGTAGATGTGTACATTAAGTTGACAAAACACGCTTAAAATTTTTAGAAACATAGCAGTCAACCCAAGACCATTATAAATGTAAAACAAAACCTGAGTCCTAAGGTCTTTTAAATACATTGGTCAAGTTAGGAAAAAGCCTGGCAAGGCTCATCATATAAGAAACTATGAATTGGAAGCACTACTATTAGAGTTACTATCCAGGTACTATGAAAAATTTAAGTCAAGAACAATTAATTGGCTTATGAAAGGTTAGATTATAAATAATTTGATGATTTTCTATAATAACTAGCATGCAATATATGTTATCTATGTTGCATGCTAGTTATTATAGAAAATCATCAAATTATTTGATGATACAGGGTTTTTACCTCTCATCAGAGAACGAGGGAGAGCTTATGAATAAACATAAAAGGATTTTATCATACACACTTTCATCATGTCACTCCAATGCTCCAAAAATTCCCAAGCATTCTTCCATTGCCTCCCAGCATGGTCATTCAAGGCCCAGCACTCCTCTCCACCCTTCCCACCAGGGTCCTCCCATCCATGTGTGCTTCGCCCTTCAAGCAGTCTGCTTACTGGGGTATGCACATTTATGGGTTCCATGGCTTTGGGCAGTTACTGAATATCATTAAGTTCCATTGTCTTATTTTATAAAAGGAAATAGTACTATCAGAATCTATTAAGAGTTACACAAAATGTTTCCTATTGAGCACTTAGTAAAGTCCTAAAGTAAAGCAATCTGTAACGTTGACTTATTGCTATTATTTTGGCTGCCATTGTTGTCTTTTGCTTTTTGTTTTTCTCCTCCCACATCTTTACACGTCTTCCTTTTCTGAGTTGCCTTTCATCTTTTTCCTCTTCCTCCACCTCATGTCCTAAACCTAAACCATTCAAATTCCATATCTTTCCTGAAAGCCTTACAGGGCAATCCTAGCCCATGGCAAACACTACCTCCTCTGAATCTTTTTCATACTGGTAGTGATTCCATTTTGTATTGATAGCTGCAGGATAACCAACGGTAGTGGTTAAACGTTTGGGCTCAAGTGTCAAAGTACCTGAATTTGACTCCCTGCCCCACTACTCACTAGCTACATATAACTTACTTCACCCAGCGCTGGTGTCCTGTCACACTGGGCTGTCCTGGCGAGAGGCCATCAGGCTCATGCCTGCCACCCCCACCCCAGAATCAGCAGGGCTGTCAGAGTCCTGCCCCCAGCCCAACTATGGGACACCAGGTATCTTAATGATTGTACGGCCCAGATACATCAGGGATAGCTATGGGGATTATATAAACACAAATTTTGCACACACAAATATTAATCTCAATCCATTTTTCATAACATATCCAAACATTAACACAAAATGGATCTTAGACTAAATATAAAGCATGACATTTTTAAAAATCTAGAATGAACTACATCAGAATATATTTGGAACTTAACTAAGGCAAAGACTTCTGAGCAAACCAATGAATGATATCTAACAGACAAATTGATAAATTGGTTTACATAATAATTAATGACAATTGATAGTCAAAGACTAAGAAAATGAAGACAAGTCACAGGTTGAGAAAAGTATTTGTTAATGAAATTATGTCTGAAATATATGAACAAATTTCAAAATTCAATAAAAAGAAAGCAAACAACCCAGTGAAAAGGAAGTCAAAATATTTAAACTATAAAACAGCAAAGTAGTAGAATTGCAGAGAGAAAACAAACACATCAAAAAATGCTCAGCATTATTAGGCATTAGGGAAATGCCAGTTAATACCAT
The DNA here is from genome assembly GCF_057876585.1 of Rhinolophus sinicus. Taxonomy (NCBI): domain Eukaryota; kingdom Metazoa; phylum Chordata; class Mammalia; order Chiroptera; family Rhinolophidae; genus Rhinolophus; species Rhinolophus sinicus. Next base: position 16,539,404 of record NC_142503.1, on the reverse strand, counting down.
AATGAAATGCTACAAGAATGAATAAAATTAAAGCAAACAATAAAACTGATCATACCAAGAGTTGATGAGTATGGGGAGAGCAACTGGAAATCCCATACATTTCTGGAAGAATTGTAAAGTTATATAATCATTCTGGAAAATAGTCTGTTGTTTTATTTTGTTGTTTGTTTTGTTTTTAATAAATTTAAATATACACTAACCATATAAACTCCAGTACCTTCACACACCTTTAGTCAAGAGAAAAAACAAACAAACATGTTTACACACTATTTTTACGTAAAAGTTTATCATAGCTTTATTCACAACAACTGAAAAGTATAAACAATACAAATTCTCTTAACCAGAAAATGGACAAACTCTACTCATCCATATACATTATAAGTAATAAAAAGAATTAACTCCAGATACATGCAACAAGAATGAATCTCAAATGCATTATGCTAAGAAATAGGCAAACTCAAAAGGTTAAGTAAATATCCTGTATAAAATATTAGCAAATCACATTCAGCTTTGTTTAAAAATATGTTTTATGTAACTGGAATTTATTCCAGTTATGTAAGCCTTGTTCGTAATTTGAAAATCAACCAATATAATATACCATATTGAAAGGCTAAAGAAGAAAATCGTATGAATATATCAATGAATGCAGACAAGCCATTTAAAAAATCAACACCCATTCATGATAAATACTCTCAACAAAACTGAAATAGAAGGGAGCTTTCTCAACATGATAAAGAGCACCCACAGAAAATCTACAACTAATGTCATGGTCAGCATTAAAAGACTGAATGCTTTCCCTTGTAAATTTAGTAACGGGACAAAGATATCCATTTACATTCATCTTAGTACTGGAAGTTGTACCAACTGTAAAGAGTTAAAAAGAGAAATGACAGTCATACAACACAAATAATAACAAGTGTTGGAGAGGCTGTGGAGAAAAAGGAACCCTCATACACTGTTGGTGGGAATGTACATTGGTGCAGCTGCTATGGAAGGCAGTGTGTTGGTTGCTCAAAAACTTAAGAATAGAATTACCATATGACATAGCAATCCCTCTTTTGGGTATCTACCCCAAAAAATCTGAAGACATTTATCCATAAAGATATATATGCTCCAATGTTCATTACAGCTTTATCTATAGTGGCCAAAACATGGAAACAACCAAAGTATCATCTGATAGATGATTGGATAAAGAAGATGTGGTATATATACACAATGGAATACTATTCTGCCATTAGAAAAGATGAAATAGTGCTATTTGTGACAACATAGATGGATCTTGAGATTATTATGCTAAGCAAAATAAGTCAGACAGAAAAAGTCAAGAACCATATGATTTCACTGATTTGTGGTATATAAAACTGAAAGCAACAAAGGAACAGGACAAACGAAGAAACAAAAACTCACAGACACAGGCAACAGTTTAGTGGTTACCAGAGGGTAAGTGGGGAGAGGGATGGTAGAAGAGGATAAAGGAGGTCAAATATTTGATGTTGGAAGAAGAACTAACGCTGGGTGCTGAACAGTGAACAATACATATAGATGATGTATTACAGAATTCTACACTTGAAATCTATGTAGTTTTACTAACCATTGTCACCCCAATAAATTTTAGTTAAAAAAAAGTCATACAAATTGAAAGGAAGAAATAAAACGGTCACTGTTTGGAGATGACGTGATTATGTTAAAAAAAAATAAAACTCTCAGAATTAATGACTTCAGCATAAGACACACACACACAAAATCACATGTCTATATACTAACAATATTCATGTGGAAACCAAAATTTTAAACTCAATATATTTTACCATTGCTCCAAAAAATAAAATACTTAGGTATAAACTTCATAAAACATGTACAGGAACTATATGCTGAATATTACAAATTACTGCTGCAATAAATCGAAGAAGCCTTAAATAAATGAGGAGATACAGTGTGTTCAAGAATTTGAAGATTTAACATAGAAGATATGTGGATATTTAATGAAATCCCTATCAAAATCCAGGCAAGGTTTCTTTCATAGACACCAACAAAGTTATTCTAAACTTTATATGGAAAGGCACAGGCTTTAGAATTGCTATAACAGCATTGAAAAGTAAAAATACAGTGGGAGGGATCACTGTACTTGATAGCAAGATCAACTACATAGTTGCCTTAATTAAGAGAGTGTTGGCTAAGGGATAGATACATACATCAATAGAACAAAACAGAGAAACCAGATACATCTACACAAATAAATATGTCCTACTGTGTTTTGAGAAAGGTACAAAAGCAATTTAATTGAGAAAGAGAGCCTTTTTAACAAATTGTGCTGAAGCCATTAGACATCCAGGCAAAACCAAACCAAAGCAAGTAAACAAACAAACAAAAGAACCTCAATCTATGACCTAAACCTCACACACTTTATATAAAAACAAATTCAAAATGCTTAATGAGCTTAAATGTAGAACAAGAAAAGTTATAGAAAAAAAAATAAGAAGAAATATCTGTGACCTAGGGCTAGATAAATAGTTCTGAAGTTTGATATCAAAAATACAATTTCAAACAAATGTTGATAAATTGAACCTCACCAAAATTAAAAACGGTTGTTAAAGATTTAAAAATTAACAGACAAGCTACAGATCAAGGAGGAAATATTTGTAAACAACGTATCTGATGAAGGACTTTCATCTAGACTATATAAAGAACTCTCAAAACACAATAATAAAAAAAAATAACAGCACAATGAAAAATGTACAAAATACATGCACAAATATTTCAGTGAGAAGGACATATAGATGGAAATAAGCATATGGAAAGATATTCAATATCATTAACCATAAAAGAAATACAAATGATAATCAACCCCAATGAGATATTATTACACAGCTACTACAATGATTAAAATAAAAAATAGTGAAAGTACCAAATGCTGGCAAGGATGCAGATAATGCAAAACAAGAGTAAACCAAACCTAAAGCTAGAAGACAAAAGAAAATACCCAATATCAGACTGGAGATAAACCAAATAGCCAATAATAAAAAATTTAAAAAATTGGAAAGAAACAACAAAAGAAAGGTTATCTTTATAAAAGATTAATAAAATTGAATTACTTTAGTCCAACAGACCATGAAAAAAAAAAAGAAATATTCAGATTACTAAAGTAAAAAGTTAAGGGAGAGACAATGCTACAAACCTTAAAGAAATAAAAAATAATTAAAAGAGAATACTATGAATTATTTAATTACATAAACTAGATGAAATGGGCAAATTCCTAGAAATATGCAAAACTAACCGAAAAATGTAAAAAATAATGCACATTCATACAAGTGAACAGATTGAATCAATAATCAAATACTTCCCCAAAAAGTGTAAATTGGGCAAATTCTGCCAAATATTTGAAAAATTAACACCCATCTTTATCAAATTCTTCCAAAATATAGAAGAGTAGGAAAAACTTCCCAAAATATTCTATGCAGCCAATATCACCCTGATAACAAAACCACACAAAGAATTCACAAGGAAACAGACAAATATCTCAGATGAATATGCAAAAAATTTCAACAAATTACACATCCAACAGCACATAAAAGAATTGCACATCATGAATATATCACATCAATCTTTAAGAAATCCTTCCAAAAACTAGATGAGTAGAGAACAATGCTCAACTTATTCTATGATGCCAGTATTACCCTATTACAAAAGCCAGAAAAAGACAGCATAAGAACAACAACAAAAAAGTAAAAGTTAATACCTCTTAAGAAGATAAATGCAAAATGTCATCAATAAAATACTATCAAAACAAATACACTGTTGATTCCCCATAATATAGTCTTCATTTCTGTTATTGTGTTCTTTATTTCTGACTGGTTCTTTTTTATGTTTTCTGTCTCCATTTTTGTGTCCTGTCTCTTTGTTAAAGTTTTCCCTGAGATCACTGAGCATCCTTAAAACCAGTGTTCTGAACTCTGCAACTGATATATTGCTTGTCTCCGTTTTTCTAGAGCTTTGTTCTGTTCTTTTATTTGAGACATGTTCCTTTGTCTCCCTATTTTGGCTGCCTCCATGTGTTTGTTTCTATGTATTAAGGAGGGTTGCTCTGTCTTCCCTGGTGGTACTAGTCAGGGGGATCACTTCCTAAATTGTATAAATGTGGAACCACTATGCTGCATACTTGAAACGACTGTAAAATAATACTGAATGTCAACTCTAATTGAAAATTTTTAAATGGGGGAAAGATCAATAACATTGTGATAGTGTGGTACAGTGTTAGATGGTTGCTGGACTTATCATGGTGATCGCTTCTTTAGCATACGGAATATAATCAATAATGTTGTAATAACACTATATAGAGCTAGGTGGGTACTGTTGAATAACTATGATGTACCCCTGAAACTAATATAATCTTGGATGTTAGCTGTATTGTAATAAAAATCTTTAAAAACAAACAAAAAAACAAATCCACTGATCCTTTGAAAGATTTATATAGTATGTGGAATTGATCTCAGGAATGCAAATTTGATTCAATACAAAAAAAAAATAATGCAATGTAACATCATATTAATGAACAAGGATATCTCATACTAATAGACACAGAAAAGCATTTTACAAAATTCAGTGTCTTTTCACAATTAAACATTCAAAAAATTAAGGACAGAAGAGATGTTCTTCAAACAAATAAAATGCGGCTACAAAAAAAAGAAACCTCACAATGTTTAATGGTGAAAGACTGAATACTTTTCCACTAATATCTGAAACAAGGCAAGGATGTTCACTTCCATCACTTCTAGTCTTCATTTTATGTACCACAGGTGCTGTAGAGGACAGTTAGACATGAAAATGAAATAAAGCACATCCAGATTAGAAAGGGAGAAGGAAACTATCTCTATTTGCACATGACATGATATTATGTACAAAAAACGCAATATACAAAAATCAGTTGCATTTCTACACACGAGGAATGAATATTCAAAAATGAAAATAAGAAAACAATTCCATGTACAGTAGCATAACCAAGAATAAATAGTTGGGAGTAAATTTAACAAAAGAAATGAAAAACTTGGGTACTGAAAAGACAGCAAAGATGACCTCAATAAATGGAACAGCATCTCAAGTTTTTGGATAAGTAATATTTCACAAATGATCTACAGATTCAATGTGATCATTATCGAAGTCTCAACTGGCTTTTTGTATAATTTATAAGCTGATCCTAAAATTTATATGCAAATTCAAGGAAACCATAATAGTCAAAATAGTCATGATAAAGAACAGAATAGGAAAGCTACTCTTTACGATTACAACAGTTACTGTGAAGCTAGCATAGATTACTGCCTGAATTTCCAGCCTGCCCTCCTGCCCTACAAATTTCAGACCAATGATTGGTACTTCAACTCTTGACTGAGTTTCCAGTTAGTGGTCTGACCTGTAAATTTCAAACTAGCAAGACTCCACAGCTGTGTGAGCAGGAGTCAAACTGTGCAGAATTTCTATGTTGTAGTTTTGAGGCAGAATTTCTTCTTCCTAGGGAAACCTGTTTTGGCTCCTAAGGCCTTCAAGTGATTGGATGAGGCCCATCCACCTTATCAAGGTTTATTTCCTTTGCTTAAAACCAACTGATTGTAGATACTAATCACAGAATACCTTCATAGCAACACCTAAAATAAGGTTTGACCAAGCTGACACCATAGCCTAGCCAAGTTAACCATCACATCGTCTTAAATAAAATTAACCATCACATCGTCTTAAATGTGTATTTACCTAATTGATACATCAATGAAAAAAATGTTTAGATTATTGTGTCTTCGTAGTTAACACAAACTGAATGATTGTTTTCTCTCTTCATCTTTGACTACTTTACAATGTCTGAATGAATGTGATTGGCTTGTTTCAGGATTGACAAGATAGATGATATAATTCAGGTGAAAGGAAAGATCAAGGAAGTTAATATTAGGTTGGTGTAAAAGTCATTGCGCTTCTTGCCATTATTTTTAACCTTTTAAACCTTGATCACTTGTGCACCAACCTCACACTTTGTCACGTGTAATTACCTCTATTTTAAAAGTTTGTAAAAAACAGTGTTTCTGGTAACAAGGAAGAGAGATAAGTGAAATATAAGACTAGAAAAAAGCATGTTGATGAAATAGAAAAGAAAATTTATGGTACAAATATACTCACATTAGCCCTAAGAAATAATTCAAAGGGATGCTTTGCAGTCGTAACAAAAACAATGATAATTATAATTTAAAAAAACTATTTTCTACTGTTAAAATTATTTGAATATTTTTATATAGCTTTAAACAATGATTAATTCTTGTTTTGTCTCTCTAAAGTTTCATATATAAAGCTGCACTGAACATAAGTAACGTAAAATCATTGTTTCTATTAAATATATTGACTTCATATTTTCTCATTTGTATGCAAATATTATACTTACTTTTTACTTTCTCAGAAATAATAATTTTTCATTGGTTAATTATTCCTCTAAGGGAGAAAAATCTCTGGGCTGAAACAGGACAATAATTTAAAGCAAAAATAAAATCATAAATACCAAGAGGCATTATTTAAAAGTTGGATTAATGTGTTCACCTGCAAGGCCTTTATTAACACCCAAGTAGGCCAAGAAAAAAAACTCATGTGATTTAATTATGAGTCAAATTTTTCTTCTTCTAACATTCTTATGTATGAGATCAGTAATAGATAAAATAGTCTACACTGTGTAACTTAAGTTGAACAATAACAAGAAGCAATTTGTTTGATTTTTTTTTTTTAAAAGCAGGCTAATATATATTCAATGTCTAATGAAAGTCAATTAGTTATTCATTATTGCTCTTTTAACTGGATTAGTTGAATAAGTTTGTGGTAACCCACACTGAACTCACTTTTGCTGTTCAAATACTCTTGCAATCCTACTTTAAATATGGGAAAGTAGTGAGCTGATCTGGAAACACAGATGTCAGTGAATTTTTATGTGTAGTCCTGACTTGCCAGGTTGATAGAAGAGAAATCTTAATTTTTCTATTCTTAATTCCTTTTCCACAAGTTAATGCATACAATCTTGATTCTTTTGTGAAATCCCAGCAATATTTACAGTGAAATGGAATTACTATTCAGGTACCTTTTTTACAAATATTGTGTTACTAGTAGAAGTAGGTTAAGATACAAGAAGAGGCCTTGCAATGAGAAGTTAGACGACATTGAGCAAATAACTTGCACTCTCTAGCTTCTAGCGGTTAAAAAACTATAGGGTTTGATTAGCAATTCCTAAAATGTAATTCCATGGAGGTATTCAAGATGACTTTAAATGGCACATGCGGGAAGTGTAAAAATTGTTACCTCTATATTTTAAAGTAAAGTGGGAGAATTCTTTTTCACATGCAGATGTTAGATATAAAGAGGAAAATTCATGTCAACTCTCAATCTAAAAATTAATTACCATAACTGAAAAAAATATTGGTCTAACCCCAGTTCAAACGGCCAAGGAATTTTCTCAGTAGCGGCCTTAGATTTCAAATATTTCTTCAGGAATAGCACTTTATGGAATCCTAAACCAAGTATCACTTTTCATTTTCAAGACAAAGGTAAATTGATTTTGCTAAATAAGTGTGCACATCAGTGACTAAAATGATATATAGGTAACTCGATATAAAGCATACAAAGAAATAGCACTACACTAGAACTTTTATAGTGATTTAAACAATCATGATCTTTGTAATGCAAAAATGTTCTTTACAAAGCTTAAGTCTTTAGAAAATATGTAATCTATGGTGCACACTTGGCAATATTTTATCTACTTATTTCAATTGGAGAATGGTTGTACTATCAATTAGAGAATTATAATTTTGATAATCATTTATAAATTTCACTGAATCTAAAATGATTTTTTCACTGTTAAATGAAAGTACAAGGCAAATGGGCATTTATTTTAAATATTACCTATAATATATATAGATAGATAGATAGATAGATAGATAGATAGATAGATAGATAGATAGATATAGATAGATATAGATATATATGACCTATTTTTAGGTATCAGAAACTAATCTGCCTGGAAATTTCCTTGTATTACAGGAGTCAGCAAACTTTTTCTGTCAAAGGTCAGATAGAAATATTTTAGTTTTTGTGAGCTATTGAAAATACATGGCAATTCTTCAACTCTGTCATTGTAGTATGGAAGCAGCCATATGCATTACATAAAGAATGGGTGTGGCTGTTTTCCAATAAAACTTTATTTACAAAAATAAGTCATGTGCTAGATTTGGATTTTTGGCTGGCTTTGGCCCAGGGGTTGTAGCTTGCTGACCTGCTTTAATGCAATAGGACTTGTAGTATTAAAAAACATTTCTATGGATATTGTGTTAGCTGTTCTCTACACAAAGTTAACTCAAATCAATTAAGTATCAATATATTATTTTCCTAATTTTATGCAATGCTTGTGTCACTATAGCCTTACTGATCTCTATAAAATGCAACATATTTTATTCTAATTATTTAAGTTAGATGAAAAAAATCAGAATAGTGTCAAATTTTTAGAAATTTTATTTTGTTATTTAAATCTGCAGGGAAAATAAGGAGAGAACATTGCAACCAACAAAACATGTGGGTGCATATAATAAGATTTAATACTAGTTATAGACCACTCAGTGGAATTTAAATGATTCAAGCCTAGACTTACTATCTTCAAGTATAGAAGCAGTACTTCAGAAATTGTCTCTTTTATATTAGAAACGTGATTTTGAGAAAAAGGTGAGCTGTTGGGCTCACTTTGGACTTAACTATCAGCTGCCTGTATGGACAATTACATGAGAATCTATATTAACATGTTTTCTTTCTAATTATGCATTTTCTTATTGAAATATATCACAATAGCAGACCCTCTCAGAACTAAATCTCTCGTAGACTTTAATACCTTAAGGAATATGAATCAATATAGCCTACCTGCAAACAAACAAACAAACAAAAAATGGTTAGCTGCATAATTAATCTGACCGCTGGTTAAGCGAGTGAAAACAGCACACAACAGTAAAAAAAAAAAAAAAAAAAAAAAGTTTCACTTAAGTACTTTAGGAGAATAAAAGCTAAATAATTTGCAACCTGTTATAGCCAGAAATGTGCCTCATAATTGAAGGAATGTTCTGTAGGAATTTTTTGAAAGATAAGGTTCTCTATTTTTTTTTTTAAAGTTTTGGTTTTTTAAATACAACTTGAAAGCACTGTGTGTAACAGTATCACAAGAGTGACTTTGATTTTTCTTCAATCTACATTACATACATGCCTCCATGGCCTATAGAAACACAAATGCAAATGGATTTCCCTTAGAAAACTAAGTTTGCAGCTGCTGGGACAAAATGGTGAGCTCTGCAGGTAAATCTATTTGAGTGATGCTATGGAAACGTGATCTGAGCTAAAGGTGAATAAGAGGACCTATGTCCTCTCTTGGTACCCACAAAAAGGGAAGTATAAAGACCCAAAAATACGACACAGATTTAAAGTTCAATTTATTTAACAAGTATATACATTGCTAGGGATATGAAGGTGAGTGAGACGTGGACCATCTCCTTACAGAGCTCAGTATGGTAAATTAATCATCACTGTCATAATACTATTAAGCAAAGCATGATGGATGGACTGAAAAGTAAGTTTTTTATTGTATAGATAGGGAAAGATTAATTATATCTGTAATCTGGGTACTCACACAATCAATAGATTTTGAACTCAGTTGACATTAGGGTCCATTATGGAGTTTCACATGCTGACATTTGGAGTACATTATTGTGTATATGCAGCAGGTTTTATAATGAGAGAAAAAACAAACAGACAAACAAGCAAAAAACAGAAGAATCTGTAAATATGGAATAAAGCAATGTTCCAAAAATTGGATTTTTTTAAATGCTATTTTTGAAGAATACAGGCTGGTTATCTTGCAAAATATACCTTAATCTGCCTTTATCTCATATTTCCTCATCATTATATTCTGGTAATCCGTTTTTGGCTAGAATATCCCATAAATGCTGCTGTGTCATTTTCAGTGCATTACCCTAAGAGACATTTGTCATCTCATTATTGATGATATTAACTTCTATTGCTTTGTTAAGGTAGTGTTTCTTAAAGTTTTCCATTACAAAACTGCTGTTTTACTCATTTTCACCAATAAGTACCTGCAGGAAATAATTTGAGACTTTGTAAATATCTTATTTTTCATCATATTTTTGACTGCTAGTCTTTGCACCCATTGATGATTTTTGCCATATCTTTTTATAACAACTATAGTTACCAAATTGTGTTCTCTGTATAACTATTATTGTTACCAAATTATGATGTTCTATTTCCAGCAATGCATCTAGGTTTTTAGGTTGGCATGATACTATAAGGAGAAGCTTTCCTTTTTATGACACTAATTTAAATTACTTTCTATCAGTGTTGACACATAGATTCTTATTTTATTTTGGGTTTCTGTATGACGAGTACATGAAGATACTTTGTATTATATTGAATTTTTTTATTAGTGTGAAATTACGTCAAAATAAAACATTTTTTAATACAAGTTTATAGATATGGGCTCTAGGCCGCGCCTCTATGTGCACAATTACATGTACATCCATATTCACATACATGTATGTTCATTCTGAGTAAGAGATCAAGTGGATTTGTGCTGGATTATGACTTTGTAGAGCTTTCCCCACCCCGAGATGCAAGACATATGATTTTTAATGTTTTATTAATTTGTTTGTTTTTATTTTTTCTAGTCTTTGGAAGGAAATATAATAACATCTCACTGTATTCCTGTTTAAGAAAAAAAAATAACCGTGTAGATAATATCCAAAATTTAATTTCTGGCGTACAACTATCAGATAAATGTATTAATGGCACTCAATCCCCACTTCTGTATCATACATTAAGAAACAATATATTTTGTTACTTGTGAGCAGTATAAAGATTAGAGAGAATGATACAGATCCTATTGTAATAATGAAACGATTCACATTCCATAAGTTATAGCGATATGAACATGAACATTCAATACATAAAAGAACAGGTTGAATTAAAATTAGAATACGTTTAATTTTAAATGCTTGAACACAATTATATTTCTAAACTTCTTTGTTTTCCAGAACTTCTTTGTATCTTAAAAGTTATTTTTCCTAGAAACAGTTTTCATCTGTGGTATTTACTAATGACTTTAACACAGACATTTTACCAAAAATATAGATTGCTTGGCAACTACCCTGTTTTACGGTAACAATCAAAAAAGACATTGTCTGATATTTAAAATCATTCCACCTTATTAAAAATAAGGCAAAACCATTCAATTTACAAAGTGAAAAGTCAAACACGTAAATAGATAGGTATGGTGGATCTCACTTAACCTCAGTTGTAGAACCAGAGTGAATCTGTCAGTTGTTAGATCCCAAGGTCATTAAAAAAGTTATTTAATTTTAAACCTGTTTATACATTTTGCAGTTTACTTTAAAGACACCATAATCTGGGATATAAAAATTCCTTGCCCATGGTTAGTATTCAAAGGTTTGCAAATCCTATAAATTCAGATGTAAAATATTTTTGTGTGTATGTGATTTATACATTTAATTTCACCCTTGGGTAGAACATCCATAGCTTTTATTAGATTCTCAAATGGGGCTGTGGTAAGAATGCGTATTATATAGTCATTCATATTTTTATCACAATGGCTTCCTCAGAGTACTCTCTGAAGTGTATCAATTTTAAAGCAAATTGCAGACTCTCATAAGAATAAAGTAATTGAGATTGCTTTCCTTATCAAAGATTTAATAATCAGCAAAGCTTGTGTACAACTATCAGGCAGCATAAAGTTTAAGATGCACCAAATATAAAAGCCTCTAAATTTTACAATTTAAACATTATGCTTCAAGGTCAATACGATTAAAATAAATGTGACCTTGTTTTTAACTACACCACAGTCATAGGATACGTAGTAGAAAATGTGAATATAACACACACAAAAAAACTCGAATGCCACATACAATCGACCCGAAACATGTGCAAACTCTGGTAGCAAAGTGTTAGGCAATTCAGTGCAGTAGGATAAACACTAACATTGTAGATATGAGTCCTGTGAGGAATATATAAAAGAACTTGATTTTATAAATGGGACAGAAAACAAGACTTGTATCTTATAACTCAAAAAATAAAATAAATGAATAATGCAGTGGCAACATGAAAAGGAAATGAAAACTTGACCTTCCATATAAGCAGGAGATTCTACACCAGTGCATTTGAAGAAGGGCTACAAAATGCAGTTGATGCCCAATAAGGTCTTAGAAAGATGCTTAAAGAGGGTGATTTCAAGGACAATTCCCAGACGAAGCCAAAGAGAACAATTCTCCAAAGCATGGAGCACATAGTAAGACAGACAACAAACAAAAAAACCTTGAAAACAAGAGCAAAGATTTCCAAGGGCTTATAGTTACAGCTACATGGACTCCCTTTTTATACGTACACCAGAAAAGAATCAGTGATAGTTTAGATGAATGAGGAAATACACAAATTCTTGCAAGTCTGTTATTCAGGAAGTCTCTAAATTGGGAACATCTCTCAAGTTGGCAAACTCTGCTGGCTTGGGGAAAATCAAAGGCAAAAATAAATCATTCGAACACACAAACTTTTTTGCCTTGAAGACCTTCTTCTGCACACAGCTACACATATTTTTCTACAAATAGCTGGTCAGAAAAGTACTCATATTATTAAACAGCCTTTGATAGTTAAAATGTACCTTGTGCAAGACATAAAAAAATCTATAAGAACATAAGAAGAAAGAAATAGAAACCAAAAATGGCAAATAAAGAACCTTGACAAAAATATATGTGTGTGTGAGGAATGTAAAGTACAAAATAGGGAATATATTATAGTCAATGGCATTGTAATAGCTCTGTAGGGTGTCAGAGGGGTAGTAGACTTGGGGGGGGGTTATCACTTTATGAGGGGTGTAAATGTCTAATCATTATGTTGTTTTGTACACCTGAAACTAACAAAAAGAACAGTGTGTGTGTGTGTGTGTGTGTGTGTGTGTGTGTTTGTATGTGTGTCTGAAAGCTGAAGGAAAAGTATCTGAAGGAGAGGGTTGTGGGTGAGCAGAACTCAAGAAGGAATTACAGGAGAAAAATAAATGACCACATTGTAAACAATGAAAAAGCAAAATTGTTTCCAAAATATTAAAGGCATAGAATACTGGCTTAAGAAAGCTAAGAAATGAGGATGGTCATGTATGCCACGAGTATGCTTATAGCAGTTTTATTCACATAACCAGAAACTGAAAACTATCAAGTGTGTGAATATAGAAGAACAGACGAACAAAATGTAGTACGTATACAAGTATCCATACCCTATTTTGCTGCATAATAATAAAAAGAATAAAGGGTATCAAAGACAGTATGCTGAATGAAAGAAGTCAGTTGCAAAAGGGAACATCTTTATTATTCATTCATATGACTAAAAAAACGAGAACACATACAAGCACACTACCCTAAGGTGATAAAGGTGAGAATACTGAATACCTTGATGTGAGGGGGGATACTGTCTGAGAAGGATCATAAAGAAACAGTCAGTCTATGGCCATACCACCCTGAATGCACCCAGGCTCACCTGATCTCAGAAGCTAAGCAGGGTCAGGCCTGGTTAGTACTTGGATGGGATTCCACCTGGGAATGCCGGATGCAGTAGGCTAAATAAATAAATAAAAAGAAACTGTCAGAGGTGCTGTAAATGTTCTAAATCTTGATGTGAGCAGTGATTACATTATTTATTTGCAGAAATTAATTGAACAGTACAGCAAAATTAGCACACTTTATGTGTTCTACTTGAGTACCTCAATTAAAAAAAAATTAAATGTGTGTGCTGTGCCCAGGATGGATAATGGTTAACGAGTATAGCTCCTGGTCAAGTCTTATTTGTGATCTTTCAGGCCCAATAATAGGCAATTACAAAGGCTTTCCGTGGAGGGCGTCACATGCGATAGCAGTCCCCCTGCCCCAGGTTCACGCCCAGCCAATTTACTACAGCCTCAGCCACAAAAGGGAGATGCAATCAGGGAGCTTGCTGGGGAGGGTGGGGGTGTCAAACGGAAGATCCAGCAGAGGGGCTATAACAACTTCCTGACTACTGCCTACTGTCCTGCAGGGATGGGACTAAAAGTCGTCAGAGACCACACACACACAGATTGTACCCAATGACAGTTGCTCTCTAAGCAGCTCGAGGCACTGATGGACCGCCTGCAGTGAGCTACTGAGACCTGTGTTTTTCATGACAAAGAATGTAAAGTCTTTTGGGATCGCTTTGCCAGTGATCTGAGAAGACCTTAGAATCTTGGGTAATTTACCTCCACAATGAAGGACATAACCTTGTTAAACTTAGTAAGGAAGAGCAGCGCCTTGTGAAGGCTGTCACTACAGACCTAAGCTGTATTTAGTGTCTTGACACTGTTCACTAAAAGACATCTGGGTGTTACCTGCAACCCAAAGTGTTCTATATACCAATTGAACCTTTTTAATCTTGTGTGTGTGTGTGTGGGGGGGGTTAGAGGAAATTTTGTTTTTATTGTTGTGTTAAATGATCTTTTTTATTTTGAGTTGTTGAGATTTACACCTCAAGAAAGTCAACTATTCTTATTTTTTATTTTTATTTTTTTAATTACATTCAGTATTACTTTATGTTAGTTTCCAGTGAACAGAATCATAGAGATTTATATGATTTATGAAGTGATCTCCCCAGTTAATGTAATACCGACCTGGCACTATACACAGTTATTACAATATTATTGACTATATTCTCTATGCTGTATTTAACACCCCTGTTACTATTTTGTAACTACCAATTAATCATCCTTATTTTGAATGTAAATATATTTCTGTCTCCCTGCTATGCTTTTCCTTTTTTTTTGTTTGTGCTCCCTTATACTTATCTTAAGCTTCTCCCCTTGTCAGTAATTCTTTTTCTGTTTGTCCTTTGATAATACCATGTTATATATGAGTTTATTTTGAATGTTGTTTTAATCCTCTACAAACTTTCCTTCAGTTTTGTAATTCTTTTCTCATTTATTTGGGCTCTATTTTACTGAATTAATAGGCTTAGTATATTGGTTTATTTCTCAAAGAACTTGGGCAAACTTCCTTCTGCGCCTTGAGTAAAGCGTACTTTTAAACATTGATTTTTTATTTCCTTTATGATATGTTCCTCTTTGTTGTTGTTATTTAGCTTTGATTTTGGTTTTGGTTTTCCCATCCAAATTTTATTTCCATTATGTCTGTTGCTTTTAAACTTTCTCATATTCTGGCAGCCTGGGATTTTCCATTTGTTTTTAGGCTGTTGAAGATTGCTTTACTTCTTTCCCACCACAGTGAAAATCCTTTTGTAGTGCACATAAGATACAGTCTTTCTGCACAGTATTTTTATGTAGTTTAAGAGAAGTTAAAGCTCATGAAGTAACACTCAGTGTTTCATAGGACATTCTCTGCTTTTATATCTCAGATTTGCTTTGCTTCTTCCATGTATTTGGACAATGGAAACCAATCCAAAGTGGACATGATCACAGGCTTAAGATACATCACATACTCATGTGTATGATAGGAAAATTTACTTGTATCAGAAAAAATGGCATTGCTTTCCACTTCCTCTGTTTTCATGCATTTCTCCACAGCCATTATTCTCACTACTGTTCACCCCAGCTTAGCTTCTCTACCTGGTATAAGAGGAAAATGCAATGTCCCCAACTCTTATGACTTACCTCCAGTTTCATGGATATCAACAAGAATTTTATAAATATTGAGACTCAACAATGTGTTTTTTAAGCTGTGGGACACTTTTAGAAGGCTGTGTTATCTACACAGTTCTAGAATGTTCTCATTAATTTATTTATATTTATATTTCAGGGATTATAGCATTATGAAGCCCCCCTTTTCTTTTTTGGTTTTTACTAGTGAATGTCCAACTGAATTTTTATTATATTTCCTTTTGTCTTTTTTTAAGGTATGGGGAAGAGGAGAATATTATGACTTCTATTATTTGACACAAAAATCTAATTGTTATTTTTTAAAATATATGTAATCCTATAAGCAATAACATTTATTTTTGTATATTTGAAGGCGAAAAGTCTTAGTTTACTAAAAGTTTCTTTAATGCTAACATACTGTTTTACAGGATGTTTCTAAGATTTAAGTTCTTACTATCTATAAAACGTAAATGGATTTGTAGTATACCAGAAGGATTAGTGCATTTGGATTATTCTCTGGTCATATAATGCGATCAGATTATTTTTTAAAAATTACTTTTAATACATAGTCTAAGCATTTATTAAATACAAGTGAATCTTCATGTACCAAAACTATATATTTCAAATGTCATCGAGCAACATTTTCATGCTCTCAAAAGTCAAAAAAACAAAAAGAGCTGTAGTTTAACCATTTTTATGAAAAATATATTCAAATTTACTTGTGTTTATTAAAACAATCCCACACTTAAAACATTATATTTTAATGCGCATTCTAGTAATTGAGGTCAAATAATTTATTGCCTACTAAGCACCCATAGAGAGTCCCACAAAGCATATTATGGCTTTTACCCCAACAGGAATTTAATATATCCTTAGCCCCATAGAGTACTTTAATTCATATAATGTTTCACCGAGGAGTATGTACTTCAAAACTTCACTAATACTAACTTCAAAAAGGACTCAAGATACTTGATATAAGTGATTGAAATACAAATTATAATTTAAGTAATACAATAGAATTATTTTCAAGTATGTACATTAATTAAAGCTGGGCATAAAATATATTAGTGACAGAGTATGGATTGTAAAGGGATTTTAAAACCAAAAAATAAATCAATTAATAGTAATAGTAATAGAAGTCCTGTTTAAACTGAGAGCCAGCTGGTCCTGGCAACACATACATTTTAGCTGACGAATTTCTTGTGGAGTTTCCTCAAGTGATGTAATTCTATTCAGCCTCCAATATCCACTTAAATTTTAGTTTATAAGTCCTTAGGCCTGGCATCCCAATTAAGTCAACCTTACATTTATCAAAATGGTCACAGCCTTCCTCAAATGAATTAAAGTATCTTTTTTTTTTTTTTTTTTAAACTGATCATAATTTATTTCTGGAACTAATTCCTGTTTCCTGTAACTCAGTGGTTTTAATATATGAATATCCTGAATAATGTCACAAAATGTATCTATCTGTCTGTAATCTTAAATCATTAGTTTTCTCAAGTATGTTAAATTTATTTTAAGTAACTAAGAGGTATTTTGGGTAGAAATTTGAAGTTTTTGAGACAAATAATTATGCTTTATATCTAAAATATGTTAAGCAAATGCAATTGGAAATATTACTAAAATTAGTGTTAAGATTAAATTATAGATTATTTTTCTTTCCAAATATGACGTTTTTCCATGTGTATTGAATTTGTATAGCATGCTGTTAATAATGAAGAAAATGTGATTTTTAAAAGTGTTGAATAAAAATAGATAACCACAGGATTGTATTAAAACTTCTCACTATGGATTTCTTGAAAATATTTACACATGAGGAAGTAGAAAGCAATATTGAATGTTAATAACAGATGATCAATGCAGATAATTTTAGGAAATAGATATATATTATGCTTTCAATTTGCAATGTGGTTTATTTTTTTCTTTATGTTTATATGTTTTATTATTAGGTTGGTAAAAAAGTAATTGCGGTTTAAAAAGTTAAAAATAATCGCAAAAGCCTCAATTACATTTGCACTAACCTAATATGAGTTATTAGTAGGCTATTATCACTAACCTATCACTGCCATAATTTCAAATGGAAACCCCACCTACCCCTACCATGTAGAAAATACGTAGTATTTGCTGTCCAATTTAAGTATGTAATTTATTTTTATACTGATTGGTTTCAGATGTCATTAAACACCATAAATAATGTCATCTCTTTGATGTTCATATTTAATCAATATAAATAGATGTATTCGGGGTGGATACAGTTAGCTCAGCATAGCTATTTAAATAGGATTGGGATTCTCTTGTCTCTTGTAACATGGATTTGAAGAACTCTTTATTTTCTGCAGTCATATAACAGAGCCAGTAGTTTGGTTTGAGGTTGTTTTTTTTCTCCCCTCTTTATTTTGTACTCCCTACTTCCCTCTGTCTATCTTTGCCCTTTATTCCCTTTACATATAAAAAAAGGGAGTTTAATGATTTACTTTATAATTCTAATTTGATAAGATTTCAGCTGTTTGACAAGTTGGCTTTCAAACACACACAGATACGTGTGTGTGTGCGCGCGTTTGGAAGCAGTCCTTAACTAAACAATAATTAGAAACATTAACTCAACTTTTACTAAAACATAGATATCAAAATATATTCAGTTTCAGTTTATAAATTCTGTAGTGATGTCAGAAAACAGAGAAATTTGCTTTCTTGAGGCTATAGAGGCAACGTGTCAAAAGTTCTAAATAATCGTACAGAAACACCCCACCACACTTGTTGCCATTCCCCAAACCCTGCCAAGCTTGCCATGTGACCATGTATCTTTCTCTGCATCAGAGAACTATACCAATAGTTAAGGAAAGTGGGGAAAACTTCTGCCTGGTCTCCAATTATCGCTGTTCCCATCACGACATTTAAAATTGTACACTAACTTTATCTTTTAGCTTGTTTAGATAATACTGCTTTGTCTCATAACAGGTTTCTCTAATTGATTCCCCATAATTTGAGCAGTGAGGTTCTAACTGTTTCCCAAAACTTCTCAACATCTATTGTGCTAGCAGCATCTCAGCAGCATCCTTTGTAATATACTAAAGTATGAAGATTTTCGTATCTTTCAGTTTAAAAGATAGAGGAGACTTTAATACAATTAAACTATCTAATGGCTCTAAACCTTTTAGAGTGGGGTAAAGGAGATTTTAAAATAAATCTATTCTATCCAATTGCTTACCAGGTTCTAATTTGTTAATATGTTTCTCTGTTGACCTTTCGATTACAATCAGAATATACTAAGCTAAATTGCTGATTTCAGAGGAAAAACGATTGGCTCTCACATGTCCTTTGGATTTCTCAAAAGGAATAACTGGGACAAGTAAACATACTATGATATCTAAGAGCCCTATGGGAATATCCCCCGTTTATTTGTCCAGTGTAACCTGAGTCAAACATGTATAGCCAGAGAATTTACAGAACAAAGTGAAGGGTGGGTGGAAGGCTCTGTGCTCAAGTGACTGGAACTAATTTTGTTTAATATTAATTTATTAACATTATTCTGTTCTGTTTTGTTTTAAAGTTGCTCTTTATCGCCAAATATTTTAAGAGACCAAGGCAGTAAAAATACATATATTCAGTGCTTAAAATACATTGATATTTTCTTTAATATCAGAATAAATTTTGTGTACAAGGAGGCAAACTCACAAATATTTATTTAAAAAAATAATGTATTACTCTTTATAACATCATTAAATTATTTTAAATACTGTTTATCAAGCTTCTAATTATTAGCAAATGATTTAAACTAACATAAAACAAAACTTAAGACTATCTCATTAATTTCCACTAAATATTTAAACATTGATTAAAAATGCTTTCAAATTATTTTTCTAAACATGAAAATAAAATCACAAATCTAAGTCAAATTATATTGAATGTTTTAGATATTACAAACTCACACAAAAATCGACTTATTATGATGATTACAAAGCCGATTACCATACTTTAATGCAAACTGACTTGCAAAATGTTGTTATCCTGAATGTAAGTTAGTATTTTTAATTTCCTGTTTCCTTTTGCTTTCCTTGCCCCGGACTAACACCACAGAATTTGTGTAATTTATTCTGATACTCTTCCAATAGTTTTCTTGGTTTAGAATAATTTACCTAGTGCAAAGGGGGGAAAATGCATCTTAGAATGGAGAAATCTGAAAGAGCATGTGGGTGACGTTGACTCTTGAACTGACCATAATGTCTATCTGTCTAGTCCAGGAAAATCCCAAGTCAAGCCAGTGCTCATTCATCTGTGCCTACCTGCTCTATTAATAGCTAAGTTGCTCTTAGTATGTCATGGGGCTTTCATACCTTCTTTTTCATAGTGTTTTAATTTGATTAAACCATACTGGCTTCTCAGAATTTTCTTTTTTTTTTACTTCACAAGGTCAGCGTTATTTAATAAAGCATCCTGGGATTACAAAGTATTGACTTAGAACATTGACGTAATTGAAAACCCACAATAAATCTTATCAGTCTCATAATTAAGTAGCATCACCTAGACTTTTCATCTATCAAAAGATAAAAGATTGAGTCTGCTCATTTAGCAGTTAGGGATATATAGCTAATTTATTATCTTAAGTCATACCATTGAACACTATGTATTGATAAAATATATTGAGAATTCAAGTATCTTTTTTTATCTTGTCATTCTTTCCATATACTTAGTGATATTTACAATTAATGATGATCTCAACAAAACGACAAAAAATATTTTGATATTTACCTCCCTATATCACATACTATATTGCATCTCCCTGATTTTTTTTTTTTTTTACTTATGGTATCTTCAGTTTACTTCAGTTTACTTATCATAATGGAAACAAAGATTTTTCTCATCTTTCCTCACTCTTACCACTACCACACACATTATTACAGTTAAGTAAATGCCAACTTATCCCCAAGCCATGTAGTATACTATAAGCCTTTTTTTAAAGAAAAACTTTTATTTATTTAAGTGTGTTTTTCCAGGACCCATCAGCTCCTAGTCAAGTAGTCGTTTCAATCTAGTTGTGGAGGGCATAGCTCACAGTGGCCTATGTGGGGAATTGAACCAGCAACCTTGTTGTCAAGAGCACCACACTCTAACCAACTGAGTCAACTGGCCGCCCATAAGCCATTATTTATACATGGAATATTTTTTTCTGAGTTAATTTACTCATTTATTTGCTTGTTTAGTTTTCTATGTCCCCATTGTTACTGCAATTCCAAACTGTTCACAAGTTATGTCTGTCACTTTCAGTGTGAATGGACACATCCAGCAATCTACAGCGCATTTTTCTAAGTAAAGTGCTTTGAGTAATATCTGAAATAGGATAAAAATAAAGCATTTCATATCCATAGAATGGAATATGTTCAGTCATTAAAAAGACATGATGTATTATGCTACACCATGGATAAACTTTCAAAACATGTTAGGTGAAAGAAACCAGACGTAAGAGTTCATTGATTGTATGATTCCATTTATATGAAATAGCCAGATGAGGCAAATCCATAAAAAGAGAGAGTGGTGATTCCTTTTGGTTGGGAAAGGTTGGAGGAATGGGGAGTAACTGGTGATGGTTATGAAGTTTATTTTGGTTGTGAAAATAATAATTTAAAAAATGTTCTACAGTTAATTGTGTTGAAGGTTGTGAAACATTGTGAGTATACTCAGAACAAGTGAATACGCACTCCAAAAGAATGAACTGTGGTATCTTAATTGTATCTCAGCTTTAAAAAAACAAAAGGAAGAAAAAGTCACCTGGGAAAGTCTAATGTAAGAGGGAAATATGACAAAGAAGGCAGTGGCATTCTTCTACACAAAGCCAAAAATCCAAGAAATGCTATGGGTTTTTAACAGGTAACCAAGTTTTATTTGGGGAAGGACAAGATGAAGAAAGATATTTGAATTCTCAATATATTTCTGCTGTTTCAATTTTACAGATGTTTACTGACTGCCTATTATGAGTCTGACATTCTCTTACACTCTGTGAGTGATATGCAGTATGATACTTTCTTGATGCTGAGCAGCCTCGGAGACATAATTTTTGCCCAAGTTTTCTAAGTATGATTAAGGTGGTAAGGCTAAACTATGATTTTGGTAGGTTAGGTGTATTAAATGCATTTTTGACTTACGACATTTTCAACTTATGATGGATTTATTGGGACATAAACCCATTTTACGTTGAGAAGCATCTGTAGGTGAAATTAACTGAAAATAAAACAACATATTAGAATAAGAATATTTTGACAGAATTTTAAAACACAAAATATTAAAATTGGATTATACAAGAAAAGTCACCAGTTCAACATCTTTGCCCTTTAACTGTTTCCTACCTTACCTTAAAAATCTCCTTTACAAGTAGTCAGTAAGTCTATTTGGAGACTTCTGGTCATAGAGAAGTCTATTGCCTTGTCTTATAAGGTAGCAGGTTAATACTTATAGAAGCTCTACTAAGAATTGTTTCTGTGTGTTGAATTAATATTAGCTTTCCTCCCCTAGCCATAGCCTCAGATCTCTTCGTGAACACATATATCAATTCTTCTAATTTAAAAAAAAAAATTATGAAAACATTTTAAATTTACTTGCCAGGATTGTGTAAGTTATGGTTAAACATCCCAAATTCTTCTTGACATTCATATGGATTGGTTTTGCTCTGTAAGCACTTTGAAATAAAGCAAAGACAATTAATCACACCATATTGTGCTGTTGGGTAGAACAGCATCAAATGAGATAAATCTCCTCATATATATTACCACAAAATTAAGGGGGGGAAAGTCATTCTTATTTCAACCAGAGAGAGAGAGAGAGAGAGAGAAAGAGAGAGGGATCAAGCTGTGAAATAAATGTAAGGAAATCAATTATAACATATATTCTAAAGTTAGATATGTTAAAATGTTACAAAATGTGCAAATAAGAATTGATAAAATGTGGTACCTCACATTTTTTTAAATGTAATAAATATCAGTGTTTTCATCTTTTCCCCTGTGATATGCTTACTTACCTGGTGTACTAAACAGGTGCTCAATCTATTTTCTGAATAATTTCATACTGTCAGTGAAATATAAGACGTACTCACTGAGTACACAAGTAGCAAAAGGAGGAGATGATTAATTCTGACTGAGGTAGGCAGGTAGGTCAAAAAGAAAAGATTTTAAATACAGAAAATATCTAAGTTGAGAGATAGTAATAGAAAGTCTTTCAAAGGCGGAGGGAATTTGAGCAAGTCAGGGAGATATGAACAGATTGATGCACACAGAAGAACGCAAATCACTTAGTATTCCTGCAGCGTAAACTCAAAGTGGAATAGTGAGAAAAGGAGATTATCTAACAATAGATTGAATAGTGAATTCTCCAAACAAACAACTGGGAAGGCAAAGCTTAAGCATTAAAAACCTTATAGTATTTACATCAAAAAGGCTAAAAGTGAAAAAAAAAGTATCTAATTAATCCATTTCTATTTGTACTATTCTTCAATTTGTACAGGTAAAATTCTAGAAATTAGTTTTCCCAGTAAATAGCTAGAATAAGTTTCTCTCTTGGATTAACGATTATAGTAAACACTAATAACTAACAATTAAATTAATATAACCTCAGAATCTCAGTTGAAATAGCTTTCTGATCTTTGGCTTTATAGGAAGTATAATTCATATAAAATTCCTCATTAGTATGGAACATTTATAATAATTTAATAATTAAAGACCAACCTATTTAATTATGTTGTGAAAACAGATATTGGGATTTCCATTTGGTTCCTATGTAGAAGAAACTATAGAAGTTTTGTCAATTATTAAGCATGTATATTCCCAGCCTACACTGAAAAAAAAATGTAACCATGTAATAAATCTGTGGTCCCACTCGACCCACTGCAAGAAAGAATCAAACCAAGACTCCATCTATCATCAAAGACCTCACTCTGTGCAGTCCATGGTAAATTGTGGAAGCCCAGATATTAGTGGCAATTCAGAAGCAATACTGTAAACCTTTGAAATATTTGGATACCGTCCTTATTTTTCTTTTATTGCACTTCTGTTAAATATCTGATAATTTTTTTGTGAAAATTTTGGGGGAAGATTCCTCTTAGATATGTGTCATTTTGCCAAGACCTGTTTCATTTTGCCCAGACTTTTCCCTCAGTGAAGGACCAGTGAATATATGAACTGGCATAGGTCTGGCACCTGAGTTAGCTCTTTGTCCTGAAGCCATAGAATGTGTCTGCTACTATATGTCATGCAACCCCTTAGTCGGCTATCAGTCTGTATTATCCTGGAGGACCTCATGCTTCATTAACCATCACTGTAGGTCTCTGCACATTAAAACATTTTTATTGCTGCTCTAATCTTGACATTTTTTGACATATTTGTATCCACCTTGTCTCTGAAGGTCAAGCATCACTAACTGCTTTTAGCAATCTTGGATCCCAATGTTTCCATTAAGATTTAAGGAACCCAAGTCTATTAAAGCCTCCTCTGCCAACAGGTGATGGCCACACGTAGGCTTTTTAAAATGCTAATGCCGTTCTTACCAAGGCCTTTCTTAATGCCTTATAAAGGAGTGATCTTTAGACTCTTGCACAACACAAGGTTAAAGACTGTGTGATCAGGTTACTTATAACATTTGAATTCCAACATTATAATCCAGATAAAATTTCTGACTCCTTTTATACAAACCCCCATGAAGCTTCTGATATTTCGACCACCTTCCTAATTGCCACAGCTCCCTGTTGTATACAGGCTTCACTGAGTGTTGTTTGTATCCTTCCGGGGAGCTGGATCCAACATTATATCCTAAGTTCCTAGTAAGGACACATGGTAAATAGATTGGGTAGCATCTATTGTTTTGTTATCCATCCTTCTTTGTTTAACACCTTCAGGATATCTAATGCTCCCAAACATGTTTGCCAGCTTCCTGTCAATTCAAGCTGGTGAAATTTTGTATTTTCTCTGTATCTAGACTGTCTCCTCCTGGAGCCAACTTTGTCTTCTCATTTGTTATATACTGGGACAGCTCCTGTGACTCTCACAGTGATGAAGGACATCTAGAATAGCTGCGGCATGGTAAACAGTTCTCAAGTACATTTAAGGAAAATGTTTTATAAAGGGGAAGTCTGGCTCCCTACGAAAGGATTAGAAGTTGTGCCTCGACTAGCATGGGAAATTCAGAAGTATGTGTGGCGGGAGGAGTCCAGTGTTCTCAGTTGTCTGCATCTGCCTAATTTTCCCTTCCCATATCTCAGAGACCCGCTCTTTCCCCATCAGTGCTCTGAGCTGAGTATTTCACTGACACTGCAACTCTGCAACTCTTAGAGCAGGCTCTGGTCCTGAATCATATTTGCCCTGTAGCTGGAGGAGATAAGGAACTCCTCAAAGCTGTCTCTGAGAATTTCTGATCTTCCATTTGTTATCTGAGTTGGATATACACAGCCTTTATTTTGGTATTTTTCTTGAGTCTACTTTCTATTGCTCTTAGGAGTAGCCAACTGGAAGAAAAACAAAGTATGCTCCCTAAGAAGAATTTATACGAGACCAACAATGTTGTCTTGTTCATCAGTTTCAAAATCCCATTCTTTTGTTTGAAATACTTGAGCCAAAATTAGTTTCTCATAAATAAAATCCTGGGGGAATGGGGGGAAAAAAAATATTGCCTTCAATTCATATTTGTGGTGACAAACTACTTAAAATTTTTTTTTGTTTTTTTTTTTGTTTGTTTGTTTGTTTGTTAATAAAACAGGATAAGTAGCCCAGGGAATTTACCTCCCCTCCATGTCCCTTACATTGTACGTCCCTGACCTCCATTGTAAGGGATGTACAATGTGAGGCACATCCCTTAACTGCTTCAGTTTCCTAAGAAACAGTATAGGCATCTGCAGCTAGAGAAAAACAAGAACCAGTTTTATCTGGCAGGGCCAGCATCTCTGACCAGGACCCAACCTTTAGTTGATTCTAATGTCACTTGCCCTGCAGTTACTGAGACTCCCATCATGCATCTGAGAACATAACAGCTCTGGAGGAACTAAATAAGGAAGAAACATCTGGAAACAGAGGGTCCCCCCAGGGGAAGGAGAAAACAAGGGAATCTCACCAAGTCTTGATCCTGGGAAAGATAAAAACCCCTTATCAGGATTTCTTCTGGGTGACTTGACCTCCAAGTTCACCTGCACTTCCATCTTAAGTGTGTACTTTTGCTTCAATAAACTCTCTGTACTTTCATGCATGTGTCTCACCCTTGAATTCTTTCTTGAGCAGAGACAAGAACCTGGTCGGTCATTGCTGCTCCAGGTTGAGTCCTCTCTTGGACAAAATTATGAGCCTCCAGCAACATTCCCACCTTCAGTTTACGTACTATTAATTAGAAATATAGTTAGGTTTATTTGTTTTCTTTGTATTCAATTTTGCTTTTTATTCCTTTCCAACATTTATTATTTGCTTGATTTAATTTTTGAGTTTGTGAATCATTAACAAATTTCTAAAATAAAACTGTGCAAGAGGTTATAATCAGAGATGTCTTATTTCTCTGTCATTTCTACATCATTGCCATATTCCTACACTTCTGTCTCATTCTCTATCAACCCCCATAGGTAATTATTCTTTTGGTTTCTGTGTTATACTTCCTGTTTCTTTTTTAGACAACTAAATATGCATACTTATATACATTCATATATACATATATATAACCATATACACAATATTATTATATATAAATTATGTGTGTATAAATATAAATATATATATATATATATATATAAAATACATAATTTCTCGTTCTTACGTGAAAGGTAGCATGTTATGAATACCTTTTTGCACTTTGTTTTATAACCTTAAAGTATATCCTAGAAATCCCTCCTTAACACTTCAGAGAAATCCTACTCATTCTCGTTTCTAACTGTGTAATATTCCAATGTGTGTGTGGGCCATAGTTTATACAGGTCTGTTTTCTTATCTGTGCATATAGATAATTTCAGTATTTTGCAATTAGGAGTAATTTTTGTGAATAAATGTATGTTTTATGATATTCAAGATGAATTGTCATGGTAAATATCTAGAAGTGGACTTGCTGAGTCAAAGGTAAAGCGTATGTAACTTTAGTATATATTGGTATCCCATTCCCCCAAATGGTTTTAGCAATGAGTTCTACCCACCAATTATGATAGAGAGTGCCTGTTTCTCCACAGGCTTGCCAAAATATATGGTGTACTCTTTAAAGTTAAATGTTTTTATTCCTATAGATGAGATGGTATCTCTATGTAGTTATACTTCACATTTCTCTAATTATGAGTGAGATTAGACATCTTGCTATCCTTTTGCTTGTTTATGTGTATCTATGTCTGTTCTTATTTTTTCTCCATTTTTTCAATGGGTTTTTGCTCATTTACCCTATGAGCAAAATAGATGATAGTTATTACATCTTTATATGTGATATGCAAGTACCCTATCTCATTTTGGTTTTTGCTAGTTGATTTTGTTTATAATGTGCTTTTTTTTTTGTTCATTTTCTTTTTTTTTTTTCTTCTTCTTTTTTTTTGGCCAAAGCATTCTGATTTAATAACATCAGAATACCAAAATAGAAGTTTAGTATAGTCATCCAAAAATAGAACCAATCAGTTTACAGTAATTTTACTGTAGGTAATTTCATGGAAATATTATACCATGAAATTCAAGAATATGTAAGACTATATTTAAGATTCACTTTTTCATTTATATACAACATTTGTTGATTGCCTAGTACGAAGCAAGCAATATGTTAAAGATTAACTATATAGTAAAGGACAATTTTAAAAATTAAAGCTATATGGGAGAGGCAAACAAAACAAACACAAAAATATATAATCATTAAAATAAGCATCATGAAGACATTAACAGATTCTGAGATAATAATACAAGGATGTATTCCTGAATGGTCTGTATTTAGGAAGACTTGTCTGAAGACCTAAATTTAAGCCTTGGTCAGAGGGTTAAGTTGGAAGCAACCAAGTTAGTGTTGAAAAAGGACTATTGCACTGTAATATATATGGCTGAAAGCTTGTTAGCAGGGAGATGGGACATATGTAAGGGCTAGAAGAAGGTATCAGGGTTATTCTATAGTGAAAAAGAGGCAAAAGTAATCAAATAATCTTTCAGAAGAATAGATTATCTAGGTCACAGACCATTTTGGCATTTTCCCAAAGAAGATGGGAAACCACTGAAAGGTGTTACATTCTGAAGTGACAGGATTTTATTATTTTTATTTATTTAGTTTTGTTTTGTAAAAAAGAGGATGGTGGCTGTGGGTATGGGAAGAGGGAAAATATTCAAAATGGATTTTGGAGTTAGAAATTTGTGGGACAGTCTGGTAGATGGGTATGGCAATAGTACCAGTGATTATCAGGGTACATCTCTGCCTTACAACAGGTGCATGGAAGTATCCCTTGCTGATTTGGACAACACTTGAGGAGAACATCTAGATTTCAGTTAAACAATTAAATTTTGAGATAGATAATGTGTAAGGTAGTAATACCAGGAAGCAGATGAATAAGTGACTCTAGCGATAAATATAAAGGTTTGAGTTAGGGGGGAAAAAAATAACTAATCGTATGTAAATAAATGTTACGTCAGCCCAAAGAAAAGGGCAGAGGGCAGAGTAAATTGAACACATAGGGTTGGTAGAGAAGGGAAAGTCAGCAAAGAGAAATAGAAGGAGAAAGGATGAAAGACATTTTCGGTATTCGCAGAAAATGATTAAAATGAAAACTGTGCAAGCTATGTGAAAACGCATGGGATTGAAGACAGAAGTGACAGAGAGAAAAGAGAGTGAATGTTTTTGGAACATTAATGAGTGTAAACAATTATTTCAACAGTGATGCTTGAGCAAATGAACTATCTGTTGAGGAGTATGTAGGTGGAGTTTGGGATGTCTGAGGTAGTGATTTTACAGGTGGTATAATTTTTTGGATTGTATCAGGAATAGTCAAGCTAAAAATAGAGAAAAAGTCATTGTAATAAAGAAAAATATGATCAAAACCGAGATGCTGGATATGTCATCCATAGGAATGTGAAGTCAATTAGAAAGACAGCAAGTGTTGGGCCAAAAGGAAAACTGAGATCCATGTTCTGAAAATGTCAGTAAGTTAGGAAATGTGAC
Source organism: Rhinolophus sinicus (assembly GCF_057876585.1). Taxonomy (NCBI): domain Eukaryota; kingdom Metazoa; phylum Chordata; class Mammalia; order Chiroptera; family Rhinolophidae; genus Rhinolophus; species Rhinolophus sinicus. The sequence goes on along the minus strand of NC_142503.1, from coordinate 16,510,561 downwards.
CAGGACAGGGCCAAGTGATTATGGGAATGTGAAAAAAGAAGAAGTATAATTACCTAAAAGGGGCAATGTTGAGCAATAAAGATATCAATCCACATTGTCATGTATAAAGAGTTCTGGGGGCAAGGGGAAGGGAAATCCTACAACTGAAGCTGGGTTTAAAAATCAGAGAGCTTTTAATTAAAAATAAATAAATAAATAAAAACTAAAAAAACAACAACAAACAAACACTGTTAGTAGTACTATGAATATGAGTTTGTTGACTCTTGATTTTCTCTGTTTCTATTGCTTAAAATCAATCCCAAACTTATCTAAAGTAATTTGCAATTTGTTTTCTCAAGGTAAGGTGATATGCATTCTTTGGTTCCAGTGATTATTTCAGCTAAAATAATATTTTTTGACCAGTCCTAGAATAAAACTTCTCACAAAGGAACACAACTGAAGCAATAAAAATGGGGAAATAACACAGTACAAAGAGAGTAGAGACTCCAAGAGAGACAGAGACAGAGAGAGACAGAGAGAGAGAGAGGAGAGAAGAGAAAAAAGAAGAGAGCATTCTCTGAACCAATATCTTTCAATGTCTTTGCCATTCTTAACTTTAGGAGAAAATGCTTCATATTTCGCTATGAATTAATCAGAATTTTTATTTTACAAATAAGCCAGAAAGAAATGATAATTATTTACTTTATAAGTAAGCCAAAAGAGATAAGTGCTGCTAAAAGATAAACTGAGGCATATTAAATAGTTTGAGTTTATTTGAGGAAAGTTAATTGTAACCGTGCAGGACCAAACAAAAAGTGATTTAGAAATGCTTCACAGAGAAGAGCTGGGGAGAGGCTTTTAAGGAGAAAAAGCAGAAGCAAAGCAAGGGAATTATTGATTGGCTATAGCTTAAAACCTAGTTTGTGATTGGTTGCTCTTAGTTTTCAGTTTTATAATCTGAGACATTTACAGGCTAGATTTTGGTTTGCTTATGCTAATATGACATTAAAGCCACCTCATTCTAACAGCCTCCTTGTTTAATTAATTTAACAGTGTATAAATAAAAGTCATAGAGAAGGGAAATACTGGAAAATATCAGTAAATCTCTTGGAGTTAACTTTAAACTGTTTGTATGTGTAATTGGGAGAACTTCTACCAAAGTGAATAGGATACTTGTCTTATTAGGGAGACCACTTCATGGGCTCTGTAGATGTTTGACCACTGTGCTGTACACCTGAAGCTGAAGCTTAATAATAACGAATGTCAACTATAATTTAATATATAAACATATATATATATACATATATATATGTATATATATATATATACACACATATATATATATGTATATATGTATATATATATACATATATATGTATATATTTATATAGATACATATATGTGTGTGTATATATATATATATATATACATATATATAGTCACAGGATGTGGAGTACAGCACAAGGAATAGAATCAGTGGAATTGTAACAGCTATATAGGATATCAGAGGGGTAGTAGATTGGGGGAGGGGGTTATCACTTTGTGAGGGGTATAAATGTCTAACTATTACATTGTTTTGTATACATGAAATTTAAAAAATAAATGGATAAATAAACAAAGTGAATAGGTAATGTGAAATTACTCTCATGTGGTATAAAAAGAAATGTATTTGGTCTTTGTCCCTGGTTTCTATCACAAAGCTCTTAAAAATCTTGGAATTTCCCAAGTGATGGGAGGGTCTTTCGTTACTCATAACAAGCCCTTTACCAGCACACTGGACTTTAAGCTAAAAATGTGGCAGGGCCACCTGGCTACATTGCCTCAGGATGAGGCTGGTCAAAATATTAGAGGTGGGAAATTTCAGCCTCACCAGTGACCTCCAAGAAAGAGAGGGGAGCTGGAAATTGAGCTCCATTAAAACTCTTGAACAATGAGATTTAGAGAATTTATGAGTTGGTAAACCCATATTTGTGCTGGTCCTGGAGAGGGCAGGGAAGCTCATGTTGCCCCCCACCCACACCCCATACTATGCCCTGCACATCTCCTCCATTTGGCTATTCCTGAGTTGCATCTTTTATAATAAACCAGTAAGTGTAAATAAAGTATCTTCCCTGAGTTCTGTGAGCCCTTCTAGTGAAATATGAACCTTGAAAGTGTCTTGGCGTAGAATTAACCCTTGTTTGTTCACAAAATGTGAAAGCATTCACAAGACTCTACAAGAGTCAGAAAAGATTTATTGAAAGTCAAAGAGAGAGAGAGTTCTGTTTGGAACTGGCAGAAGGAGATTTGCCAGGGCCGTCTGATAGAAAGAGCTTTGGTGGGTTTCTGGTAAAGGGAGTTTTGCCAGGGTAGAGTCTGTTAGGGACAGCTGTGCCGATGAGAAGAAGTGCTGGGGTTTTAGATTTTTCTAAGCGGGATGTAGGGTGCTTGTCAGCTTGCAGGGGTCTGCCATTACAATTGTCTTCTCCCAGGAATTGTCCTGCTGCCATCTATGATGGATGTCAGCTTGTAGGGGGTTGCTGTTGCAATTAGAAAGTGTTCTGTTTCTACCTATGATGGGTGTTTGTTAGTGTGCAGGGGTTTGCCATTGTAGTTGGGACTTGTTCTATTCCCACCTATGATGGATGTAAGGTGCTTGTCAGCTTGCAGGTGCAGTGCTACCTAGGGGATTCAGAGCCAAGTGGTTAATTTTTAAGCTCGTTCCTGCTAACTCTTTGCCTGTCACAGCCTACCAGCACACAAACCTGCTCCTGTTAACTCTTTATTTGTCTCTTCACAAAGGAGAGGTTGTGGGAAAGCCTAAATTTGCAGTCAGTTGGACAGAAGTGTGTGCAGTCTGTGCACTGCTTTTGCAGCTGACATTTGAAGTGTGTGGCAGTCTTGTGGAACTGAGTTCCTAAGCCATGGTGTCCGGCATGAACTCAGTGTAGTTAGAGTGAGAATTGAATTGAATTGTTGGGCACCCAGTCAGTGCTGGAGAATCTGAGAATCTCACAGGTCATTTATTATTTGGGAGTACAACAAAATAGACTAAGTCAAAGATTGTGAAAAAACCATTTGCTACTGTAACACTAATTATCATGAATATTAGGAATGTGAAAGAGGACTTTTGTCCTGTCACATGACTAGACATAAATGCAGAAAATATTTAATCTCCAGAAGGCATTATTAATTATCATAGCTATGTCTCTAAAACTGAAGCCATGATAAAGAAAAAATAAATAAGTGTCCAAAAAAGGCTTTGAAATCTTGTGTTACACTTCAGAATCTATTTTGCTGTAAGGCAAGCCCATCTTGAATCATAGCCAAGTCCTTTTATGCCAAAGGACCTTGTTGTAAATCTTATAAAACTGCCCAAATACAAGGACCCTGAGGATATAGTTTTGCAAGATGTGAGTATATCTTCTTACAGGATGGCCCAGCAGGCAAATGTTAATGTTCAGAAACTTAAAAAAAAAAAAAAAAAAAAAAAAAAAAAAAATCCCTGCTAAATGACAAACCTTTATTTAGAATGTGTCAACATTATCTCCAAGGCTGTGGGGGTGGGATGCTCTGAAGAATCAGTAAATAAGGAAAAGTTGATGGGAAATTAAAACAAATGGCAAAGGTAGGTGATACCAATTTTTCATTTACCTTGAATTTAAGATGTAATAAGCTATGCTGTGGGGAGACTCGCTCTTTATCTGCAGTATGCCTGTAAATGTTATCTGTTTTGTATTTCTTATGTTATAACATGTAGAGATACTGAACTGACTCTAGCCACACAAGTTAACTAGCAGATATAAAAGTGAGACTCAATTCTCGGACTTCAGTCCAATCCTTTTTCTATTACACTGTTTTAAATCATCTGCACCATTTTCTAACCAGCTTGGAGTGTGATACCACATCTGTCCCCTCCCCTCAATCAATCAGGCAGATCCCAATGTCAGTCTTCTCGTGAAAAATGTCGCATAGGCATTTTGAACATATTTGGAAATGATAGCAATTTCTGAAAAGTGCTCAGACCCATAAATTAACATGGAGTTCTGTTCTGCCACAGACCTTGAAGTGCTAACACAGAGAGATGTTCATAAGAAAAGACATTGGTGTCAGAGTTGATATAGCATAAGAAAAGCAAAACTTAAGGCAGAAATAAATTTGAGAAAACTGTCAGTCCTTCGGTTCCTTTTTATTTGGGTTTACTAAAGCCCTGTTCTCTGTTAGCAGATTCCTAAGAGATTTTAAAAGAAGATACTGCAGCCAATAGTCCATTTATATCTCCTGACAAGGCAGTTGTTCCATTTCGTTGTCTATTTTTCTTTCCTGAGAAAATAGGTTAGATAGTTTGGAAGAAAATAAGCATATCTCCTTTTTCTTCCTTCCCTTGAGCCCGAAATCTAAAAACCAGGGTCTTATTCCCTAACATCTATGTTTCCTTGCTTTAAACCAAAACAATTAAATTATCTCTCAATAAAGTTGATAAAAAATAGGCTGGATATGAGGATCAGTCATAACCTTCAACATCCATTCCCAAAGGAAACCAAAAGCATTGGGGTCTCGATCTGCCTCATCACTGCTAGTTTTACAATCCACCGACTTCTCCTACAAAACACGAGTAACCAGTGCTCACAAATTGGTGTGGAAGTATCAAAGGAAACGAGATGTCCACTCTCACCTCAGGTTCCTCAACACTTTTCACACATCTCAGTCTCGGCCTGCTTTTGATGGATTCTACCCTTCTCATCATCACCCCTATTATTTCTCTAGCCCCTCTTTTCATTCTTCGGTGTGAGTGTGTGTTTAATACTTTGCGTGGTTTCTCTTTAGGAAACTATGATAAAGTAATAAAAGTCCTATAGTTCATATGATTGCACATCACAACAGAGATGGCTTTTATAACTAAATGCATCATGTTGGGTGCATTTCACTTGGAAACACAGCAGAGCACTTTGGTTTAGAGCATAGGTGCCAGACAGCAGCTGCTGGCATTTAAATCCTGGCTGACAACTACTACCTCTGTGCCCTTGGACAAATTACTTACAGTCTCTGTGATTCCATTTTCTTATGTGTAAAACTAGTGTGCTAATACTATCTATGTGTCTGTTTGAGAATTAAATGAAATAGCACAAATTCTTTATGTAAATGCCCAATGTGTCTTAATTATTATTATGAACCCGATTCTCAACAGTATAGTTGACAATTGTATATATGTTATGCAGACAAATACTGCAATAATTTACACTGTAATGGGGATTTTTATTTTTTCTTACACATCTGTGTGCCAAGCCATCCTTTAGAATATTATTTTAACTAAAAGAGTTTGTAGCAAAATAGACTGTCATTTGATAATCAGTGTGAAAAACAAAAAGGACGAAGAAGAAAAAAAAGCTTATCTGTGGCAAAATGTAGCTTAATGGACTCTTCTGTTAATTTCATAGGCTTTCTAACAAAATTCTATATACACAGAGTGACCATTCCTTGACTTCTCTAAAGAGCAATGTCTGATGTCTGCAGCAGCATACTTCATCTAAATTTATCTTAAACCGCACAGCAAACTTGAAAGTCTGAAATTATTATTCCACTTTGTATATGAAGACATGGAGTCTCAGAATATTCATTGACTTTCCCAAGGTAACATAATTAATATTGTCCAACCTAGAATTTGAATACGGGTTCTGAATCCAGAGCCAGTTCTTTCTTCATCTGTTAATTTTACAGAGAAATATTTTTAAGCTTCTAAATATACTGACTTGATTGAAAATGAACAGAAAGAAGGAATAAGGTCTTGAATTCTTTAAAAGTTTGGGGTGGTATAATTTTCCAGGTGAAGGAAATGACAGCAGCCTTAGGCAGGCATGCTTCAAGCACCTGTCTCATCTTAAAAAAGCAATCCAACCTGAGAGAAAAGGGCAGGAAAGATAAGACCAAAAGTCTTAGAAACTGACAACTGAAGAGATAAGTTGATCTGAAGAGTCTATGAAAATTTGAAGAATATGCAGGTATACTGAGTGATAAAAATATGTAAATTGGGTGTGGGAAGATGTTTGCAGTAATAAAAAATTAGAAATAAATTAAAACAGCAGACCAAGGCAGAAGTACTGGAAATGGCTTAGGCTATGTGTGTAGATAGAGGAATGAAAATGATCTATAGTTCAAGTAGGGTTTATTAACTGCACATTGTAAATATGGTGAACTATTTGCAGTTGGAAGTTTTAAATAACTTGCTGAATGATGTGAGTTCAGAAAACAAAACCAAAAACCCTATGGTGACCTAAATATATATTTGTGTTTTACTACACAGACGTATCAATTCATCAAAAAGGCCAGTGGTTTGCAACTATTTATGTATCAGAATCACCTGTGGAACTTGTTAAAACAGACGTTCATCTGCATCCCCAGAATTTCTGATCTATTTTGGGGAGACGAGGGCCTAAGAGTTTACACTTTTAACATATCTACCAGTAATTCTAATATGGCTGGTCTCAAGAAGATACTTCAAAACCACGAAATAAGTTTTATGACTTATAAATTTACTTTTAAAATCTATGACCTGTCTAGTCTCTCAGCCATCGTGATCATAGGATCAGTATTAGAAGTAAGACCCAGTCACTGGGAAACATGGGATATTCTCAGATGTAAACTTCAAATTCTTTGACCTTTGGTTATAGAATATGTAGGTTCGATCTATCCAAATTGTAATTGAGAAACTTATAACTATCTGGTCAATCATTCAAGTTCGTATTGTCAAGATGGATTTAATACACTTCCAGTTGCTTTTATAAGTTTGTTCTAGGAAATTAGAGCATGTTTATTCAAGGAAGTAAAGAAAATAATTCTCATATACTTAAGTGCTTTTAATTTTTTTCGTTTATTTATACTCTTGTAAGGAACACTCACAACACATGCAGATGCTTAGTGTGTGCACACATGTAATGTGAGTGCACATATATGTTTCACAACACATAATATCATAGACCAGTCTTGCCCTGATGAATTGGCCAGACCGTCCAAAAGACTTATGGTTACAGTTCACAATTGAAAGTGTGAGAAGCATGGAAAAAGGACTCATGCCTAAATCTTTTTTTTCAGTGCAAATTTGAACTCAGACTGCTGCTAATCATGTAACTGCTTTGATGGTGGGCATAATCGGTTTGGCAAACAGTTTGGCAGTTTCTTATTAAGATAATCATGCACCTCCTTTATAACTCAGCATTCCATTCACAGATATTTACCTAAAAGAAATAAAAATGGTGCCTCCCAAAGACTTGTATTCAAATGTACATAGCGGTATTTGTTCTTAATAACCAAAAGTGGAAACCCTCTGTATGTCCATCCAAAGGTGAATGGATAAACAATGTGTGATCTCATCGTTCAATAATATGTCAGTCAGCAATAGAAAGGAATAAACTGAAAATACCCAACAACCTGCATAAAACTTGTAACATTATTTGGAGGGAAAAAAGTGATATACTTGAGACTAAATATGATTCAATGTGATAAAATTCTAAATATGTAAAACTCATAGAAATACAGAAAGCAGATAAGTGTAAGGGGATGTTGACTGCAAAGAGAAACATAATTTTTATGAAATTGTGTAAATGTTTTACTTCTTGATTGTAATTGTGGTAACATAGGAATATCATTTTCAAAACTCACTAAACTGTATAATAAATGTAGGTATCGTTGTTTACTTAAAATTGAAAAATTAAAAAAAGAGTGTAATTTATTCCATGTAAAGAACAATAGAAAAAAACATATGATCAATGGATACAGGCGAAAATTGGATAAAATTCACCATTGATTCATAATAAAAATTGACAGAAATCTGGAAATGTAAAGAAACTTCCTCAGTGTGGTGATGGCATCCACAAAAAAAGAAAAAGAAAAAGAAATAAATAAATCCATATATACAAAAATAAATATATATATATATATATATATATATATATATATATATATATATATGAACCAAAGCCTATATCAACTTTGCAGGTAGAGAAAAAGACAGTCTTGCATGCTGTCAATATATGGACCATTTGTAAAGAAGCAACATAAGGATATGCTTCACTAAAAATGATGGAACAAACAAAAAGTATGAAAATGAGATCCAGGAAAAAATGAATATAAAGAAAATCACCAAAATTCTGAAAAATTTCTAGGACTTTTATGCAGAAGAAGGTGGTGAGCAGAAATCACCAGGTGAATAATTTCAACAAAACCTTCAATAAAATGGGATCAAAATAGTTTTTATAGTGATTATGTAGATTGTGGGATCAATGCTTGATAAATGTGTAGAAAAATGAGCAAATGAGAAGTGTGGCAGTCATTAACTAAATAAAATCAGAGTTATACTAGAAAAATCAGCAGGAACATTAATAGAGACAAAAATATGTACAGTTGGAATATTTATATCAAAAAATTGTGCTGCACCTATAATATGAATAAGTGGAGACTGAAATTTGGGATAGAGATTTAAGAAAGCTAAATACCCATCTTTAGTAAAAAGAAAGCAATAGAGGAGAGTGATTTCAGTGAACAATGAATTGATAATTATACTAAGAAATGCATAGTATAATTATATTAGGAACACAATGAAAAACCAGAAGGCACATTAACTTAAATCAAAATAATGACTTTGGAAATATTACTGGAGTTTGAAAAGACTGGGGCAGGAACGACTGTTTTTTGGCTGGAATCTTTAGAGAATTATATCTCAATTTCCTATAACAAAATAAAAATTTAAAGATAATCATTATTTGGAGAAAACTGACTAGAAGTTTGGAAAAATGCCCTTGAGTTAATAAAAAAAATAAAATAAAATAAAAATCCAGAAATACATGACATAAAAGCAAAGATACAAATATTTCATTATGAATAAAATATAATATAATATAATACAATACAATATATATTGTATTACATATACTGTTAGTAATTAATATAAAATATATTTGATATATATTGCATTTTAGTAAATACATACACACATACCACACAATCTAGGCATAGGAAAGTCTTTCTGAACATGTCATGAAATGCAGAAATGTTATAAAAGGCAAGAGACTGGACAGCAGCAGAGGATAAGAGCACACAGACAAGAGAAGAACTAACCAAGAAGTGGGTTTACTCTTCCCATCAACTCCGTGAAGCTTTCCATTACTTAGAATTGACTTTCGGTGAGAGGAGCCCCAGAATAAATCAAGAGCAAATGTCAAGCATAAGTATGACTGATTGAATGATAAACTGGAATTAAGAAAAGTCAGCGAGTCTAGATTAAGTTGTCTGATACTGGCTTGTTTCAGAAATTTTAACCGATATAAAACGAGAATAAAGATAATTATCATTTGAAATGTTTAAATTTATGACTTCAAAAAAGACACAGCAGCTATAGGACAGGACCAGAAAACTATTTGTCTCTACTTATTTGGACAACTTTTGGGCATTTATTTTTATTCTCTTATATATTTTTCCTAGACAGCACAACACTTGCACACAATAATCAGTGTCAGTTTCCTTTTTTTGTTTACTTTTCATGGCTAATTGCAAAGACTGAAACTTCTCTTCAGTGCTAATAGCAATGTAGAGGCAATCTATATCTATGTGTATTTGTTCTATCTTATTAGTACTCTTTTTGATAGCTGTTATGATGCCTGCTACCTACTTATACTAGCCGATATTTGAAATTGAGCTTTTCATAGAAATGACATCAAGTTTTATGAGAAACCTTACATGCTTTTTTTCCCCTCTAAATTGCATGATGAATTTCCCTATGTGTATCTTACACTTACTTTACCCCCTCACCCCCCAAACAGAACATTATAACATATGTTGTCACAATTAAAGGAAATTTTTTTTTTTTCTCTGCTAAACTTTCTGAGCATTACTGGTGTCATTTTACTTTTAATTTTGCTTAAAATTTTAAAAATATTTATGTAGCATATATAGTATTAATTAATATAACAAATTTCCCCAAATTTTTGTTTTAAGGTTGATTTCTTTTTGTTGTTAAGCTTTAAAATGTTTCCGCAACCAGAGATTTGAAAGGAGGTACGGGAGGAAAGCTGGCCTCAGTGACTAGGACTCTATTACATGCGGAGAGGTAGCACGCGTGTGCTGTGCTTTTAGCAGACCCAGATTCTAGGACACCCAAGCAATGGTCAATCGGATGTTTTCTTTGCAGCAGTTCTCGTGCGCCAGGGTCACAGACACATTACCCAATATCCTATGCAAGAACATAGGACACAAATCTGGCAATGTCTATAAATAGGGCAAACATTGCTTTCTTAATATAAGTAGGCTTCTTGTTTACATTTTCTTCCTGCTAACAATGTAAAACTGGTGGCTGGAGCTTAAGCAACCTGAGCAGTAGGACACGGAGAGGAAGGCCAAGAAACTTGCACAAATCTCAGCTCTGACTCCCATGCGCTATTGAAATGATTTTAGTCTTCTAATTGTTTGAAGAAAAATAAGCCCATAATTGTTTAAGTCAGTGATAAACAAGTTTTCTGTTTCTCACAGCTGAATGCAATCACCAACGGCTGCAGCCCTCCATGAAGTTTCAACCTGCCTGCTGGAAAAGCATTACTAGTGCAATGATCCTCCCAGTCAGGGAGGTAAACAGTCCAGGTGCCAAGAACAATTTACTTATCCTGTGATGTGCTGTCTCCCACCGATATTTGGAAGTTCAGTCATTACCACCTTCCATGGATAACCCGAGGGCATTATGTGAAAAATTACTCCTGTAAAGTGTCCCTAAAGTTCCACCTACTCCAGGATTCTGAAATGCTGTTAACATGGTTAGCTCCAAAATAAGGCATGTACTTTAGACACCAAGAAATTTAGAAGGGATGATTTGTAATATGAGAACTACATACATAGCATGAGGTGTTAATATATACCTCTTGTAGAACACCTAACATGCAGTTGTCATATTGAAGAGAATTAATCATTGAAGTTCCTGATTTGAGGCTTGTGAGAAGATACTCTTAAACGATCTAGGACACCGGTGCAGAAACTGCAGCCTGAGTGCCAAATTCAGTGCTACATCTGTATTTGCAAACAAAGTTTGATCGAAAGACAATTACAGTAATTTGTTTATATATTATCTGTGGCTGCAGTTGCACTAAAATGACAGACTTAAGTAATGGCAGCAGAGACCATGTGGTCTATAAAGCTGAAAATATTTACTACCTGCTCCTTTACAGAAAAAACGTTGCCAAATTTTAGCTTTTATTTGGCTTTTATGTAGCAAGGGTATTATAAAACAACATACAAAAAATGAAAAAAATATATCTGAAACTACATAAGTGTGTATTTTAAAAAGGGTAATGGACTAATGTGTTTAAGTAATGTATTTGAGGAGTTTATAGCTAGACCTAAACAATATAAAGTTAAAATAGAAAATAAACTGAAATTTTAAAAAACTCAACTTCAAAATAATTTAAAATATATATGATAAAAGTTTAAATGTAGTGTACACACCATTTTAGATGGGTTTACTCACATACAATTAGATTTGGTGGGTCACTGAAATGTTGAACAACATGTTTAGCGAAATTTCTACATATCCTCTTCTATATCCATGCTATTCATTTCTAATTTTCACAACTGTGACTAATCACATCATCATAGCTGGTATTGATAATTGCTTTCTCCCCCTACCCACTTCGTATTCCTTTTGTCTTCAGCAAGCACCTCAGTTGGTTACAGTTCTTTACCTGATGAGATGACCTAAATCTTAATACTGAAGCGTCTGGGTCATTGATAGTCCTATCTAGATTGGGTTGTTGCAGTTCCATTGACTTTGATCAAAGGACATGTTGATACTAATAGATGTCCCAAGGGACCTTTTGTCTTCCAGACATATTTTTCCTTACCTCCATTTTGGTGTCTTCCAATTTCCCCTTGGTAGTCAGAATCAATCACTCTAGCCAGCATAGTAAGTCCTTTCCTTGTCTGTTGATTCAGAGGCCTGAGGAACCTAAAGTGACCAGATGGCAGTCTGAATCTTCCACTTCAATGAAACCATTGTTGTCTATCCTGGTAGAAGCATTTCTCTCTCCGGAACCAATAATTCTAGGCCAGTGTAACTGCAGACTCACACGGGTCTGCGTGCCTGCGCGCATGCAAGTCAAAGGAAAACAGGAGAAGGAGTTTGCAGCAAAAGTTTATTTAAGGAGTTGGCACCAAGTCTGGAGGCTCAGGTGAGCCAGTGCTCTCAAAAACCTGGCTCCCTAGTGGCCTCTAGTGGCTGCATTGTGTAAGGGAAACTCATTAATCACAGTTGCTGTGGGCGTTGGGTCCTGGGCTCCACGGATGGGATGGGGCTAAGGCAGGGAGCAGTTGATCATGGCTTCAGGTCCTGGTATCAGTCATAACACTGTTGGGTCAGGTTTCCAGGGGATGTGGTCCGTGGGGCTGTTCTGCTCTCATGAGTCCAGAGCTGAAATGTAACTGAGGCCAAGGTGTTAGCTTTGTTGTATTAAACCCTTACTCATTGTTTAAGGTTTAGTTATTATATCCTCGTCATGGTTGATAAACCTGAAGCTTTAGTCTTAAATGAATTTGGTGTTGATGAGAACCTAATGTTTTAAGGGCTTAGTGATTAAAAAGAGTGGGCATACAGCATAAGTACAGGTAAGAGGATCTGGGGAATGAATGCAAGTGAGGTAGAGCTTTATCAGGATAAATAAAGCTAGCTTGGATTAAAACAAAATCCATGCTAAAGAAATGAAGTTCATGTGAGTTTTCATCAGCAGAGCATAAAGTTACAAGAACAGGGAGCAAGAATTTTGCTAAGGAGTCACTAGAGATAATAGTGAGTGATGCCATACCCATTTTCACCCCTTGATTCCTGGCCAGTGAATACCGGCTATTGGAAAAATAGTACCATACAACAGACACTGATTCAGAGCATATACAGCCTTCTGGAGAACCTTGCCTCAGTCCTGCAAAGTATTGTCACCTCGCTGGCATTGTTACTGAGTCTTCAAAAGGCCATCCAACTGTTCTATCAAGCTAGCTGCTTCACGATGGTGGGAAACATGAAAAGGCCAGTGAATTCTGTAAGAATGGACCCATTGCACCACTTCTTTTTCTGTGAAGTGAATTCCTTGATCTGAAGTATGTTCTGTGGAATATACTGGTGATGGAACAGGCATTCTGTAAGCCCGTGCATTATAGTTGGGCAGAATTATTGTGCGCAAGGAATGTAAATCCATATCCAGAGTAGATGTCTATTCCAGTAAGGACAATTGTTTCCTCTTTCATGATGCAAGCAGCCTGATGTAATCAACCTGCTGCCAGGTACCTGGATCACCCTGAGGAACTCAACATGCCACTGTTTCTCTGTCATTGTCCTCACTTTAATAATAGGCACTTGCCAGACTGGAGTTTAACTTGTGTTTTAAGTCAGCTGGTCTCAGGATGAGAGTCTGCTTGATTTTCAGCAATTTCAGTGTTGTGGCTACAGGAGATAGGGTCTACTTCAGGGCACACATAAATGTCCTTAGGTCATTTTTGTGATGCTTGAGCCTGAGCTTATCCTGTCCTTTCATCTCTGTCCAGTGACATTAGGAACAACCTCATTATAGTTCTTAGTTTTTAGAAAATATTGAAAAGTATCATACATCAGTCACCTTGCTCTTTGCTTCTTATCCATGATTGACTAGGAGTATCTCATGGAAATATGTGGTGTAGCTCTATTGCAAGGTTATGCCATAGACTATCAGTGCTTTCTTTATTATCAGAAATGAGCATATTTAAATCAATCAGGTTAGAGAGCCAATTTCAGGAACCCCAGCTGAGTTCAGAAAACTTATCCTTATCGTTCAGTTCCTCTAGAACAACTCCTGACACCAAAATCTGTTTTATTTGGTTCTCCAGAGATACAGAACCAATAGGAAACACACATGTTCATACATACAGAGATACACATACATGCATGCACATGTTTATTATAAGCAACTGTCACATGATTATGAGGGTTGAAACTCCCAAGACCTACATTTACCAAAGTGGAGACCCAGGAGAGCCAATGGTGTAGTTCACTCCAAATCTGATGGCCTGATACCACGAGAGCTGATGGTGTAAGTACTAGTCCGAGTGAAAAGGCAGAAAACCGATTGATGTCTTCTCTCTTACCTTGCCTTTGTGTTAGGCCTTCAGTGGATTGTATAAGGCCTTCCCACATTGGAAAGAGCAATCTGCTTTACTTATTTTAAAGATTCAGTTGGTAATCTCATTCAGAATTGTTCTCATGGACACACTCCAAGTAATGTTTAACCAAGTATTGTCCACCCCGGTGGCCCAATCAAAATAACATACACAGTTAATCATTACATTTTAAAATCATATTAAAAGGCCCTGAAGACAATTTCAAAACAAGTGTTTTATAGTTTTATGTTCGTTAGTATTTGTTGTGATTTCATTTTTACTGTAGGCCCCTTTTTCTCTAGCAGCATAAAGCTGTCACTGAACAGCCCTTGAAAATTCTCATGCATCCCTGTGTTTTCTAATATTCACTATTAATAGTGAAATCAGATATAAATATTTCATTTATCTGAAAATGACAATCTATAGTGTTAGAATATTTACTCTGGTAACCATTAGTAGTAAACAGTGATATTTCTCTCTTTCTCACTCAGGGACAAATTACCCTTCTCACACTTTAGAGTTAAGAATGACAATGTGAAATGTTTCATACAGATTTGAAGCAATCTTGAGAAATAAGAACAAAGTGGGAGGTATAACAATACCTGACATCAAATTATTCTACAAGGCTACAGTAATCAAAACAGCATGGTACTGGCATAAAAACAGACACATAGATCAATGGAACAGAATAGAGAGTCCAGAAATAAATCTATGTCTTTGTGGCCATTTAATCTATGACAATGGAAGCAAGAATGTACGGTGGGGTAAAGACAGTCTATTCAATAAATGGTGCTGGGAAATCTGGAAAGACACATGCAAAAAAATGAAGCTGGACCACCTTCATACACCATATACAAAAATAAATTCAAAATGGCTTAAAGACTTAAATGTAAGATCTGAAACCATAAAATTCCTAGAAGAAAATATAGGAAGAAACTACACAGACATTACCCAGAGTAAAATTTTTACTGATATATCCCCTCACGTGAAGGAAGTAAGAGAAAAAATAAACAGGTGAGATTATATCAAACTAAAAAGTTTTTTCATAGCAAAGGAAACCATCAATAAAACAAAAAGGGATCCTACTGAACGGGAAAAGATATTTGCCAATGATATCTCTGATAAGGGGTTAATATCACAAATTTATAAAAAACTCACTCAATTCAAATCCAAAAAAACAAACAACCCAATTAAAAAATGGGCAGAGGACATGAAGAGGCATTTTTTTTCTAAAAAGGACATACAAACGGCAAACAGACATGAAGAAATGCTCAACCTCACTAACCATCAGAGAAATGCAAATAAAAACCACAATGAGATACCACCTCACCCCAGTCAAAATGGCTACCATCAATAAATCAACAAACAACATGTGCTGGCACGAATGTGGAGAAAAGGGAACACTTGTGCACTGTTGGTGGGATTGCAGATTGGTGCAGTCACTATGGAAAACAGTATGGAGGTATCTCAAAAATCTGAAAATGGAACTACCTTATGATCCAGTAATTCTACTCCTAGGTATCTATCCGGAGAAATCCAAAACTCTAATTCAAAAAACTTTATGCACTCCTATGTTTATTGCAGCACTATACACAATAGCCAAGACATGGAAACAACCAAAATGCCCATCGGTAGATGACTGAATTACGAAACTGTGGTACATTTATACAATGGAGTATTACGCCTCCATGAAGAAGAAAGAAATCTTACCATTTACAACAACACGGATGGACCTAAAGAACATTCTGTAAAATGAAATAAGTCAGACAATGACAAATACCATATGATCTCACTTATATGTGGAATCTATAGAAAAGAACAAGTGAATGAACCAATCAGAAACAGTTTTGGAGACATAGAGGAAAAACTGAGGGTTGCTAGATGGGACGGGGGTGGGGATAAGGGGGAAGGTGAGGGGATTAGAAAACAGTCGTAACCACAAGATGGCCATGGGATTTTGAAAATTAATTTAGGGAATGTAATCAATAATGTTGTAAAGAATTTGTAGGGTATCCGATGGACACTTGTCCGATTTGGGAGACCACCTCAGGGATGATGTAGATGCCTGATCAGTGCACTGTACACCTGAAGCTGAATAATAATAAATGCCAAATATAATTTTATTTTTTTCAGCTTAAAAAATATGTGTGTGTGTGTATATATATATATATATATATGTATATATATATATGTATATGTCTGTATGTAAATACTTACAAGAGGAGTACAGCATTAGGAATAGAGACAGTGGAAATGTAATGGCTATGTGCGATGTCAGAGGGATAGTGGATGGGGGAGGGGGTTCACACAGTGTGAGGGATATAAATGATAAACGTCTAAGTATTATTTTGTCTTGTGTACCTAAAACTAATAAAAAAAAAAGTATGATGTAAACAACAAAAAAAAGCATATGCTAACATGATAGAGAAAAATATTAGAATTATCTCCCCCCCCCCCAAAAAAAAAAAGAATGGAGAGGTAGATGAGAAACCAGAACCTGTGTTGTTCACCTAAGCAACTTAAAGTTATATTGTAGAATACCACAAATGTTATTTTAGAAAAAGTAGGTCTTCATTTGGGTCAGAAGATCGTTTGGGATATTATTAAAATAATGATTGCACTCTGCAGATGACTGTGTTTTCCTAAACATATCTATTTTGTCCTTTAGAATTCTGAAATGATCTTTATAAATATAGCAATCTATTTTAATTGAAAAATTCATCAAATTTTTCACGAGTATTTTGTCCTCATTTCCCCTTTTAACACTGAGCAGTATAATATATGTATGGATTATCCAAAATAAGACATTCAAAGAAAACTTGTATGTATCACCAAACCATATAATCCTTATGTTAAAACAAAATTTTGTCTTCCTATAATTTTTTACAAGAGTGTTCAAATTGGTTTGCACCTCGTTCATAATAGCATAACAGAGTGGAGGGAATGTTTTTGTTTTTCAGGGCCCTGATAATTTTGCTTTTAAGTATTTTCAACAAAACAGAATTATAAAAAACATTAAAGATAAGTAGAAAACAATGTTGAAACTTGTTATAAAGTGAAACAGAGAAACAGCAAATAAAACAAGATGGTTGATTAAAACAGCATAATGGAAATTTAGTAAGTTTGCAGTTAAATACAAACAGTCCCTTTCAGTTTTGTTCTTGCTGATTTCATCAAGTAGAAATGTGTTTACATTAAATAAAGAAACAATCAAATAATATTGTTGGACATGTAAATGACAATCAAGTCAACTTTGTGGAACACACAAATTTGGACAATCAAACTTCTTCTGGAGTCAAATTCTTGGGCTAGCCCAAGAGCTAAGGAACTGAAATTGTGGCTAATCTGTGCAATGAATAATCTACCTCTGAGTTTTCATATTTCTCTATCCTCAGACATAGAGAACATTTGGGAGAGTTCAACTTGTGTAAATGTTATCATCATAATCTTTTTGTTTCTTTTGGAAATGGAGAAAGTTGTAGCCAATAGATCTCCCTTGTTGTGCCTTTTTTCAGGAATCATTCCCAAAGCACAAGTAGTATCTACAGTGTTTTCTGGATTTACCACTGGAACTTTGTAAGTAACTACATCCAGTTAGCATATAAATCAAAGAAAACAACTCTACTCCAAGACTCTCCTTTGAGAGGAAAACTACTGCCTTCATTGGTTAGGGTCATTAAGAATGTAATGGCCTCTTAAGCCTGAAATCTACAGGAGTGAATCAGAAAGTCCTAATGTACTGGTTAATGATGCCTTAGTGCTACCAATTACCAGCAAAGCCCATTGCATTAAAATGAACAGTTTTGGATTAAATGCTAGTGTGAATATAACAGTCTGTTCATAGCTGTATGTGTAGTACCATATTCTTTGTGAAAACAACATTTTGCAAAATAAATAAATGAATGAGTGACTAAATGTATGGCTTCAACATAACTTGTGACTATAAATGAATACTGGAAATGCTTATATTCTATAATTGATATTCATATTTTCAAATATGGTCTAGTTAGATAATTTCGTAGTGTGTAATAGTTCAAAATGTCAATATTACCTCCCAGAAATGCCTAACACCAGTGTAGCCATGAGAAAAGCAGACAAATCCCAATTGAGGGATTGAGGGGCGTTCTACAAATTGCCTGACCAGCCCCTCTCAAAATTGTGTGAAGGTCATCAGAAAAAAAAGTATGAGAAACAGTCACTATCTAAGGTTACCAAGAAAACATGATGACTAAGTGTAATGCATTATCCTGGATGATGTCCTACAACAGAAACAAACAAAAATACCCAAAATATTTGGGAAAACAATTAAAATCCAAATAAACTCTAGAGTTTAGTTAAGAATAATATTGATTCTTTCATTGTGACAAAAATGCCACAGTTAACATAGCACTATATAACAGGGGTGCCAAAAAAATATATACACGTGACTTGTATTCATCTTTTATTATAAGTATATATTGAGTATTACAATTTTAATACAGTTGTTTCCTTCCTTAAAATGTTTATACATTTTTTTGGCTCCCTCTGTACCAATATATACCAAAATAACATAAGATGTTAATAATAGGAGAAGATGAGTGAGAGTGTGTATGGTAACTCTCAGGACTACCTTGCAACTATTTTTTATAAATCTAAGACTATTATAAAATAAAGGTGCTACTCAAAATAAATTTTATTATGGAAACTTATTTTGGAAATATAAAATTTTCCCAAACCACTAAGAAACATAACATGAATAATAAAATGAATGATTGTTAACTAAATAACTTAGAATTACCTCCTTCTTGAATTTAAACTATACTATTATCAGCATAGTATAAATTCATTGTCAGCCTCTACTAATTTGAGATTTATATTTACTAAGCAGAAACTAGAGTAAAATTTAATATACGTAGCTGGACTTTCACTGGTAAAGCAAAATATCCATTTACGAAGCTGAAATTCTTAAGCAAAATAAAATGTAAATACATATATACGTATATACATATATATGTGTGTATATACATATATATATATATATATATATATTTTTTTAATTAACCACAATAGCTTCTCAGCTTTGTGTATGAAGATTCAACCTCTGATAAATGTAGTAAAATGTAAGTTATTTAGTCTCTGATAGAAGGCCAGGTTAAGTAAATAATTATTTTTTTCACTAAACAAGGTTATATATATATATTTTTTTAAGTATATACAGTAAGTTAAACTAATCTGATAAATTGGTTCATAAGTTGGATTCTCAAAGAAGCTCTTTGATTGACACTTTAATGAACAGAGAACAATAAATTTGTAGACATCAAATCAATTACTTGTATGTTACCAGTTTTTCAAGGTACTTCATTTATGGAGAATACTTTATAATCCATCATTTTATGACAAGTTGCTCTACTGAACAAATTTTAAGTCAAAATTAATAAAATAATCTAATTATCTTACATTTTAAACAATGATAATTTTAATATTGCCTTAAAACATTTTCTACATTATGTTCTTCAAAAATAATAACACTTGGTATATCTTAATATTTTCTACATTAATTATAGCACTTGATAGGATGATCAGAAGTTAGATCATGGTAAAAGAATGAAACTAATGTTAATAAGTCCCAAGTGAAAATAATTAAAGAATATTTATCTTCTTTTTCTCTTAGTGTGTTTTCTACCATGTACACAGTTGGCGTTTGTAAGTCAAGTGGATTAGGTTTTGCTTCCATATAATTAGAAAGCATGTTAGATAATTGTGTGAATGAATATCTTTAACTCGAAATGACTCTGAGCACTCTCAAAATATACCACTAAAGGGGTAATAGGATTAATGTAATACTCATATAAGCCTTTACACTTAAATCTCAATAACCTCATAAGTAGTCATGAAAAAAATGACACGAGAGAGACAAAATATTTTAGCAACGTCACATGTTTTATCTTTGGAAGACATGACATTAATGAACGGTGTTGGTTACTAGACAAATGGAAAAACATTTTAAAGTCTAATGTTACTTAAGTGTTATTAATGTTATCTATATTAATATTTTTGCATTATCTAATATGTTCCTAAAAACACATGCCGGCGATATCCTCTACTGTAAAATTCCATTGAGTTAATCACACAACTATAATTACAACAGTGCCTCCTACTACAGAACATAGGGGGAAAGGATTAAATGCTCACTGAAATCATAAATATTAAAAATGTGCACTGAATTGCAGTCATGTGTCACATAATGACATTTCAATCAGCGATGGACCACATATGTTGGAGTGATTCACTCAGATTATAATGGAACTAAAAATTCCTGTTGCACACTGATGTTAAAACTGTGGTAACATCATAGTGCAAGGCATACTCATGTGTGTGATGTTGCTGCTGTAAACAAACCCACTACACTGCCAGTTATTCAAAAGTATAGCACATGCATGTATGTACAGTTCATTACAGTAATACGTGATAGTGATAATAAATGATTATGTTGCTGGTTTATGCATTTACTGCATTTATACCATACCTTTTATTGTTATTATAGAGTAAACTCTTTCTACTTATTAAAAAAAAAAAGTTTCTTGTAAACAGTATGACATAATATACATCTCCTATAATCCCATCTCTGGATTGCATTATCTTTCTCTTGTGCTTGATTTCATCTCCTGTTGCGAACGATGGCCCCTAAATGTACGAAATCCACTGTTAATGTTGCCAGTAAGAGGCCACATTGAGTGACGGACAAGTAAACAACATTAAAAATGATTAAGGACAATAAAGGTGGAATAAAAGTGATGGTTATTGTTCGCCAGTCAGACATGTCCCAGCCTTCAGCCTATAGATTCAACCTTGCAGAACAAGAGCAAAATGATGGAAGCTGTTAAAAGATCTACTTCATTGAAGGCAACAGGACTAATGAAATTTTGAGAAGGGCTTCAAATGTATATCATGGAGATACTTTATATAAAT
This sequence comes from Rhinolophus sinicus, assembly GCF_057876585.1. Taxonomy (NCBI): domain Eukaryota; kingdom Metazoa; phylum Chordata; class Mammalia; order Chiroptera; family Rhinolophidae; genus Rhinolophus; species Rhinolophus sinicus. The sequence continues at coordinate 16,489,501 of NC_142503.1, read as the reverse complement.
GGAGAAATGTCTAATGCCCTGGGTTGAAAACCAGACACAGAAGTGTAGCCCTCTCAGCACCATAATGACCATGGCCAAAACAAAGTGTTTGTTTGTGATGTTGAAAGAGAAACCTGGACCTTACTATGATGTTGAATTACTGCTGGCTCTGAGTGGGTTAAATAATTCAAGAACCGTTATTAATTACATAATTTAAAAGTAAATGGTGGTGGGTCTGTGAATGTGGATCTGAAGGCAGCTGAAGAATGCTTGGAAACTCTCAGTAAGCTGATGGTGGAGAAAATTACTTGCCTGAGCAAATATTCAATATAGATGAAATCTCCTTACTCTGCAAATGGATGCCTGAAAGGACTTTTATCTATAAGGATGCCAAGTCAATGCCAAGTTTCAAGGATTTTAAGGACAGAATAAAATAGTCATACTTGGGGGCAATGTTACAGGCTGCAAATTGAAACCCATTATGATCTTGTACAGTGAGAACCCCAGGCCTTCCATCATCTCAATAAGCACACACTGCGAGTGCACTACAGAAACAGAAAGAGTCGTGGTTGACGCAGCTCCTCTTCCAAGATGCCCTCCGGAATCGCTATGCTCACACAATGAAGAAATACTGTTTGGAATATAATAAACCTTTCAAGGAGTTGTTTATTGTTGACAATGCCCCAGGACATCACCTTTTATTCTTGATCTTAATCCCGATATCAAAATGGTGTTTCTCCCTCCAAACACCACCTCTGTGATCCAAGGAATGGATGGAGTTTCAGCAGCATTTAAGGTCTGCTACCTAAGGAGGACCTTTGCCCAGGCTACTGCTACAACTAAAGAAGACACTGAGAAGACACTGATGCAATCATGAAAGGATTACATGTATGACCACATCAAGAACCTGGCTTGGGCTGCAGGTGATATCTCTGAGAAGTGTATGAAATGGCACCTGAAAGAAGACACCCTGGAGGTTCATCCATGACTTCAAAGGATTTGCCAAGGATAAAGAGGATGTAAAAATCAACAAGGCTGTGGATAAGATTGCAAACAACCTTAACTTGGGTGTGGATGAGGGTGACATTGAGGAGATCCTAGAGGGTTTCTGAGGAGTTGACTAATCAAGAATTGTTGGAACTGGAACAGGAATGCATAATGGGAAAAGAGGCAAGAGGAAAAAAAACAAAAACATAAAACAGACAGACAAAAAACCTGCAGGAGAAGAGAAAGAACCCCTGAGAAAATTTGCAATGAAGGGTTTAACAGAAGTATTTGCAGACCTCAACACGCTACTAAAAAGTTTAAAAACATGAAACCCAACAGTGGAAGGTTTTCATTGGATAGATAGGAATGTTCATGGTGCATTATATGCTTACAAGAAAATTTATGATGAAAAATAGAAACAAACAAAACAAACCATGGACACATTTCACAGAAGAGTTTTCAAGAAGAGCCTCAGGCAGGTCCTTCAGGAGAAATTCCAGAAGAAGGCCTTGTTATCACAGCAGATGACATGCATGTTAAGGCCCCTGAAGACCTTCCCATGGGACAAGATGTGGAGGTGGAGACAGTGATATTGATGGTCCCAACCTTGTGTAGGCCTAGGCTCATTTGTGTGTTTGAGCCTTAACTTTTGACAAGAGAAGTTTAAAAGTTAAAAAATAATAATAATAATAACATTTAAAAATAGAAAAGCTTATAAAATATGGACATAAAGGAAACATGTAAAATTGTTCAAAGTGTTTATGTTTTAAGCTTAGCGTTATTACAAAAGAGTCAAAAAGTTTTTGTTCTTTTTAAATTAAGGTTTGTAAAGTAAAAACAGTTCAGTAAACTAAGGTTATTTTATTATTGAAGGAAGAAAAGTATTTTGTATAAAATTAGTGTAACCTAAGTGTGCATGTTTCTAAAGTGTACAGCAGTGTACAGTGATGTCCTAGGCCTTCACACTCACTCACATTCACTCACTCACTGACTCACCCAGAGCAACATCCAGTCCTGCAAGCTCCATCCATAGTAAGAGCCATATATAGGTGTAAATTTTTTCAATATTTATATCATGTATTTACTGTACCTCTTCTATGTTAAGATACATTTAGATACACAAGTACTTACCATTGTGTTACAGTTGCCTACAGTATTCAATACAGTAACATGCTGTGCAGACTTATAGCCTAAGAGCAATAGGCCACACCATATAGCCTAGGTGTGTGCAGCAGGTTACACTATCTAAGTTTGTGTAAATGTACTCTATGATATTTACACAACAAATTGCCTAACAATGTGTTTCTCAGAATGCATACCCATCATTAACAGACACAAGACTATATTTGAGCTTTTTTTTTCTTACTATATTGATTATGTATTGCTCTGTAACAAATTATCTCACAATTTAGTAGCTTAAAACAACCCATGTTTATTATCTCTCACATTATCTGAGTGTCAGGAATTTGAGAGTGGCTTAGTTACATGATCTGGTTCAGGGTCTCTCACGAGGTGGTTCATTGGGGCTGCACTCATCTCAGGGCTCAGCTGTGCCTGGAGAATTCACTTATTCGCTCACTCACATAACAGGGCAGGAGGCTTTCATTTCTTGCCACGTTGATCTCTCCATAGGCCTGCTCACAAAAGGGATTCCTCCAAGGAAGCAATCCAAGTGAAAGAGAGAGTGGGAGTGCCAGAGAGAAGCCAGGACAGTATCCATAGCTTTTTATAACCGAATCCCAAAAGTGGTATACCATCACATTTTGCCATATTCTGTTACTCGCACAGACCAACCCTGGAACAATGGGGGAGAATACTGTGAGGTTATAAATACCAGAGGGTGGACATCATTGGTCATCTTGAAAGATGGATACTCCAACAACTCATGTTCCCTAAAGTGTTTATGGTCTTTCTAGAATGTATCCAGTGCCCATCCTATATTACTGAGAGCTGTTCTAACCTCAGGGTGTAAAATAATAGGCAACAACAACAGTAATCACTATATTATTCTAGAACTCAATATTATGACAACACTGGAAGTCTAACAGTTATTTCTTTTAGCCATATTCTAAAATCCTTGATAGTCCATCTTATTTTTCAATGAAATTTTATGTAAAATACCCCTCATTTAAAGTTGGTCTACTAGTATGTTATGAGGTAAACAGAGATATAGGCAAGCATTTTTAGATTAATTGTTTAAGTGGGTTTTTTTGTTCCATTTACATTGAACAGGATAAAAGTTTTGAATTATTTGTAATGGAATGGGTCTAGTTTCTTGATACAGTCAACCATATAATTATGTTACCGTTGAAATGCATATCACTTAATTATTTTTTTACAATATAATTATAATTCATCAGAAGAATCACATTGGTTTGGGCAGAAAAGTATGTTCGTTTTAAATGTAATTTCTTGCAAGCACAGTTCTACAGAATGATTAAAAGCAGTAAATTTTGAACTAAAATTTCTGTTAGCCAATTTAATTCCGGCCTACTTTTAAAAGCATTATTCAAAAGTACGCTATATGGTATAATCTTTATGAGCTGATAAGGTGAATTCTTTAGCAAACCAAAATAAATAAATCTCAAATATCTCTGCCATTACAATAGCAATTTTGAATGAAAGGAAGACAATAATCTTTTCCATTCTAATGTTTCCAAAAATATGTGTTTTCCTATATTGCTATGTTGCATTGGTGCACTAACTGCCACTATGGGGAATTTAAAAAAATAGTTATGAGTTGTTTCGAGATTTCAATAACCTGGCATCCTGCAGTTCATGACAGTCAGAGCCATACTAATCATTTTGGAAATCATTTGGATATCATTTTATAATACCAGTGAGAGCGGAAGTGGCAAATTATTTAACTTTATATTGTTTTAATTTTATAATTAAGTAATTGGACTTGGAACAAACAATTTACTACTTCCGTTTTAATTAACATTTCACTATATAACTATAGTACTCACAAAAAAACACTATCTTCTACATACAGAGCCAATTATGAAATGCATTATTGTAAGTAATAAAATGTTTTACTAATCAAACATTTATAGGGATCAGACATTTTATGCAATGGCAATTATAAGAAAAGGAACCAGGTTACCAATGACAAATTTTCTTAATTAAATTTGAACATGTTCAGATTAGTCATATTTTGTGCTCCTACTTAAAATATTCTTTCCTTAGAGAAACTTATATTGCATTTAAAATTCATTTAAATATTTCAAGATTCTGGCTAAGAAATGTTAATCTTATTTGGTACTCCATTATGATGATGGGGCTTTATTATTAATACAGCAGTTTAAAGTACAGAACTTCTTCAATTGGTGGACAGATTTATCTATTTAGCAACAGAGTTTTTACCAGCATAAAGAATTATAAAGTATTATGGATTCTGATTTGTGTTTTTAATTTAGAACATGCCTTAGCTTAGATTACCTACAAAAACAAATATATCACTAAAGTTTTCATAAATAATATAGAATATGCAGAGTAATCTTTTTCTTATTGAATTAACACTCACTTCAATCCACATAAGTCAAAATCCTATGTTAATAGAAGACTATATCAGTAAGGTATACAAATTCATATAATGAAAGTAAATATTTGAATTCCTGAAATATTTCATAATTAAAATTTCAGTAGGGTTGTTTGACTTTTGAAAAATAATTTGTTATAGTTTTAAAATCAGTTTATGCTAGAGCAATATTCTTGATGAAAAGGCTGGGAAACTAGAAAGAATCCTCAATTTTGAGAAGATTGCATGAAACCAACAATTAACATATTACTTATTGGTTAAATGCTAAACATTTTAGCACTAAGTTAAAAAAAAAAGCAAAGATATCTACTAGAATTGATTCTACACAGTACTGTACTAAAGATCCTAGCCATATCCGCAAGGCAAAGAAAAAAAGAAAAAGAAAAGAAAGAAAGAAATCAGAAAAAATTAGAAAGATATATAATTCCCTTTTGACAGATGACATAATTGCTTGTCAGGAAAGTCCTATGGAATCTGCAAAACTACTAGATTCAATAAGTGAGTTTAGCAAACTTGTAGAATACAAGGTCAATATACAAAAAAATAATTACATCTTAGATATTAGAAGCAAAAGCTAGAAATTATTTTCAGATGGAAATTATTTTTAAAATAAGTTTGAAATAGCATCCAAAAATATAAAACATTTAAGACTGCATTAAGCAAAAAACATAGAATATATTACCAGGACATTTTAAATTATTGAGAGCAAATATTTAAGAAGACAAAAATAAATGGACAAATGAAAGGGGCTAATGAATTGCAAAATTCAGTGTTGTTTAGAGGTCAGTTCTCAACACATTTATCTATAGATTTTATGCATTCACACACACACAAAAATATTTTTTGTATAAATGGGCAAGTTGATTATAATATTTATATAAAAAAATAAAGGATGTAGAATAGTTAAATCATCTTGAAATGATGAATAAACTTAAGTCTAAGAATTACTATAAAACTACACTAACCACTAGAGTGTGGTATGTGTAAAGAAAATCAAACACATTGATAAAACAGAAAAGAAAAACTAGAGATAATCCTACATTTATTTTAAACAAAGAAGCCAAGGCAGTTCAGTAGTGTTTGGATGATAGAGAAAATAAATAAATCTCAAACTGTACTATATTCCAGACACTATAATTAGAGATGGATCACATGCCTAAACCTAAACACTGAAACTATGAAACTTTCAGATGAATAAATCAAACAATATCTTCATGGAAAAGAAAAAAAAAAACTTTTTCTAAAGAAAAGATTTTTAATGAGAATACCTAAATCATAAACTACAAAGAAAATTTGCTAAATTGACTTCACTAATATTAAAATGTCTGATCAAAGGCACCGTTAATAAAATGAAATGCCAGCCATGGAGTTAGGGGAAATAGAATATATGTATCTGAGCAGAGACTATTATATATAATTTATAATGAAATCTTGAAAATCTCTAATTAAAAATAAAAAATTTTAAATATCTCAAATAGGCCAATAAAATGGGCATTTCACAAAAGAAAAGAATGGTCACTAAGAAAATTGAAAGGAATGTGACATCAATCATAAAGGAAATGCAGTGACACTGAGATATCATTACACACTAGGATGTTAAAATAAAAGATACTGACAAGATAAGTCTGAAATTCTGGAGAACAAATGAAAACTTCCTATCTTTTTGGTAAAAGTATAAAATGGTTGGAACACTATAGAACATATATATTTTCTTTAAATAAAGTTAAGGCTAAGCCCATTGTATGATCCAGTATTCCCATACCTGGCTATTTAGCCCATAAGAAAAACAACTTGACAGTACAACTTCTACAAAAATTATTGTTGGAGAGAGATTCCTACAACCAAAAATGGGAAACAACCAAAATGCACAGGGAAAGGTAAATGGAAAAATAATTACTGGGTGAAAATGGAGGAAACACAATTGTATATACAGTTTTATTCAAAATAGGCAAAAATGTGAAATAAGCCAAATGTCTTCTAATTGTTTATTGCATGAACAAGTTATGACTTTTAATATACAATAGAATATTATTCAGCAATAAAATAGATTAATGAATTGTGGTGCATACAATCATTTTAAGTGCAAAGAGGCAAATACAAGAGTACATATTGTATGACTGTAATTATTTGGAGATGAAGAAGGCATACAATTCATACCATAAAAAAATCAGACCTCAAATTATTTATGATGATGAGAATTGACTAAAAATGGATTTAAAGAAATACCTGGGTGTACAGTAATCTAAATCTTGAGTATTGATTGCATTTACCTAAATTCATTGAATTACAAATTTAACATATGTAAACATTAATATTCATAAATTTTAACTAAAACAAAAGATTCACAATGATATTTGTTCCAATTGAGAACAATATTGGAAAAGAAAATTAGTAGCAAGACATTTATCAAAAATATGTTACCTTTATCAATAAATATATTCAATTTAAATTAAATACTATTTACTCCATATATTTTTATATTCAAAATTTTATAATTCACAGAGCTCAGTTAAAATTCATGAGAATATAAATAATGAGGAAAATTTTAAAATCTATAATTAATACTTTATTTTTATAGGATATATTTACAGAAATCTCAGGGGATTTTATACTGTAAATATAAAAAAAAAAATTGATTTGTGATGTAACTACCAAACGTTTCAAGAAGTTGAATATCTCTTGCCCTACTTTGCTTTTTAAAAATAACCAATTTCAACTATTTTTATACTAACCTGATTGACAACACATTTTTGTCATTATTATTATTTTCAGGTGTACAAAACAACATAATCATTAGACATTTACACCACTCACAAAGTGATAACACCCACAAATCTACTACCCATCTGACACCATACATACCCATTACAATACTATTGACTATATTCCCTATTCTGCTGCACTTTACATTATTTATATATATATATCCAATAATAGTATACACATTTTAAGAAAGGAAAAGTGTATTAAAATTTTAATACTCAATGTATACCAATAACAAAAGATGAATACAAGTTACGTTTGACGTCTGCAATTACAAGAGGTGCTCAACGTGGTTACCATCAGCATCCAGACAGTTCTGATTATAGCAAACTACTGGTTGAGCATAGTGAACATCTCTTAAATGTGTATACATTTTGGGGGGCATATATTTATAGTTAAGATTCAATATTATATTACTTTCAGGGGTACAGTGTGGTGCTTAGGCATTTATATAAATTATGAAGTGATCCTCCTGATAAGTCTAGTACCTATCTGACACCATGTATAGTTTGTAAACATGAGTGTCTGTTTTCCCCATACTGTATTTCACATCCTGGTGACTATTTTGTGAGTATCACTTTGTACTTCCTAATCCCTGCGTCTTTCTCACTCACTCCCCCACCCGCCTCCATCTAGCAACCATCAGTTTGTTCTCTGGATCAATGAGTGTATTTCTGTTTTGTTTATTCATTTATTCTGTTATTAAATTCCACCTATAAGTAATAATGTATGCTATTTGTCTTTCTCAGTCTGACTTATTTAGCATAATATTCTCTAGGTCCATCATGTTGTTGTAAATGGTAAGATTCCATTATCCATTATTTTTAGGGCAGAGTAATACTCCATTGTATAAATGTACCGCAGTTTCTTTACCCAATTGTCTATTGATGGACATTTTTGTTGTTTCCATACTTTGGCTATTGTGAATAATGCTGCAGTAAACATAGGTGTTCATATATTTTTTTTCAAATTAGTGTTCTGGATGTCTTTAGATAAATACCCAAGAATGGAATTGCTGGGTCATAAGGTAGTTCTATTTTTAATGTTTTGGGGAGCCTCCATACTGTTTTCCACAGTGACTGCACCAATTTGCAACCTCACCAACAATGTTCAAGACTTCCCTTTTCTCTACATCTTAGTCAACACTTGTTTGTTGATTTATCAATGATAGCCATTCTAACAGGATTGAGGTGGTAATTCATGGTGGTTCTATATTTGTGTTTCTCTGATGGTTAGTGATGTTGAGAATCTTTTCATATGTCTATGGACCATCTGTCTGTCCTCTTTGGAGAAATGTCTATTCAGGTCTTCTGCCCATTTTTTAATTGGAGTGTTTGTTTTTCTGGTGTTGAGTTGTATGAGGGTTTTTGTTTGGTTGGTTGGTTTTGTTTTGTTTGTTTGTTTTTTATAAAATTTGGATATCAACCCCTTATCAGATGTATCACTGGCCAATATCTTTTCCCTTTAGTAGGATATACTAGTATTTTCATTTTGTTGATTTTTTTTTCTATGAAAAAAAAACCTTTTAGTTTGATATAGTCTCATTTGTTTATTTTTTCTTTTGCTTCCCTTGCCTAAGGAGATATATCAGCAAAAACATTATTAAGGGTAATGTCTGAGAGTTTATTTCCTATATTTTCTTCTAGGAGTTTTATGGTTTTAAGTATTATTATGTCTATTCTTGTATATGGCATAAGAAGGTGATCCAGTTTCATATTTTTGCATGTGTCCCTCCAGTTTTCCTAGCACCATTTACCGAATAGACTGTCTTTATCTCTTCATAAATTCTTTATTCCTTTATCATAGATTAAATGACCACATAGGCATGGATTTATTTCTCAGCTCTATATTCTGTTCCATTGATCTATGTATATGTGTCTGTTTTTACGCTAATACTATGTTGTTTTGATTACTATAGCCTGTAGTTTAATTTGATATTATGTATCATGATACCTCCAGCTTTGATCTTCTTTTTCAGGAATTGCCATGAATGTTCGAGGTTTTTTTATCGTTCTATATAAATTTTCGGATTGTTTGCTTTACTTCTGTGAAAAAAAAGCCATTAGTATTTTGATAGGGATTGCATTAAATCTATAGATTGCTTTGAGTAGTGTGGACATTTCAACTATACTATTTCTATCCATGAGCGTGGTATGTTTCCATTTATTTGTACCTTCTTTAACTTCTCTCTTCAGTGTCTTATAATTTTCTGAGTACAGATCTTCTACTTCCTCGGTTAAATTTATTCCTAAGTATTTTTTTTTTTATTTTTTGACGCAACTATAAATGGAATTGTTTTCTTAATTTCTCGTTTGATAGTTCATTATTAGTGGATAAAAATGCAACCAAGTTCTGAATATTAATTTTGTATCCTGCTACTAAATTCACTTATCACTCCTAATAGTTTTTTGGTGGAATCTTTGGGGCTTTGGCGTTCTCTGTATACTCATACAGTATTATATCATCTGCAAATAATAATGGTTTTACTTTTTCTTTTCCAATTTGGATTTTTCTTTTTTCTTGTCTGATAGGTATGGCTCGGACTTCCACTACTATGTTGAAAAATAATGGTGAAAGTAGACATCCTTGTCTTGTTCCTGATATTAAGGGGAATGTGTTTATTTTTTCCCCATTGAGTATGATGTTAGCTGTCAGTTTGTCATACATGGCCATTATTATGCTAAGATAAGTTACCCCTATCTCCACTTTGCTGAGAGTTTTTATCATAAATGGGTGTTAGATTTTGTCAAATGCTTTTTCTGCATCTACTTATATGACCACATTATTTTTATGTTTCATTTTGTTTCTGTTGTGTATCACATAGTTGATTTGTCAATATTGAACCAAACTTTCATACCAGGAATGACTCCCACTTGACCATGTTGTATGATCTTTTTAATTTATTACTGAATACCATTTGCTAATATTTTGTTGAGGATTTTTGCATCTATGTTCATTAGGGATATCAGCTTTTTTTGCCTTTTTTTTTTTTTTTTCCTTCGTGTGGTTTTGGAATCAGGGTAATGGTGACCTCATAAAATGAGCTTGGGAGCCTTCCCTCCTCTTGGATTTTTTTTTTTTTTTTTTCATAGTTTGAGGAGAATAGATGTTCATTCTTTTTATAATGTTTGGTAAAATTCACCCGTGAAGCCATCAGGTCCAGGACTTTTGTTTGTTGGGAGCTTGTTGATTACGGATTCAATTTCATTGGGAGTAATTGCTCTATTTTGATTTTCTGTTTCTTCTTGATTCAGCCATAGAAGATTGTATGCTTCTTGAAATTTATCCATTTCTGTCAGATTGTCTGATTTGTTGGCATATAGTTACTCATAGTATTTTTCCCTGCTGTGGTGTTAGTTGTTACTTCTCTTTCATTTCTGATTTTATTTATTTGGATCCTCTCTTTTTTATTCTTGGTGAGTCTGGAAAAGGTTTGTCCATTTTGTGTATCTTAAAAAAAAACAAACAGCTCTTGTTTTAATTGATCATTTTTATTGTTTTGGGGGCTCTATTTCTTTTTTTTTCTGCTATAATCTTACTATTTCCTTCCTTGTACTCACTTTGTGCTTTGTTTGCTGTTCTTTTTCCAGCTCCCGTAGGTGTAAAGTTAAACTCTTTTTTGAGATTTTTCTTGTTTCTTTAGGTAGGCCTGCATTGCTATGAATTTCATTCTTAGGACTGCTTTGGCTGTGTCCCATAGATTTGGAATTATTGTGCTTTCATTTTTGTTTGTCTCAAGGTAAATTTTGAATTCTTCCTTGATCTTATTGTTGACCCATTTATTTAGTAGCATGTTATTTATCCTCCATTTGTTTGTACGTTTTTTCAGTTTTTTGTTTTTTTTCTTCTTGTAATTGATTTCCAGTATCATACCATCATGGTCAGAGAAGACACTTGAGATGATTTCAATCTTCTTAAATTTTTTGAGACTTGATTTGTGGCCTAACGTGTGGACTATCTTGGAAAATGTTCCATGTGCACTTGAAAAGAATGTACGAGGCTAGAAAATTAAGTTCACAAACTCATCCTAGAAAAAGTGCTACATACTTCATTGCTGAATATCACTACAGTCACCTTTGAAGTACTCCAATTGGTAAGCTAGGCACCAATGCCAGCGCCAAGTCCACCCTTCAAAGCAATTTTAGAACTCTTTTTCTAGAAGGGCCATCAGAGCTGTCATCATATTACCCTTAATTGTCCTGAATGTCATAAAAATATCTTACTTTCAATATTTCCTTTATCTTTGGGTAAAGCAAGAAGTCATTGGGGGACAGATCAGGTGAGTAGGGAGGATGTTCCAATACACTTACTTGTTTCCTGGCTAAAAATTCCCTCACAGACAGTGCTGTGTGAGCTGCTGCATTGTTGTGATGCAAGAGCCATAAATTATTGGCAAAAAGTTCAGGTCTTCTTTTACAAGCAGCTTTTTCAGCACTTCTGAATAGTAAACTTGGTTAACTGTCCAGTTTGTACAAATTCATAATGAATAATCCCTCTGATATAAAAAAAGGTTAGCAACATGTTTGCAAAAAGTTCGTGAACTTAATTGTCAGATCTTGTATATTCTGTTCTTTGAGGTGAAATACTAAGGTCTAGTGTGTCATTTAAGGCTATTTCTGTGTTGATTTTCTGTCTGGAAGATCTTTCCATTGGTGTCAGTGGGGTGTTAAAATGCAGAGATAAACAGTAACACCATTATAGTAGGTGTTACTGTTTATCTCTGCATTTATGTTGGTCAACATTTGCTTTATATGTTTAGATGCTCCCATGTTGGATACATAAATGTTTACTAGGGTGATGTCCTCTTGTAAAATTGAACCCTGTATTGTTATGTAGTGTCCTTCTTTGTTTCTTATTATATCTTTGGTTTAAAATCTATTTAGCCTGATATAAGTATTGATTCCCCAGCTTTTTTTATTTTCCATTTGTATGAAATATCCTTTTCTGTGCCTTTACCTTCACTCTGTGTGTGTCTTTCTATCTGAGACTGGTCTTTTGTAGACAGCATATGCATGGGTCTTGTTTTCTTATCACTTCAGCTACCCTATGTCTTTTGACTGGAGCATTTAATCTACTTACATTTAAAGTGATCATTGATAGGTACATGATTATTGCTATTTTATTATTCATATTTTTTTAACTTTATTTGTTTTCTCCTTTCTTCGCTTAAAGAAGTCCTTTTAACATTTCTTGGTGGTAATGAATTCCTTTAGCTTTTTCTTGTCTGGGAAGCTCTTTACCTCTCCTTCAATTTTAAATGATAGCCTTGCTGGGTAGAGTAGTCTTGGTTGTAGGTCCTTGTTTTTCATTAATTAGAATATTTCCTGCCACTCCCTTCTTGTCTTCAAAGTGTCTATCACTATTTCAAGTTTTCAGTCATTATTTCTTCATAATAGGGTTCTCAATACCTTGCTTTCTCTTTTCTCCTTCTGGTACCCCTAAGTAGTGAATGTCGTTATTCTTGATGTTGTCTAGAGGTCTCAAACTATCATCATTTTTGTTTTTTTTTTCTTTTTGCTGTTCTGATTGGGTATTTTCTACTACTTTGTCTTCCAAATCACTGATTTAATGTGCTGATTTAATTCATCCAGTGTGCTGGTGATTCCTTCCGGTACTGCTTTCTTCATTTTAGCTATTGTATTCTTCACTTCTGACTGGTTCTTTTTTTTATATAGTTTCTATGTCTTTTTTAATGCTTGCTATCTCTTTGTTGAAGTTCTCACTGAGTTCCTTGAGCATCCTTATAACCATTATTTTGAACTCTGCATCTGGTGGGTTGCTTGCCTCCATTTTACTTAGTTCTTTTTCTGGAGTTTTCTCCTTTTCTTTCATTTTGAATATATGTATTTCCTTATTTTGGCTGTCTCTCTGTTTGTTTCTATATATTAGGTAGATCTGTTGTATCTCCCTATATTGGTAAGGTGGCCTTATGTAGTAGGTGCCCTGTGGAGCCCTGGCACAGTCTCCCTGGTCATCTGACCCAGGTGCTCCAAGAGAGTTCCTTTTGTGGGTTGGATGTGCCTTCCTGTTATAGTTGAGTCTTGATTCTTATCATTTGCACATCAGTAGGTAAGATTGACCCTCAGGCTGATTGGCCATGTCCACAGTTTACAGGCTACCGTTAGGGAGTCTTAACCCATTGAGTGGGATTCTGGTGCCTGTTGAGACCACCATTTGGGTATGCCAATTTTTGGGATAATTTGGTGTTTCTCTGCTGTGGTCTGAAGGCAACCTCCAAGTATATTGGTTCTGGGGCCTTTTGCAAGGGACTTCACTGCAAGCCCAGGTTACCCACTGCCTGGGACTGGCCAAGGACTACCTGATAGGATTCACAAAGTGATCCGTGGTTGTTTGCTGCCTATCTAACCCTGGAGGTGTGGGGGAGAAGCCACAGTGTGAACTGAGGACAGCTGCCACCAGTTCCAGGCCTGGTGTAGCTTTGCAAAAGCCAAGATACCCTGAGGCCTGCTGTCACCTGCTGGCTCCCTTAAGGTTCAATCCCTGATAAAGCCTTGTTCTATACATGGGTTGGGTGAGGCAGTGTCTCAGCGAGTCAATAGAGTGGAAAGAATTGTGGTGAACAGGTTAATGTGGACTTTGGTTTTGTACCAGTACTGAGCCTGGAGCTACTCAGTACAAGTCTCAGAGCACACCAAAACCAGCTGTGGCTGACTGAGTCCTATAGACTCCATTAGTTTTTTTCAAGAAATACTGTGATGCAGACAGGGCTGGCTGCTCTCAGAGAAAGTGCCTCTTGTGTTTGGCGATTTGGGTGGGTGGGGTCTCAGGGAGCAGCAGGGCTCTCCAGGCCAATCAGATTCAGATTTGACCTGTAGGGATGGCACTCACCTGTCAGCTGCACAGAAGAAGCCCCCCTTCACAGGGAAAGTGGTGACTGTCCTCCAGCCCTTGCTCTGAAACCACACACCTCAGTCATTCCTCCATATGTCTCCAACATCCCCCAAGTTACTGTCACTCTGCTTGAACCCAAGGTGAGTGCCTGCAAGTGAGAGAATGTGTGTGCAGGCATTTTAGAGGTTGTCTGGGTTTCCCACAGCCTTCTGTCCCACCCAGATAGTTGGAATTCTCACCGTTTTTATAGCCAGATATCATTGGGGCTCCTTTTCCTGGCACCAGTACTCTGGGCTGGGGAGGCCAGTGTGAGGCTGGGGTCTCTTGCTCCTCAGGGGGGAACCTCGATGGCTGAGATATCTCTTCTGTTTCTCAACCACCACATGGAGATTGGGGCCAGGCCATTTCATGTCTCCACCCACCCTAACAGTCTCGATGTAGCTTCTTATTTATACCCTTAGTTATAAAATTTCTGTTCATCCAGACTTTAGATGGTTCTCCAGGTTGATTTTTCTATAATTTAGTTGTAATTTTAATGTGTTCATGGAAGGAAGCAGGCACAGTGTTTATCTACTGCACCATCTTTGATCTCTATGCCACCTGATTTACATTAGAGATGGGCAAAATGTTAACTGTATATGCTGTTCCACTCATTCACACCTAAATTGTAAAGTTTAAGTTTTTTTCTCCATTGTTGATTCATGTTAATTATTTTTAAATTTTGCTATTCTTTTTGTTTTTCAGTAGAGTGATGGAAATTTTGCTTATATCTTATTGTTATATTAAAATTATATTTTTATGATTATGAATAGATAATAAAAGAACATGCAAATTTAGAATTTAGCGTGTCATTAATATTTACTTTAAATTAAAAAATTAAGTGATACACTTATTGCATTTCCTGTTTTAATTTTTACTTACAGTTCCTAAAAATGAATTATTTTGGCATCAAGAAATAACATAAATCTTATAAATTTGATGATTGCTCTGAAATGGTTGATCGTTGCTGAAATTTAAACTTCCACTTCTTATATTCTTGTTCTTTATTCTGATTTTTTTTTTTCAAACTGAAGGGATGTAAAGCATGAAATTAATTATTTTTTTTCAAATTTAATTTACTTCTCATTTGGTTTTATCCAATCTTAATCCTATTGAATCAATATTTTTCTTTGCAGCCTTGAGTGCTCTGACATTTTTTTTTAATGCACTTTGTTTCAGACTTTGAATCAGGCTTATGCAGACTGACTGTTAGAATGTTAGAATCCCATAGAATGGTTTTACATTCTGCCTAGAGTTTATTAACTTTGACTAGTTTATAATTTATTCAATAGTTTTAATTTGTTTATTCACTTGACCCTAAAGCTGTTTGTTTTCTTACTCATTTGTTTAATTCTGTAGGTCTTTATTCTTCATCTTGCCTCTTCATTTGTTCATCATTGGCCTTTCTTGATTTAGCAACTCACAACATTCATAAAAATGTGTAGTTCACAGAACATCTAATGTTCAAGAGATTCATTATGTTGACGTTTTATAGTCTTTCCAATTATACTTTCTTCACTGGTTGTCCTCAAGTATCCTATTTATCTTTGTAAGTATTTTTCTTAACTTTATAGAAGCTTTTCATCAGGAATCCATTTGTAGGCTTTATTAAAATCAGGCATGTACAATACTTCCCATTTCAAAGTATGTAATATTTTTGTTTTCTCTCATTGCTTATACCATTTAGCAAAACTGAAGAAGGAAAATAGCTTTGTTTTAATACCTTATTACAAATAAGCTTCAGTACGTTAGTTCAAAAATATCTATCTTGGGCTAGGTATTGCTTTAATGAGTTAAAGTTTTAAAACACCACACATTTCTCTCTCACTTTCTTTACTTCCTCCCTCCCTCATGTGATTACTTCTATAGAGATGGAGGATAATATTTATGTTACAGATTACAAGAGCAGACTGATGCTTTTTAGGATTACCAAGGAGTTCCATAAAAAGTACTCTCTTCCCTGTTGATAAAATAGAACAAAGGGATCACAAATTAAGCACACAATTTCACATTAATAACTAATAATTGCCAGGTTGATATTCATGACATATTTGAGCTAGTTAATTTCCTAATACATACCTCCAGGATTAGCCACCCTTATTCACACAATGAATTTTTTTTTTTTTTTTTTTTTGGTAAAAAAGCAATGGAAAACTGCTTTCACTCAAATCAAAATCATTGTGACTGCTCTCTCCCCATATAAAAAGGAATGGAGAGGTGACCCAGGTATACACATTTGTGTCAATCACTAACTCACTCCACTTCTCTCTTTTAGGAGTGAATAAATTGAGGAGAAGACAAACATTTAGAAAACCACATTCTTCCTCATGGAACACAGGTGTAGAGAAAAAGTGTTCTTCAATTGTCATTCCGTAACCTTCAATTCTCTTAAAACACTGCCCTTTGGGATTAAACCTATGGCGTGAGTAAACTTATGGTTAACCTGTTTAGGACAGGAGTGACCAGTAGAAAGGCAGATAGGAATCTGTATTTGTGAGAACATTTCCCCTGTATTAAAGCATTGTACCTTTGTGTACCTTTCTGTGACAATGTGAGATATCCTGGATATTTGCCCCTAAAAGTTTCTGAAATATAAGAACAGCACAGTGATTGCATTAACTCCAAAACCACTGTTTTCCCAATGCTGAAATATCACTTACTAATCCCCTTCTCTTTCCAAATTATGCCCAGCTACATTTTCCATGAAAGCTTGAGATTCTTCAATAATTCTTTAGTATTATGGTAGTCTAAAAGCCACATGTGTAAAGCTACTGAATGATAAAAATGCCAGTAAATACTAGATGTGCTTTGTTTAAGTATATATCCTGCCCTGATATTACACACCATGGTGAAATTAAATTCTAAGTGTTAAATCCTCTTAAAAGTTAAATCACAAATCAGAGGAAGAAAGTCCAAAATCTATTTCTATTGCAAAATGGTGAGATTACTATTCCAAACAAATGAAAGATAAACACAGTTTGTCTTCCCCACCTTTGTATTTTGCTCCACCTAAGGTCTAGGTTTTCTCGATGTTTAGGTGGAATCTGCATCCATACACAGGGCTAACTCTCTCAGAAATATGTGTATTTCCTTCAAGGCCTCAGAAAGTGTTTTATTGCCTTATCAGTCTCTGATGTACCTCACTTTCAAAGTATCCGAAAAAGTAGCAGGTAACAAAGAGCATTACTCCCCTGGACTTACATCCTCTACATCTAGAAATCCATGGCCGCATAGCATCCAATCCAATGATCACAGATACGACTATGTTACCAGGAGCTAGCACTTCATATCGCCTATGACTTTAGAATATAATCACCTGAACATGAGGGGATGAGGGAAGAATAAGAAAAATCTTGGCTTTGGGTTCACCAAATCAACAGTCAGTGAATAAACACTGTCCTAAATCCACATTCTGTGTATTTTTAAATTCAGTTGGGAGAAAAATTACAACAAAATTAATATTAATGGGATATATGTATACTACCTCAGGGGATTATCGTGCTTAATCTTATAGTTTCCCTTTCTTTTTGAATCCTATTTCTAACATGACAGTACTGGATTGGTTGTGAATTCTCTGAAGTGACATAACATTGCTCCTATTTTTAAACTTGCTTTTTTTTTTTTTTAACTCCTGTGTAGTGTGTAATTCTATAGGAATAAGAAACCTGCCTCCTAGGAAAGGTTTCTCTGTCATTTATACCTAAGCATCCAAGAGTCACCTTCACACCATGGACTGGGGGATGGTATTTCAGCATATGTAGAAGCTACCATCAAAATCAAGGTCAGTTAGTGTCCATATTTTTCTGCATGGAGGGCCCCTAAATGGAGGACGCAACTCACAGCTGGTTATCTAAATTTCTTCGCTAGCCAGCACTAACAATTTACAGCTGAAACCTCAGCAGCACAAATGATCACATCAGAACTCTGCTGACTTGCAACTAAAAAGCAGTTAAGATTGTTGAGACCCCAACCCCACTCCCAAAGAACATAAAGCCCTCTGCCCTTGAGAATCACATTTCTGTTTCTGATACGCATGCTTCAGAGAAGTTGTGTTTTCTTGCTAAGCTGCAGGGACCTATATTCAGAAGCTGGCCACACCTACTAAAAACTCTCCACATCCATGATTTCATCTGCCCATGTCTGCTATGCATCAGAATGGGTACAGCCAGCAGTATGGAGCCTGGGATCGCATTCCTTAAAGCAGCTTGTCCAGTGTAGTCTTGGTAACCTGTGACCGTCTGTTGAGGTCACTTATATTCCTTGTGACTCTACTCATGCACTCTCTTGTGGTCCTTGTTGAAATGTGGGTTGCATATGTTCCTAACCTCTGCTCAAAAAGTCCTTTGTCTGTAGACTGAACCACCATAAACTATAATCCTTCTCTTATGTCAGCATAGCTTGCTACCGGCTTAAAGCTTCATGTACAGTCCACAGACTCTAAAACTTAAACTAAAATTGAGCAAAGTGTACACTGAAATAAGTGGCTTCTATTGTATGTAAATAGAACTTTAATTTTAAAAAGTAATGTAGCAAAACAAACAAACAAAAAAACACAATCGATAAAGACAGAATGTCCTGGTGGCATCTACAAGATTTGAAAGAATTCATTGAACTCCAAACTTAAAAAAAATTACAAAATTTACTGTATGTATGTTATACATCAATAAACCCAATTTAAAAACAAATTTAAAAAAAAGTGAATCCTTACAAAAGTCTACTAACTCCAAGGTTAAGGACAAAAAGAAAAAAGTTACAAAAAAACCTTACAAACCTTACCGAAAGGGATATGAACTAAAGACTAGGCCCTATAATATAAAGAACAACAAAAACTTTTCAGTGGGTAATTTTTGCTTTCCACAAGTCTAATTTTGTGGTTTGTTTATCAATTTTCCCAACACCTGTACAAAAACATTGTAGTAACAGAGAGGGTCTGCATCTGTAATGTCCCTATTTACTGTACAAGGTTTGAATAATTTAAGGAATGCTACCAAGAAGTAGCTGGTGAATATCTTTATTGCTATGAAGACCTTCATTAACAAGAGTATCAAAACTGGAGGACATGGCATAGAATGGGCAAGCAAGAAAGCTTCACTCCTAAAACTAAAACCCAGAATGAGGTAAATTTTTTTCCTAATATATTTGGTTTGAAATTCTGAGGAAAACCTATGTTTTATTATCTTGTTTTTCATCTATCCTCCTCCTCTAATTAAACAAGTGGGAAAGTTATACTTCTGTTCATTTTGTTGTTAGCTATCAGTGCAGTCGCCTTTTAAGTAGAGCAGTTTCTTTTGCCGATCTATTTACATTCCTAAGCTTCTTTCGGATTGTTCAAATTCTCTGCAATTTGTGCTTTGTTTTGTTTTGTTTTTCCATATGAGGCTTAACAGGTGTTTTTATTCCTGGTTACCTTGAGAATCGCTGCCCATTTTTTATGCCATTCCACATCCTCGCACTCTATCCACTCCACTCTGTAAACTGCTCTTACTATACACATCCTGCTTGTAGAAATGTAGTGGACCGTGTCTAAATAGGCTGCCTCCAATACAAAGTCAAACGTTTCCTCTACCTCTTGAGAGATGCAAAGCTGGCAGAAGTCCCAACTCAAATTCTTCTTGACACATCCATATAGCTTATCAAGTGCTTATCTGTTTACATTGTACTGCACACAATTTACATTTCTGTAAATTTTATTTCTGTCTGTTCCTTCTGTCTGACGATTCTTTATCCGTTAGGGTTCAATGAGAGAAGCGCAACTGCTAAGGAGATAGACACATACATATTTGGAGGGGTTACTGGACTTAATCTTCACACATGTGGGACCTATTAAAGCTGGCGAAGGCTTTTTTCTTTTTCTCTGAAGCTGCACCATGAAATCGACCCGGATAGCCCTAAAGTTCTTTTCAGATTAACTAAACCTTAGATAAGCTTCTTCAGACCTTAGATCCCTGATCTTCCTTCCTTTTTTTGAACATTTATATTAGAGAATTTGTAATCCTGAATCCTTTATCTATCCTTTCCGATGTAAATCTTTTTAAAAACCACCTGCCAGATTTATAACCCAGTGATCTCTTTCTCAAGGATCCTGGAACCCTGTCTTTGAAATGTAATCATCAAGGAAGACAGGGACCCTATCTCCCAGTTTCTGAGGGAGAGCAGGACCTAAGTTTTGTGGGGCACCTTTTTCCAAGTTGTAAAGCTACTTCCTGTCATGAAGATAGGAGAAAGTTTACTTTTCCACTAGGTAAAGCCAAATAGCAGACACAGATAGCCTACCATTTTCTCCTTAGCCCAGCTGTTGCCTTGATTAAAGTCTTACTTGCCTGTATAATTTTGTTTAGTGTAGTTTTTACTTTGACAAAGTGTCAGGAAGGGAAGATGGATGTAAAGTGAGGGATAGCCAATGAAGCTGAAACCCACAAAGAGAGAGCTTGCGTCTACCTTAGTGGTATGAGAGTCCCGTAACAGGATACTTCATCACGGAGTGAAAAATACATATCCAGCTTAGAGGTGGAGAAGCTGAAGGATGATTCAAGGGAAGTTGGAAAAGTTGCAGGCCCAGCTGATGCATCACACCAATGATGAGTGAGCATATCAGTAGCAATATATGTGAGCAACAAAATGGCTGCTACTTCAATTCCACCCTCTAAAGCTCGCTCAAGAAACTCCCTGTGGTCTTGGCTAACCTAAAGATACAAGGAAAATAATTCTGGAAAACGTGGTTTCCCAGATGACACACTGCAAAGCTACCATACACTCACCTTTGCTCTCTATCAGGAATAAACATAATCACCCTGCAAGTCTCATTTGGTATGTAACAACCTCCGTTGATACCTGTTCTTCTCTTTCCCCTTAGAGTCAGCTTTTATTTTTCCGTTACTGTATAAGATCACTTATTAGAACACAGCTGTTTACACTTTTTTGTCCTTTTTTAATACTTTCTTCACATATTTAGTAGCTTGCTTATCGAAATATACTAAAGATAGTTTTATACACAAATGTATGTATCAAATGTACATGGAATCTGCTTACTTAATCATATATAGAATCGGGCATAGAATTTTGCTTAAGAGTGTTTAGAATCTTAGGCAAACTTTTTTGAATAATGCAAGTCAAAAAGCGTGTAAGTATATAAATGAATTAACAGCAAAATCATTACTAATTATTCTTTTTTATTCCAGTTTAGTTCTACCTAGACCATTCTTTAATAATTGTCTCATATATATTTTTTAGAACAGGAATTCTTCAAACCAAAAGCTAACATGCTTCCTGTATTCTAGTTCAGGACACCTCCGGCCTCCTACAAGTCTATATAATATCAATTATAAAATTTTAACCTGTCTTGCTTATTTCTATGTTGACTCTCTCCTCTGAACTCTTTCCTTTCTTCTTAAAAATAAATAAAACCTTCAGCATCACCCTTCAGACAATTATTATCGGGTTTCTGTCCTTAATTTTGCCACAGCACTTATTGTAATTGTGGTTAATAATGGCTTTTTCACATTTTGCCCTGTGATTTTTCACTTTATGTATAAGTAGACTTCTCCACCACATTTGGACTATAATGACTACAACTAACTTGATTACTTTAAAAATATTTTGGGTGCTAGCAACAGAAAACCTAGTTAAGAGTAAAAATAGATCATTTTCCCACAAAAGTTGCAGGCTATATGTAGCCATGTCAGTGGAATAGGCTCCTTCTACTTTGATACGCCTCCATCTTCAACATGTGGTTTTGTCCTCAATTTTGTAGTGTTGCTGGTGCATCATCAAAATCCTGTTTTCATTTATGAGATATGAGACAAACCAAGAGCAAAAGAAACCACAGGCTAATCTAGCTAAACAAGTTTCCTGGAAATTTAATTTGATCAGCTCTTTTCTCTGTATATATGCTTTAATATTATAATGTTAGGTAACTGTTTTCTTGTTGGATTGCTGTTTAAATAGTTATACTATTTGGAAACCATCTTTAAATCCACAAATGATATTTTCACTGAAGTTCTATTTTGTATTCAAATTATCTTTCTATTTGAATGTCTGGAAATATGTTTATCTTATGATTTATTCTTGATAGCTTGATTGAAATGAGATTCTAGGCAAATAATTTTTCACCTCCATGAAGATATTATTCCATTACCCACGGACATCATTTGTTTTTGATGATGTCTCTCCTGTCAGTATAGTATTTATAGATTTTTAAATTGTCTGTCATGCGTCTAGCAAATCTTAAGATTTCTTATGTCTGACATTCTGCAATTGATTTTAAATTTTCTAAGTGTGCAGTGTGGTGAGATTGCACTGTCAACCTCTCCAAGCTAAAACTTCATTTCCCAGAGCTGATTCCCTATGTTGTATAAGGTTGGGATTGGTTACAAAATAAATTTCAACCCAATTTGGAAGGCAGTAAAAGTACAGCTATTTGTATTGTATGGAAGTTGGGTAGAGCACCACGCCCGATGCAGTTGAGAATCTACCAGCTCACCTTTTTGCTTGGACAGCACCCAGGCTCTCAGGGGCTCCACCTTCTACAGAATCTCTCTGTTGGCTTGGGTCAAATACATTTTAATGTGCAGTTTCATAAAGTAAGAGTGCTAGCTGGCTCTGCAGGTCACGCACATAACTGTGGTTGGAAGAGGTGAGAATCAAATATAGAATCCAGTTTATCCTTATAATTTTTAGTTTGTTCAGTTTTTTCCTGCTATTTCACAATTGAGCTCCAGCTTATTTTCTTGACCCCTGCCCTGTCTAACCCATACCATTAGGCCCACACCATATATGGAAACAAAGATTGCATAGATTTTGTAACCAGCTCCTACTTGGTGAATATTCTAATAGCCTACAATAAATCTGTTAATCTGTATCACTTAACCATGGTTCTCCTTGTCTGAATGAGTCATGATAGGTTTCTTATTTCTTGATTCATTCATTCATTCATGCTACTTAGCACCTGATGTCCTTTCCACTGTGATGTGTCAAGTATTTAATCCACTCAAGAAATTTTTAAATCATCATTTTATAAAATATTTCTTCTTAAATATCCCATGTATTTATAGATTGTTCTCAAAATCCTATGGTATAACCTTGTTTGTTTGTTTTTTGTTTTTTCTTCATGCTTCTTCATATTTTTTCTTCTTTTTCAAATTTTCATTTCTATTAGTTTGGACAACAGTATGATATAATTTCTCAAAATACTCTTTCAATAATTAATTTACCTGTCTACTATTCTCAAAATACATTGTATCCCATATATTGAGTTTACTCAAGAGTAAGAAACCTTATAAGTATTTAAGGTTAAGCTATTTTTGATGTTTCTCTCAAGAAGCAGCAAAATCAACATCATCAGCAACTCTCTGAGTAAAGAATAAAATTGGAAAAGGTATTAAGCTATATGATATGTAATTTACAAAGACAGAGATAAAAATCTGTTTTGCTGAATTATGTTATCTCTCAGAGTGTACAATGTTCAATAAACTGGAATGGGAGGTGACAGGAATTTATGTTAGTAAAAATAATAATCTTCCATTAAACCAAAATAATTTTAATTATTTTAATGAGCATATGTTTTGTAGCTCCTGTAGAGTTGTTAAATAAGAAAATTAGAAAACTCTTTAGAAAAGTTAGAAAATACTCTAAACAATTTATAAAAGTAGACATGCAAACATTTTATAAATATTAGAAAAATATTTAGTTATATTAATTAAAATTTTTAATTTCAAAATACATCATGAAATTTTCATCAAATGTAAAACAATTACCAATAATCACTAATTATTAAAAGTGACTATGACCAGTGAACCGAACACATCTAAAGCTATTGTCAGAATTCAAATCAATGCATTTTTTTCTTGAGAGAAAATTTGGAAAATGCATCATGAACCTTTAAAAGAACCCCAATTTTGAAAAAAAAATTACATAATTTCACTCTAGGAATCTGTTCTTTAAATGTAATGAGCAATGCAAAATGTAGACAATAATTTGTATGAACAATAGCCATTACAAAGTTGCATATAATAGCTAACAGCAAATGAAAGCAAATAAAATCTCACTAATCTAAATGTTAGTGAGATTTAATAACCCTGCATATCAAGTGGACCATATCTTGCAGAAACAAAACATTTAGTCATCAAACATTAGTGATAGGTGTAGAATCTCTACTACATGGGTATTTCACACGGGACCTAACATCTGAAGATATATCAATATGTAGATAAAATTATGGGTTATGTGTCAGTGTTTGTCTATGAAATATTGTGTCTTAGGTATGTGTCACAAAACTTTATATAATTGTTTTTTTTAATAAACACTGTCATATCTACCTGTTTTTTTTTTTCTATTAGTGTATGCTACTAAAAGTCAGCTATAGATATTTATTAAAAATGAAAACTGTAAGTATGCAAAATGAAAACTGGAAGCAACCCCGAAATGTAGTATAGAAAAGACATTAAGATAATGTTAAATGAACAATACTTGACTTCCAAATCCGTCCTTATGATGTGTCTATTTATCATTTTTATTAATAATAATTATTTCTGCGTAAAGAAAGTATATTTTTAATGGCCAAGATTATTTTCTCTCCAATAACTTGTGGTCCTATTTTTATTTTTATTTCACAAACACATTTTCTGTGAATGTAGCACCTGCATGTATTCATGCTACTGCTGATGTTAAAAGTAATTAATTTCCAGATAATAGTCTTAATGTTCCACATAACTTTGGCTAGATAAATATAATGAATGTCCTTAAATATAGATTGTTTTTTAAGTTAAAACATCATAAACGCTACTTTTTGACCACTTGCTATTTACAGAACATTTATTATATTCTACACGGTGAATGCATACAAATGACATAACGCATTATTCATTCTTGATGAAAACATAATATAATAAAAAGCAGCAGAAGATGACTACAAATAAATATATACATAGGTAGTAAACAGACATTAAATAAGTGATAGATAGTGAAGAGTCCATCAAAGATTTATAAAGAGGTAAATTATGGGTTTATTCAAATATTATTTCATGTATACATTCAGCAATATTTGTTTACTTATATCCCAGGCATATTTGAAGATAGAAAAGTAGACATGGCAGATTGTTCTCCTAATAAATGTAAGATAGAGTAAGGAAAATAAAATCGGTAAACATATAAATGTATGCTTTTTGAAAGGCAAATATATATACAAATATATATGTGTATATTTATATATACAAATATATATATTTATATGCTACATTTATATATGTATAGATTTATATATACATATATATATATTTATATATATACACATAAATATGTGTGTATATATGTATATATTACATTATATATATATATATATATATATATATATATATATATATATATATATTAGATCTGGAAAAATAGTTTAATAAAAATTGAGATGCAAGAAAATTTGTTTTACGTGTGTGTGATCAGGGTGGCCTAGTTGGAGAAGTTGCCATTTTAAATCGTTCTTGAATGATATACTAGTACGGAATTTGAGCATGTAAGGCAGGCTAAAAGACATTTTAGACAATGGTGTGAATGTTGAGTAGAACAGGAAAAAAATGCAGTATGAACAGAAAATGCTTGAAAAAGAGTGTGTAAGAGAACTGTTGTGTGACTACAAAAAGCGAAGAATGCAAGGATGAAGCAAATGAACATATTGCACAGGAATAGACTCGAGCAGGGCGCTGTACAGAGTGATGGCAGTATCAGTGCTGGCCATTAGGGGCAGGAATCTGTCAAACGGGTTTGAGTTTGGCAACCAGTCACAAACCCATTTATAGTTAAGCAAAAGAAAATTTAAAAATAATAATTTTGTTTTATTACATACTCATAGGCTACAGAAAATAGAAGAGAATGTTGCTCTAATTCTAATCACCAATACAATTCCAACCAGATAGAAAATGATGTGCTGTTTTTAACATATCAAAGAACTGAAGATGCAAAGAAACCAAAATAAACTAAATTCTAGCAAGTGACAAATTCTCCATAAGAGAAGAGACTAGAGACAAGTAGAACAACTCATTCTTGGTAAAGCTAAAGAAGGAGAAGGAATCTGCCATACTCTGTGGTATAGAGAAACTAGTCATACCTTTAATAAAATATAATGGTGACGTGTGGTCTGTCTGCGCATAGGCTAGTGCAACAGATAAAATTCTGAGAAGTCCCAGCTACAGGGTGAATATCCCTTTTTCCACCTACTCTTTCCCATAGTCCTTCCCTGAAAACATGTCAGTAGGCATACCAGTGGGGGCAAATCAGGAAACTTGAGAGACATCTATCTGAGGTGCTTCAGGTTTTCAGCTAAAACTGAGCAAACTGGAGAGCTGAACAGAGTCTTTCTTAAGCATTCCAGACTTTTACTTCTCTAAGGCAGAAGGTAGGGAAGGGGAGCACACAAAAATTCTCTGAGGCATTCTGGGAACTCACAGACTGATGAAACACCCTGCAAAATTTAGGATCAAGTTTATAGGGTACAGAGACATTTCCTGAATCTTGGAAAGCTGGTGACTGGTTGGTAGGGGACAGACAATCCCCCTGTGTCCCTAAAACATATCAAGTGACAATGAGAAGGGTGCATTTTCACTCGTCTATATTCTTAGCATAAAAGAATAACTTGGATCTTCTATCTCTTCTTTCTTTGTCCCTTCTCTTCTCTTTATTTTCTTCCTTCAGAAACATTTTGATTCTTAAGCCTGCAGGTAGAATTAAATCAGGTATAGAGAAAATCCACAGCAGCCTGAAGATATGTGTTTGAGGTCCAAGGTTGATCAGAAGAATGCCCACATGTAAGTGATTTCCTGGAATAGGATCTAGAAGTTCAAGTAGGGTGTGGAAGACAGCTCAGTGAAGTGAATCATAGACTGACAAGAGAGAGAGATATCAGTGTAGGAATTTGCAAAATACTTTGAAATGAGGAAACTTGTTGCCAAATCCAGGCCAAGACAAATACATTACATACACCCTCAGTATAAAATTTAAAGGAGTCAAATAGATTTTTCCGTAAGACTATGTATAGTCTGTTGTACCATGCCTGTTTCATTGAGGCAAGTACAGCAAAAATTATTAGCTACTGCTCAGATATCATCATGACTAGGCAAATATCTAGAGGAATATGCATGTTGTCCATCACTACTTGTGCCCATAATTTGAGATGGATTGATACTCCATTACCATTAATATGGATAATTTTTAAAATATTAATTTTTTTGAATATGCTCATTGTTCTGCAGGTATGTAAGAGAATGTCCTTATTGTTACAAAATGCATGTACAAGAATTTAAGAAGATAGTGCATGATATGTGCAACTTACTTGCCAATTTTTCATAAAAAATTAAGTGGTATAGTTTAGGTAAAACATAGCAAAAATATGTAAACTTAAGTAAAGGAATTATAAAAGCTATTAGAAATAATTTTTGCAAATTTTATGAAGGTCTGATGTTTCTCAAATTAAAAAATATAATTAAAAAATAATAAGTCACTGGGAAATAAAAAATGGAATACAATTTCCTACTCACAACAGCAATTTAAGAACAGATTTAATAAGAAATTTTCAGAACTCATATGAAGTTAGCTAAAAAGACTTAACTGGGAGAGATAATAGACTGAAAAAAGCAGAGAAATTATTAAACCACAGTAGTATTCACCAAATAATATGAAAATAGAAATGAGATTGCCTTTTGTCCACCAATTTGGAAACTAAATCACAAAATAATATTTACAAGTAGTTTAAGTGTATGGAGAAATAGGCTCTCATATACTATTATACTTAAGGGATTTTATAAATTAGTTTAATCTTGCTTTGAGTAAACCTGTGATAAAATGAAAAGGGACAGATATTCCTCTGTTCCCCACGCCCCCCACATGCCCACGCCCCCCTCCCCCACTCCCCCAACCTCACTCACCTCCCACACACACACTTTACTCAGGGATGGTTGAACCACACTGAAACAGTGATTGGAGATTGCAGGCTGGCAAAGAAAACAGCAAGTGTGTTCTACCTCTATATCTGGCTGAAAATCTCTGTGGCTTCAAATCCCCACTGTGCTGTGTAGGCTGTGATTCCAGCTCCTACCCAGCAGCCCTCCTCAATTCTTGGGTGGCAGTAACACTAGCTCTTCTGTTGTCTTTCAAACCCAGGTGAGCTTAGCTGCTTCAAGCTGTTGCTAATTTCCGGGTTCTGTCTCACTGTCATATTTGTCTTTCAAACAAGTTATTGAAAGAAGATTTATAACTAGGTTTTCATTTAAAATACCCTCTATTGAACCTCCTGGCATAGGCTTTATTTTACGGATGGGATCTAGATCGATATGCGTATGAATTATGCCTATAGGACTGCATCCTAAGCACATAATATAATAAACATCTAGGTTCAAGACAGTAAGTCACAGTTATTTGAGACAGTGAAATGTAGGAAGCATTTAAATACTCAAAATGACTTGATTGGTTAAATACATAGTTCATCCATATTGGGCAACAAAACGCAACTATTGAAAATTCTATTTTCAAGTTCTCATGTTTGGAAAAGTTGTTCAGTCCATGAAGTTTAGTGAAAAATAATTTATCTAAATTTTATAATATCCTGAAATGAACAACTGAAATAAAGTTTTTATCATTGCTTTTTCTAATTTCTAGGTTTTAAGTTCCCAAGAATTATTTTTTGTCATCCTCCACATTTTACAATTTACAATATCATTAAAGGATAATTGTTATTTGAAAGAACAGCTTCAGGATGATGCTAATGAGAGAACATGCATGAAGCTTTTCTACTTTCTCTGTAATCGGCTCTCTGCATGCTCTTAAGGAGCTGGGTAATATTCATTAAGGTCAAGATAATGTTGAAGCTATGTTGACATCAAACGTGTTTTTTTCATTCCTCATACATGAAATTGTTGCATTTTATATTATTCATGGATTTTATATTTACAATTTTATCTGCTCGATAAAATATATTTAGAACCCCCAAATCAATAATCAGAGTGCTTTGTTCCTCATTTGAGGACTCGCACAGATCAGTGAAATCTCTGAGTCGCCTAACACATGTCTTCCTTGTAGTTGGCCAAGCGGGGCTCTGCTTTCTGGTGTCAGCTCTCAGAGTAGACAAGTGTCCTTCTCATGGTCTAATTAGTGCCACGTGTATTATTTTTTCACATTCTGTAGGTGATTCTGTTGTTTAAAGTGGCCCCCAAGCATAGTGCTAGAGTGCTATCTAGTGTTCCTAAGTGCAAGAAGGCTGTGATGTGCTCTACAAAGAAAACGCATGTGTCAGATAAGCTTTGTTCTGCCAGGAGTTATAGTGTTATTGGCTGATCATTCCAAGTTAATGAGTCCACAATATTAATACGGTGACTTTAAACAGAAACACACATAAAAATAAGGTTATGTTTTGAAGGGTTGATGAAAATGTCATGACCAGGTGTTCATAGAAAACTAATTCTGTATTTCTCCTAGGAGAATGGGTCAGTATTTGATAATTC
This sequence comes from Rhinolophus sinicus, assembly GCF_057876585.1. NCBI lineage: Eukaryota > Metazoa > Chordata > Mammalia > Chiroptera > Rhinolophidae > Rhinolophus > Rhinolophus sinicus. The sequence goes on along the minus strand of NC_142503.1, from coordinate 16,459,861 downwards.
AGTGTTTGTGAGTAATAGGTAGACCATAACTACCACAGATAACAACAGTCCATTGTTTTGTAGCTAGTTTTCTCAATAGTTTCTATATAATTTCTAAATAGTTTTATATCTTGCCTACAACTCTTTCAGCAAAATTTTGGTTTTTTACAACAGTAGTTTCTGAAACATACCTTTTAAAGCTCAAATGTTTTATGGGAACCCCTTCACTTGAAACATGGGAGAGGGGTCATGATAGTATAATCTCTGCATCCTTTGCCCCAATTTATCATCTGTTTTTCGTGCTGAGGTTCATCTAAGACCTTATTTGTAAGGTTCTGCTGACAAAATAGAAAAAGAAAGAAAAACCACAAGCAATTTACAGTCTAGAATGATGATGATAATAATGAGGATACTCAAAATTTTAATATTGTTATTGTTGTATTTTAAACATAGAGAATTTAAAAATGGAGGACTGCTTATTCTAACAATGACATCATAGATACCATGTAACTATAACTATAGAGTAGAAAAGGTAAGCCTTTTTATTGCATTGAAGTTTTAAGTACATTGAGTAATTTCTTCAGAATTAATATATATTAATTCACTATTTTGAGGAAATAATTAGACCTTGAACAAGAAAACTGGCAGTGATAATAAAGAGAAGAGTGATTATAATGATTTTCATCCAGAAAGGCGGTGCCTGGCAACTGTTTGAACAGAAAGCAGTGATTAAAATGAAAGAGATATAAAGGGCGCTCAGAGAGGGCCTCAAGCCAGAACAATTGATGTAGGTGGAGGAGAAGAGGGACTTGTGGGGTTGGGAATAAGAGACACATATAAAAGAGAAGAAACCTACTTGATCTGGACTGGAAAGTACTAGTGATTTTTGTTTGTTGTTGTTGTTTTTTTGTTTTGTTTTTTTGTTTTTTTTACATGTGCACAAAACACAGAAATATTCAGAAGGTAATTGCAAACAAAAGAACTAGAGGTAGAGAGGGAAGGAAGAGATGAACATATTTTTGGAGATTTCCAGTTCAGAAATACTAATAATCTATGTTGAGCTTGAGTTTTATAATTGGATTCTTTAACAGAATAGATTTTCTTCTTCAAATGTAAAGGAAATGTGACTAATGATTAAGTGTCCACAAAAGGAGCCTATCATATTTGAGTTCCCCTTGAGTGAGAAAAAGAAATGATACGGTCTCAGTGTGAAGTCCCTGGTGCTGGATTCCTGACAGCTCTACTAAATGTTGTTCAAGATAAACACACATCACAGTTTCTCTCCTTTAAGTAAAAGTTAAAAAATCTGAGATGCCATAAATAAAAGAAATATTGGGAAGACCTTAATAAGCAATCAAAATTGTATTCCAAAACAGATCTCTACAGGAGTTGTTTTCTCCTCCTCCTCCTTTCTTCTTCTTTTCTGATCTTTTACTTTCTACATGTCATAATGAACAAACTAACACCTCAGAAAATGCATGGGAAAAACCATTAATTTCATTAAACATTAGTATAAATAAATAAAACAATAATCATATGGAAATATATATAATTAAATTCTAGTCGTAAGGCAACATGAATAAATGATTGGACTCTGACCTCAAAAACCTACGTGTTGGGAAGGCAGACAATAAGCTGATTATTGCAGTACAGTTTTCAAACACTATGGAAAACGTTTGCTTCGAGTATGTGACAAGAAAGAGAAGGTGCATCTAACTGTCAAACATGAGGATTTTGGGGGTATTGAAAAAATAATACCACACACAAAAACCATTTATAGTTATTGAGAAATTAATCAAACTTCACACACAGGATTATTGTATGCCCTACACCCCATAGAATTCCGTTTTTCTTTATAGTGATGTACAATTATATGTATGTGTACCTATATAAAAATTGTGTATGTAAATTATTATATGTACATTATATATGTATATAAAATTTAAGTATAAGCACACTCACATACACTCATTCACATGCATTGGGCAAAGCTTTCATCTGCAGATCACTTCGACATAAAGAATTCAATGTCTGCCCAATGTGTCATAGTTGTTAATTACCACCGATATATCTTTCTTGAATGGAAACAGCCTTTCTCCAAAGCAAAGCTGTGTGCGCAGGCACATGGCACATCATTCCCCAATGCCTATAAAAACAACCTGAAAGCACTGAGATGGAGGCTATAATAGTTGGATTAGACTTAACTAGTGAGATTGGAGGAGATCCACAGACTATGGCTACGGAGTTAAATGTGATGTCGTGAATGAGAACATGTTGGATGCGATTTAAATTCTAATTATGGGTCACATTCTTTATCTGAGATTCTGTTCTCTAAAGACCTTCCTACCATTCTGCTAACTCATCCTGGTAAAGAGAGAGAGGGACTCCAAATCATTACTCTGGCTGATCAGGACTCTACAAAGCAGCCGTGTGAAGATTGCCACAAATAAATGCTCCTGGAATTCCTGTGATAAAGAGGGAGTTTCTTTCTGCTGAGATGATGATGGCGTAATAGAGGAATAGATTTGCATTAGAATGTATAAACTAATAGATGCCTAAAAGCAGGGTTAGGGAGAAACCACAAGAAAGGTGACTTGTATCTGATATTATCATTAAAATACCCTATTTTATATGTTCAAATCCAAGTTCCAAATTTATTATTTTCAGCTTTAGCAGCCACACAAATAAGATAAGAAACACTAGGAAGCAAAAGCCTGCTGTTCTTTTGCCCTAAAATATCATTTCTGAGGAACTGCTTTCGAGAGACCTTGGCATTTCAAGTTAAGGTCTTATTTGGCAGTACTGCTCTTCTCTACATTGTTTCACGAAAGTGTGGAGTTTAAGGAAATGGAATTTTTATACCCTTTATATCCCCTTGCCTACTGATGCACTGATATTTTGGCACTCCCAGTAAGATCGCAGAGCTTTTCTGCTGTGCATTTTATTTTTAGAAAACTCCAGTAGCTTTATCTGCTTCTGTCATCTTCCACTCAGGTGACAGACACACACACACAAAGAGAGAAAGGAGAGAAAATCCCCTTTTTTTAGATGTACTTCTAAAGAGTTACAGTTTTCTCTCCTCCACTAGACAAACTGAGGTTGAAATTCCTGTTCAAAGTTTCAGGGAGGCACATGCTCTGACAAACTTCATTACTGATATTTTTACAATGTATCATTACAAGTTAATTATTATATTTAAACAATCACTCAAAGGAAGTTACTAGTAATAACAATAATTAATAGTCATATCATTTCAACTCTCAAGACCGTATTCATTTTTTTAAAAATTTCATACTGCCTCTTCTGATATATTTTTATAGATTTAGTGACTGTATCTTTTCAAAGTGAAGGAATAGCAATGAACTGTGTGTGAGATTTAAACCCACTCTGTTTAATTCTAAATCTTTTCCTTTAGCCCAAAACACCATGCGATCGGAAGACTCTTAGCAAAACTTGAAACAAGTTCAAAATTATACTTCAAAGCCCCCTCCGATTTCCCCCAAGAAGGGAAAACGGAAAGAGAAGAGAGGATTTAGTGATTCACTAAGTGGGGGTGGGAGCGTCTTTTCCCACAGCTTCCAGGATAACAAGGACTATGATTCCAGACACCCAGAAAGTGCTCTAAAACTCTTTGTTAGATCAATAAAAATGAATTAATGATGCCATGCACAAGAAAAATTTTAAAAGAACAGGGTTCTCTACTACATCGTAACTGTGGTCTCATGCCTTTGAACAGTAATATCTGAGTATTGAGGCAACTCTTTCTTCTTTAATAAAACAACCATCAGTCTCTGTCCAATAAATACCTTGTAAGTACAGCGAGACAGTGTCTCGCACAAACTATAATACTATTTACCAGTTATTCATTTATTTCCATTATTTGAAACGTATTAAAACATCAAACAAATAAATGATAGAAGTTCTTGTAGCTTTCATGGAGTTACTAACAGCCTTTTACTTTTAGGCAGAATTCCTCCTGTGAGGTTAGCCAAACCTAAACTATTAAATGTGTTTTACTAAATGTGCATTTAACTATTACACTGAGGATTAGGAGATTGTCCTGACAGATGAGATGAAAGTTCCAAATTAAGTGAATATGCTGTATTTAACACCACTTTAAAAAATAACTTACTTTGAAAGCAATTTTCTTTTTATAGTACCTGGACCATGAAACCCACCCACAGAAAGTAGTGAGATATGCACATTTCTTTATGTTGATTATAAGGTTTTATTATCGCCAAAGAGACATCGAGAAATGTTTCTCTGAGTATACCTAACACAAGAATGACCTAATACACAAAGTATTATCTGTTTCAGACAGCATACTTTGTGGAAAGAGGAATTTGATTTTAGATGATTAAACATAAAAGTAGTTCTATGTTTTAAAAAAAATTGGGGATGACTGACAGAATATGTTCAAGTATAAACATTCAGAAAGAACACCCAGAACCACAGGCAGATATGCTTAAAGACGAAGTCACAACCACTGCCATGGCGGCTGCAGGTCCCCAGCAGGCAGTACTATCAAGATTTAACTTGCTTTGTCATCTGTGATGCTACCAGCATCTATGCCACTGCTACATCACAGGAGCCCAGTGATACAACCGATGCTTTATTCATAATCCACAAGCATGTACAGCTACCTTTATTGACACAGTTGATTCACAGGGAGACACCTTCTCCAAGGTGCTTAGATTTGAACTAAATCTCCATCTGGGTGAATCTGATTGATGAAGCCTAGGTCCCCTGTCTGTGATGTGGAGGTAAAAGAGCCATTGAAACAATCGGGTTCTACTCTTGCGCAGAAAGTACTCATATGCTTGAATAGTTATCAAACATAGTGAAAGTGTTCTAAATGTATTGGAAAAATAGAAACTATAATGGAATTTTGGTACATTTATCAAAACCAATTAATTTTAAAATGTTATAGTTGTATGATACACATAAATTTCAGGTCAAGCAAATATAATCATCCATAATAACTAAGTAATCAATACTTCTACTACTAACTTGCATTCATATAATCATTTGCCATTAATATAAGTTATATTAATTAACTTCAAATTTTATTTTGTTTTCCCACATTTTGACTTATGAGAGAGATAGTCTCTGGGACCAAGACTACAGCTCAGATCGCATTTCCTGTGGCACAGTAGTTCTCAAGAATTGGGCCATAAACCTTTAATATGCCAAGGTGTTTTCAGGGGTTTCTTTGAGGTAAAACTATTTCCACAATGATATTAAGTTGTTATGTGCCATTTTTAGTGGGTTGACATTGGACTTATCATGCAAAAGCAGTGGTTGGTAAAATGGCCGTGAAGACCAAACTGTACTACCAGTCTGTATATTATTCACCTCCACACAATCCGAGGGAGAAAGAAAAATGGCATTGTGTTGAAGCAGCAAAAAAATGATTAATATCATTACCAGTGATCTTTGAATATATATATATATATATATATATATATATATATATATATGCATGTATATATATATGTATGTATATATATACATACATATATATATTTGAATATTCTCTGTGATAAAATGAAAAAAAAATCTCATGAAGAACGTCTGCTGCCTATTAAAGAGTGACAGTTGATAGTTGTCTTGAAGAAAAGCACTGCGTGATTGAGTTGCAAGCTGAACCAGTCCAACTGAATTTTTCTTCTTTGAACAACATTTCAAGAATAATCTACAGTCTCACAATTGTCATTCAGTCCTGGGTATTTGGCAGACATTTTCTTAAAAATGAAGAAAATGAGCATGTCACTCCAAGGAAAATAACTAAAATTATTTCCTGCCAGTGCTAAAATTTGAGTTTTTTATGAAAATCAAAATTTGGAAAAACAGGTATCCATAACTATAAGCTTGACAGCTTTCCAGTATTTGGAGCCTGAGGTCAGTGATTATATAAATATAAACATTTAAAAATTATTTGATAATTAGATCTGCCACTGTTTGGATGGCTTGCATATATCAGAAAACTGATATTTTTCAATTGACAAATGTGCAGCATTACAAAAGCATGTGCAGGTAAAAGATCCAATCAAATGCAATATAAACTAATGAATTTTAATGCACCAGAGGATGAAAAGTTCACTGATATGATTACAGATTGCAATTAACATTTAAGAAACTACCTCTTGTGGACTTTTGGTGTAGTATCAAAGAAGAATATTCTACCATCACCTAAAGGTATTGTTGATAAATGCCTGCCATCTGCCATAAAGAACATCGTGTGTTTGACTGAGAACAGCTATTCTAGCAACCCCCACTTGTTCCATAAAATGGTTGACCATAGAGAATTCTTCACACTGAAGAACTGAACAATGTTTTCCTCTTTTGAGATTTTTCCAATTTTCTCACCTGCCTATTTGCTGCCAACCAAGGGCAGAAAAATGTACTTGAAGGCTAATTAGAAAGTCCACTACTTCCAAAATCTCCTGCCCTAATAGAATACTTGCCATTCACAGACTGTCTCAGGGTTTTCTCAGTTTCCACCAAAAAACTGACTTCCATCAAACACATTTGAAACTTACTGAAAAGAAGATGGTCATAGATGAATTCCCTTAGGGCTGCAAGTTCATGAATAAACAGCCTTTATAATTTTGTCTCAAACTTGGAATTATCTTTGACGTCATTAAAATACCCCTCCATTTTTCAACTACAATTTTGTATAAAGTTGAATTTTCTTCATGTACTTCAACTAAAACAACATATTATAACAGATTGAATGTGAATGAATATGTTTTCAAGAACACAGCTGTCCTCTAAAAACCAAATATGTAAGAGGTTTGTGACAATGTGGAAAAAATACTACTCTTCTCAGCAATTATTTTTGGTTTGAGAAATGTATTTTTAAAAAGGTATATTATTTAGGATAGCATATAATGGAGTAATCTTACTTTTCAAAAGTTAATCAATCAGTATTTTTCGATCTCTGTTTTAGTTTCTCATAGGGTAATTAATAAAATATGTAAGCCTTGAAGGAAATATCTATGGGATCCACAATAAATTTTAAGAGTACATAAGTGTCCTGAAACAACCAAACAAAAAATCTGAGAATTTCTGTCCTAGACTTTCATTAAGAGTTCCACTTCCTATTAACATATGCAATTTCTCATAAAAAAAGTAATGATAATAAAAATCTTCAACAGGTTTTAAAAAATTTTTAAGTCTGACTCTTGTCTCTGTCATCATTGTCAAATACAAAGCCTAAAATTCAAAATTCAGTGTGGTCAAGTAGGAACAACACAGCATCGCTACATGTCAAAAAACAAATAAACAAAAAACATATAAACCAACAAAAACACTGATATCACTGGAAATGGGCAAGAGGGTAAATTCAATAATACAGTGTATTATATTCATTAATATCCTGTATGTATTTAAATCATGATGGTAGTGATTATTCTTTCAAAAAATCAAAAGAGGAAAAGAATGAAAACAAAAAGCAGTGACCAAAAACTAAAAATAAAAATGCAGTACCGTGCCTTTTCCCTCACATTTCATCAATTACTGAAACTTTTATTCAGATTTCGTTTTATTCTACAATTATATCTTCAGCTGTATGCCGTGGAAACACATTTCTTATTTACTTCACAAGAGTACTTTTATAATGGAACAATTAACAACCCACAAATTGTTAATTCCTTGTTAGTATGAAACCATCTGGTGTCAAATTCTATACACCAGGGTGGGATTTGAAACAGACACGCTCCCCACAACATGCTCAGTGTTAATTACCACTGAAACCTAATGAAAATAATCTGTTTTTAGAATGCAGCTATTGTTCTAGAGAGTTTTCTTTTTCTGATACAATATTTATTTCACTTCAACCTATATTGAAATTTTATTAAGTTGTTTGTATCAGGGGCAATAATATCCATTTCAGAAACTTTACATGGTATAGTACATGAGATGCTTTATATTTATCTATAAGCACACGCAACATGATCTTATTTGCTGAAAATTATGGTTTTACACAATGTTTTATCAATTTTTTTTTACATTTAAAAATATCTAAAATACATTAAATTACATGCTCAGTATGAATAAAAGTAAAATGGTAGGAGGCATGAAAATACCCAAAATTTAGTTGTTCATTATGTACGTATACATAAAAGAGATCATTTGAATATGGGTCAACCTTTAGATACATCATAAGGAAGATACGTGACATTTGTATCATTCCATCTCTCTTCACATTTTATTTTCCTACCTAAATTTTTGTTCACCCTGATTATAAGGTTGACTCAGTTACATACTCTTTAATGATTTCTAAATATCCATTGTTCCACATATTTCCACCTTTCCCCGTAGAAGTGGTGAGAGGTTCAGAGAATTTGGGAAGTCAGGACTCTCATTATAGAGGGAGATGGTTGTTGTCTTACAGGCACAGTGAATTTGACAAGCTTGCCTGAATTTCTGGAAAAGATGGTGGTTTCAAAAATCATTCTTAAAAATCTCTTTACCTGCCACTCATTTAAAAACAAGAACTGAATATAAGGAACATTATTGACAAGGAAACCCAGAAATGCATTTTATTATAAACATTAAACATCATCTGCTAGTTGCAATACAATATATTTTTTAAAAAAGGATTTTCAGATCAACCTATATTTTTTCTATTACAAATCAAGGTATAATGTTGCAGGATGTGGCCCAGAATTTGAAGTACACTTACTACTAAGTCTGTCCTGTGGTTTGGTGAGAAACGATCAGAGGTCGGGCCAAGCTGCAGGGAGTGTGGATGGGATACTTTATTGTTATCAGCAGTAATGAAAGAGCCAGAAAGACACTATCTTGCCAAAATATACATTAAATACACATCTCATATCTAGCTTCCTATCTTGGAGGAATGAGGACCAGAGATGAACTATCTTTGCAGCTGTGCCACAAATCTTACGGAAGAGAAGAGGTGCTGAGACACATTGCCAAAGGTTTATAATAATTTCATTGCATGAATGTTTCTCTTCCCAGATAAGCCCCCTATTTGTGGCAACCCCTAAGACTGAAATACCTGTGTCATTTAATCCTGCCCTGTTAGATGTCCCCTCTACCCAGAAATCACCTGCATAGAATCTGGGCCAGCCATTTTTCTCTTCCCAACAGGCGTGAATATCAAATTTCTTACCCCAAAACCTCCTGAAGAAAGAAGCGAGGACAGAGCAAGAGCTAGAAATGGCAGAGGTCTGGAACACTTTACCTTTTTTTGGTCCTTTGTTTGAGCAGAAGTTCTACATCTGGTTCTTCATTTGGAAGGTATATCAGATGTATTAGGTTTCTGTAGGTTCTGTAAAATATTACCACACACACATTGGCTTCTAAAGACACAAAGGTATTATTTTTACAGTTCTCTAGGTCCCAAGTTGGTCACAGGTCTCACTGGTTCAAAGCCAGGTCTGGGCAGGGCTGTGTTCCTTTCTGGAGCCTCTGGAGGAGAATCAGTTTCCTTGCTTCTGCAGCTACTATTCATCTCCCGTGTTGTTCACTCATAGCCTTCTCCCTCCACCTACAAACCAGCAATGTTGCAACTCTATTATTCCATAGTCATATCTCCTTCTAGTAAAGATTCTTTCTTTCAGACCCATGTGATTAGATTGGACCCACCTGGATAATCCAGGATAATCTCAAAGTCCTTAACTTAATCAAATCTGTAAACTCTTTCTACCATATAAGGTGACATAATTACAGATTCTAGGCTTGGACATCTTTGGGGGTCTATTATTATCTTCACCATATCACAGGAAAGTCCTCTTGTATTGGTCCCTGAAAACAAACTAGTTTCACTTTATTTCCACAAATTATCTCTGTATTTTCAAGTTATTTATAATGTCATTATCAAAATTAATCAATAAATTCATGATTCGTTTATTTTAAATATCTCTCTTTAGAGTTCATTGAAGCTCTCAAGATTTCTTTTCCTTCTTAAAGGACAAAAATAATAAATTTGTTCCTTTAAATGACAATAGGGATGTGGTCATTTTTTAGAGCAGCTACAGAAAACTAATACATCTAATATAACTTCCAAATGAAGAACCAGACCCAATGCTTCAGCTCAAATACAATGACTATGAAACCTAAGACAATGAAGTTTGATGTGTACATTTTTTATTCTTCCAATTGTGATAATCCAGTAATCTGCAAAGTCTGTATATTAAAGACTACATTTCACACTCATGAGCCAAAAGATGTGAATCCTAATATCTATGAACAAAAACTCAGATAAAAATGTGACCTCCTCAAAGGTTTCCTTCCTGAAACCCCACAAGCATCTCAATCTTTATTTCGTTACTCTTCTCTGTCAAAAATTATAGTTTGCTTATTTGATCATTACCTTCCCCATCCTTGGCCCCAAATATATTTATTATAGTTACATATAAAGTTCAGCAACACTTTTATTCTCTGTACTTCTAGTGTTGTTTTTTTTCCTTTCTCAGAGAACAAAAATTAAAAATAAACAAATATAACTGACAAAGATTTCAACTTTTTGAGAAATGAATATTTCATTTTATTGTAAAATTTAGTATGATTACATGTCTTCCAATTTCTCAGAATAACTTTGTTTTTGAAAAATGTTTCAATTAACTTTTCTATTTAATACCATATAATACACAGATGCCTGACTACTGAAACTACTCTAAATAAAAAAGAGATTGATGTATGATTAGAAGTCTATGTTCAATTATTCCAAAACCAGATAATGTCATAAAAGGGTAAGGACAATACCGTATTTTTAAACACATATGTAGTTAGAGAAAATACCTTTTCCAGTCTTTTCTCATCTGACATCATTGGTTCACATTATATTGTACCTAAGGTAGGGAGAAAGAAAGTTTGTCTCAGAAAGAGAAGGATGAAAATATTTTCGTATTTCTCTTTGTGTGATATTTTATTGAAAATAGAAAAAAGTGGGTAAATCAATAAGTCATGGCTGGCATTTAGCTTCCTCTTTATCTTGAAATTTACTCTACAGGGTTTTTTGCTGGTTTTTAAGAAACAAAAAAAGGGCTTAGTATTCTGTTGATCTTCACATCATCTGTAAAATGAAATCTATGAAAGAGCATGAAGGCAAGAACTTCTGACCAAGGACACAGGACTTGTGAGAAAATAAATCCAGTGGAAAAAAATGCTAATGAAGGTTAAATCACATTCAGAAGTCTCTGACAATTGGATAAAAGTGTGCCTCGATCTTATTGGAAGTATGCAAATTTCATGAAATTCAGATAAACACAGATACAATCATTCTAAAATGCAATTTCCCAATGTGTTGGGTTTTTTTTGACCACAATTTCCTATCCTCCCCTAATCAGATGTATTCCAAGTGTCAAATACAATATATAAAACATCAACCCTGAGACCACCCACCTACAATTTCTACAAGAAATATCAAAAATCTCCCATATAAACAGGGAGAAGAATAACTGTGATTCCAATCACAATGTTTTTTGTAAAAGATTAATCACAGATAGAACTGAATCTCTTCAAAAAATGAATAAACTGAAGAAAAAACAGCAACAAAATTAGTTTTACATAGTTCCTTTTCAAGTGCCGCAAAGAAATATGGGGAAAGGGAAATGTCAGACAGTGTAGAGATGAATAACGTGTTAGATGCATTGCAACAGAAATGAAATGAAATTGCAGGCTAAAATGAGTCATTCTTTCAGGAATTCTCAACAAAATGTACAATAAAAAAAGAAGTGGTAAAGTAATAGAATGCAACAAAAAGAGGATTTAAGAAAGGAATAAGATTGGGGTGCTATTGTACAATTTGCTAACGTGGTCAAGGACAGCAAAGAACAGAATTAAACCACCAAACCAATCACAGACATTGAGAGCCTGCTTGACAAAAATCTCACAAATGTTTGAGAAAAAATATACAAATTAATTAAAGACATAAAAACAAAATTGTAATTTGGGAGCACACCCAATGGAAAAACATAGAGTTGTTGGTGTTCCTGACCAAGAGAAAAAACAAGAACTGCAACAAATCCAAATGGTAACTAACCTTTCCTGCCTGAATTGAATAAAACTTTGAGTGTTAAACTTGTTCTAAGGAAAACAAAACACAAAGAGAAAAAATGTAGACAGGTGACAGATAGATGATGGATGATAGACAGATAGATAATTGATAGATAAATAGATATATAGATTATAGATAGATGATAGATAGATAGATAGATAGATAGATAGATAGATAGATAGATAGATAGATAGACTTAAGGTTACCAAACTTAAACTTTAAAATCTTAAAAAATCCAAAGAGCATTTCACAAGAATCTGGTTTCCCATAAAGAAAAACATCAAGTCACACTAACCTTCAGCCTTCTCCTTGAAGGTATTAGATGCTGAAGTCAAAGAGGCAGGGTCTGCAGATTTCTGAAGAAGGAAAGATTGAGATTGATGAATTCTATGCAAAGGCAAATTATATTTCAAGAATGAAGACAATAGAAACAGAAACTTAAAGTGATTTAAAAAATACCTCTGATACCTAAAAAGACAATTAAAAAGTTAAGCAGTCAATACATAGGAGCTTTTCAATCATTAATGTATAAATGATGAAGCAATTTATAGGAGCCAATAAATAATTTTTTTTTAAATTCACAATATTATAGTTTCACAACAGAATGACTTTTTAATGAAAATGAATATAAATTAACATTCATGAGCTAAAAATAAAGCCCAAGATCAGACCAGAAAAAAGAGAACAGGTTTGGGGAAAGAAGAGGGGACAGGAAAAATGTGGGGAATATGTTTTCTTGTTTCATTTAAAAATACCAATTGTTAGCATTTCTTTCTGGACACAGAAAGTTAATAATGATAATTGGTATTTATATATATATGTCAGTCCTTTTTATTAGAGAATGGACTGTATACCTTTTAAGTTGTAAGAAGCAAAAATAAGATTTAGTAAAACAGGAAATACATAGCAATATATAAAAAATATTCAGAAAAATAAAACATTGAAAATTAAATATCAAACAAATACATTTTACATTTGATATGATAAACTTACCTATTAGAGAAAAAGATTCACTTTAGAAAACCCAAAGTAAGTTTGGCTATATAGCTCACAATAAAACCTAAAGGATTCTTAAGAGTTAAAATTAAGAAAATCATCAACATGAGTTAGAAAAACGAAAATCTTAAAAATCAGGCATGACAATATTTATGTCAGATTAATTAAAGTTAAAATATACATGCGAGTGAGCTTTTTACAAAATGATTATCGGAGCAAACTCTAATGAAGTTACAGTTCTAATGATAGAACAACGCATAGCTATATAGATGCATGTAAAAATGGTTGAAACTCCCAGAGCTACTGATAGGAATACAACATGATTTTGGATATCCATAAACTAACTCCGTCCTTTATATTTCAAAGTGATTAAAAATAAGCAAGTACGCAGAATATCTGAAAAAATAGACTAACTGTAATTGTTAAGAACATGCTTACTTTAGTTATCCTACAAATATAATATACCTGGGTTTTTTTGTAATTGCTTTTTTTGTTTTGCCCACTATCGGATATTTTCAAAAACTCTCCCAAATAAATCTCTGCTCATAATTCCATAAATAAAATTATTGAGATCCTTATATTCTTTTCTTTAGAATTTTTAAGTTTAATTTTTCAACATTATTTTGTTTCTTTCCTTGAATTCCATTTTCTCTTACTTCATAATTTCTCTTTATAATTACACTGAAGAAATGTGGTTACGGAACTGACAACCCTGGAGACAGCTGATTCCACAGTATAAGAGACATCAAAAATCTTCTCCCATTCCGTTGGTTGCCTCTTGATTTTGTCGATGGTTTCTTTTGCTGTGCAAAACCTTTTGAGTTTGATATAATCCCATTCATTTATTACCTATGTAACTTTACTAGCCATTGTCACCCCAATAAATTTTAATTAAAAAAAAAAGAGAGAGAATTCAAAAGGCATTCAGATCTGTATCAATACGACTTCTCTAATTATAATACTACCAAATAGAGGTCCCTTCACTTTAAATTATGTCATCTTATACATAGTGGTACTTAAAAACATTTGTTGAATGCATGAACAAACCAGTGTGTGTGTGTGTGTGTGTGTGTGTGTGTGTGTGTGTGTGTGTGTTTGTCTTACTGTCAAACACTCTATATTTCCCTTCTGAAGTTCTGTTCCCTAAGTGGCATAGTCTCCAGATTTATAACTACTGAATGATGTGGTGGTAGGGGGAAGGGCCTGGGATCCGTGTGCTGTGTTGCTGGAAGAAATGCCAGCTGTGTAGCTGTTTTGTGCAAGACTGTGCAGACATCCTCTACCAGATATTATCTGTGGTTTATTGAGGAACAACTTAGTTTTGAAACATCCAACAGGCATGCATCGGAGGAGGCAGATTATAGACTGTGTATTCAGGCTTCTGGCAACAATTGTCAAGCAGCCATGCTCTACTATGTGCATTTCTATTTTGGTGTACATCCATTTAATGCAGGACTGCAAAGCGCTACTGTTGGGCTGTCGTCTCAGTCTCTTTTTATGTCTATGAAGAGGGCGATGCTGGCTAGGATTAGGAATAACTATAATATTTTTTTAAAATGTGATAAGACTCTACTGAAAGGTTGTGATACTATGAAAGGATTCTTATCAGGGCCCACTCAAAATTATTGAACATAAGAAAACTAGGGTACCGTTTTATTCTTCAATCACGAGCCTTGTTCCTCTGGAAGAAGTTTTGTTACAGTGTTGCTTCAGTTTAGATTATCTGACTCCCCCACCATCTTTCAAATGATTGGAGAACAGTAACTGAAAAATTCGGAGTTTCCAAAGCTCACATGATTTTTATTGCTATTTCATAGGATTCTTCCCCAGTTACATCCCTGTTCGCTTACTTTGAGTTGCCAACTGAACGGTAACTTTCTCTACTTGGAAGAAAATAATATAAACAAATAATGTCATTGTGATCAATTGCATAGGAGATCCACACAAAATAACGTGGTAGTTTTCATAACGTTCTTTATCAAAGTGCTCCTAATGTCCTAAAGAATGTTTCCATGGTCCACAAGAGGACCCTAACCTGTCAGTCCATACCTAACCCCAGTTTGGGGGAAGCTGAGAGAGTTGATCCAGGAAGAATAAAGTTTTAACTGTCCCCTAAATCTAAATAGATATATTTCTGGGTTTGGGTGAGCTTTGTCTGCACACATTAATTAGACATCAAATGACAGTGCGAGCTTAAACTAAGATTTACGGCTTGTTGCAACTAATTTCCATAACTTGTTCGGCAACCTTGCTGTTCATCAAAATTGCTCAGATTTCTCTCATGGAATATGTATGGGAGAGATCAAAAAGTTAAATATCTTAATGGGATATATTTTCTTATAGTACAAGGGTTGGCAAGTCAATAAAGGGTCAGATCGTCAATGTTTTAGGCTTTCAGGTCTTACAGTTTCTTTGGCAACCGCTCAATTGTGCTATTGAAGTTCAAAAGCAGCTAGAGTCAACACATAAATGATTGAACATGGCTGTGTTCCAATGAAACTTTAATATGGACACTGAAGTTTGAATTTCAAATAATTTTCATGTATTACAAACTATTCTTCTGATTTTTTTTCAACTGTTTGAAAATGGAAATGGCCATACACAAATGGCCAGCAAGCGAGATTTGGCCATCAGGCTATAGTTTGCTGACCTCAGCTATAGTATATAAACTTCAAAATGTGTTTTAGAAAATATTCAGAGTCCAGCGTTAGATCTTTTTTCTCCTCCGGACATAAGCACAAAAACATTGATGGAAATAAGTGGGAACTGGCCACTCTGATCTGTCAACCCCAGGCTAAAAAATCCACATAGTTCCTTGGCTCACACTTTAAAAATCTGTTCCAGTTCTAATTCAAGTCCCTGACAACTTGGAAGTGATTTGCTTTCATCCTCTATCCCTCCTGTCAAGGCAATGGCTGTCTGCATGGTTTCTTAGCCACATTTGGAGAATCTGCTAGTGTTCACTTATTCCATCTCCCATAGAGGGGATAATTAACTAGGACCCAGAATAGAAAGCAAGTTTGACAGTGGCCTGCCTGGAAACATGGTGGAATGGGAGGTCTGTTTGTATAAAGCCAATTATGAAGGGAAAAGTACATGATTTTAAATATTTTTATTTTTCTAACTAAGACATTCACCAAGTTTAAAAAGTTTTCAAAAATCCTAATAAGATGTTAGTGAAATATCCTTCTATATGCATGTCCTGATTGTTATTTTATTTTTACACTACATTATTATGATATTATTTCTTTTATCTGGTATTCACCTCCACTTTTTAATGATAATGCTTATCTTGCTTTTATTTTATGGTGCTAAGCAAAATCTCTTGACTTGCTATTATGTTTTAATCAGTTCACATACGCTATCAGGTCTCCCTCTTTTCCCTCTCCTGCTTCTACCCAATACATTGTATCTCAATTTTTGTTTAAATCAATATTTAGCACTTATAATATTAGGACCATACAGATATCATTTACTTTAACTCAGGTAATTCACTATGTTTACATTTACTTACTTCCACAACTTTCATTTTCCCTAGAATTAATTGCCTCTTAGTAATGTTTCTTCATATACCTATGGCTAATTCTTCCCATTGTCCACCAGCCTCAAACAATGTCTCAATAAAGCACTCTCAACTAAAACCCCTCCTCTTTAGTCTGTTCTCTACATGCACGTTTTTTCCCCTCCTAGTGAGCCTTTTGTTTTCTTACTTAAATCTGGACCAACTATTCACACAACAATGCCCCAGCTCTCCTGCTATTTCCTTTAATCTTCTGAAAGTTTTCTTACCATATTCCCTTGTCAAATGCTCCGTTTTCAGTGTCTGACATTTCCCTTTTCATAGGTGTAATCACTGTTTTTTGTGGAACGCACCATCTTAAGAAAAAGTCACAGGAGTGAAATTTTTGGAGACTTGCTTATGTAAAAATGTCTTCATTCTACTCACAAAAGTAATTGATTGTTTCATCGAGATATATAACTTGAGATTGAAATTAGTTATCCGCCAACATTTTTGAGATATTTATCCATTTTCTTCCAGCTCCTAATTTTTTCTCACTTAAAATTTTTCATGTCTATTTATCATCTCCTATCTATCTATCTGTTTTTATTTAACCATTATATGCTATAATGAGGATTTGTGTGTGTGTGTGTGTGTGTGTGTGTGTGTGTGTGTGTGTGTGTGTATCATTATACTGAGCACTTCTACATATACAAATTCATGCAAGTTAATTCTGGTGATAATTACAACCTTATTTCTGTAATATATTTTTCTTTAGTTATTTTTTTTCCTTTTATTTTTCTTTATGGGATTTCAGTAAGGTGCATATTTGAATTTCTATATTGATTCTCAATTCCCTTATATATTTTTTTCTACTATTCTCTTTTCCACTTGTCTTTTAGTTGAAAAGAAATTTTCTTTATCTTTATCCTTCTACCTTCCTATCTTATAATGAAGTTTTGATTTGTTAAATTTTATTATACTTATTTAACTCCTAAGAGTTCCTTTAATTTTCCATTTTTTTTCTTTTTGTAGGATCTTATATTTGATTCCTTTCTGAAAATACAGTTTTTAAAATCAATTCCAAACTTCTTTTTGCACTTTAGCTATTTCATCTGAGATCCTTTGCTCCTGATCATTTATTTGCTGTCTTTTCTGATGGCTTCTGTTCTCAAAGGTCTAATGAGCCTAGGAATTTCATACACATTCAGCAGTGGAAGAAGAAAAAGCTGATAGAAATATCTACTTCATTGGAGGGAAAAAAAGTTATATATATATAATATATATATATATATATATATATATATATATATATATATATATATATATATAATTTAAATGGAAATTTCTTTCCTAAAAAAAAACAAAACCTGGTAGTACTGAATTTCAGAAGATGAATGAAATAAGCAAATTTTAGTTATATATATGAAATCATAGAGCCTGGGTAGTAACTTACATTATAATTATACCTACTTGCTTGTTACCATTTATAAGAATGGGGATTTTAGATTGTATTAAAGAGATCATTTTTCTTTCACCTCATTCTCATTTAAATTGCACCAAATTCCACATATACCTGCAATTGTACTACTTTTTGAATATTGTGAAGATAAAAAGTGGTAGATTTTTGTATTTCCATTAGTAATATTTTATGTAAAAGGATGCCTTGGAGTTAATTTGATCTCCAATAATTCCAGACAACTTTTTCATTACCTCATATTGTTAATGTCTATTTTTATAAATGTTCACTAGTTTTATATTCTTGCTGATTAAGGAATTGTGACACTTCCCTGTGCAGCTTTTGGCTTTACTAAAACTGTTAGCCAAAGAAACAAAAGATAATAATATGTAAAATGTATTATGTTTTTGGCATACTGATGGGTTCCTTATATGTATGAATATATTTAATCTTCACTTAATTCAAAAGTTATGTGTTAATGCTATTATTACCTGCATTTTCCAGATAGGGAAACTGAGAAAAAAAGAGAAGGAAAGTAATTTTCCCAAGATTCTATATAGTAAGTAAGCAACAGAACTTGGGTTTGAACTTGGACTATTGAACTTGGACTTGAAGTCCACTAAAATTTACTGGACTTCAAAGAAGAAATAACGACCCTAGCCTATTTTGGTTTATATATAAGGATTAAATATCATAAATAAAATTTTGAATTTATCTCTCATTTGATATTCCACATATTATCATATAAATGACAATTAATGCACATATAGTGCTCTATCATTTACACATTTCTCATTTATTCTTAAAAACAATACCTATCCTTTAACCTGACTGGCAGATGCTTGCTGACTATAATACCCTGAAATCAATTTTTTACAGGAAAACAAATATTCTAGTGAACTTTTAGGTTTACTTTAGGTGAGTGCAAGTATATAGACATATGACAGCAAAAGCAAATTTCATTATTAATCGAAGTATTCTTTTCATTTAGAAGTGAGCGATGGACATCTCCCAAGTACCACACAGAGGAGCCAAGAAAAAGCACCACGACAGACAGAGGTATGTGCGGGGATGCCCTCCAAAAAACATAAGTTGTGTTCTTTCTGCGTATACTCAGACCCTGGCAAGCACATATTCAAGAACAGTATTCTGAGCCTGGTCCTGGAGCAGGTATCCTGGGGATCCAAACACAGTCTTCACAGAAGTAGAACCATAGATGTAATCTCCATGGCATTTAGCAAACACCAGCATTGTGCTCATCACCAGCACACTGTACCAGCAGGTGTGAGAGTCCCTCTGACCCTTACCTTAAGGCCTTCAGAAAGAGGCCAAGAGGCCATTGGAGGAAGACGACCTTTTGAATAGCAGTAACAAAAATCCAGAAAAAAATTGTGGTGAAAGGAAAAACCCATCAAGACTATTGATATTCTAGAGGACTAACACCAGCAGAGAAAGCTTGTATT
The DNA here is from genome assembly GCF_057876585.1 of Rhinolophus sinicus. Lineage (NCBI taxonomy): Eukaryota > Metazoa > Chordata > Mammalia > Chiroptera > Rhinolophidae > Rhinolophus > Rhinolophus sinicus. Next base: position 16,440,437 of record NC_142503.1, on the reverse strand, counting down.
ATTAAGGCCTCACCAGGTTTGCTGAGCAAATGGCTTTGTGCACATTGCTGGAGTGCTATGTGAAGAAAATCCAGGTCCAGAGATAAACAAACAAACAAACAAACAAACAAACAAACAAACAACCCTCCTCTGTCTTTCTTAGCTCATGAAATAAAAGTGTTTGTTGTTTAAAAATAAGCTGCTATAAACTTACCGCTGTAAGAGTATTTCTATTGGCAGAAAAAAAGATTAGAAGAGTAAAGCAGGCAGTCATTTGCAAACTTTTCTAATTTTAGAACCATTTTAATTAGTCATATTTGTTGCATTTACTTTCTGACGATGATTCATTCCATGCATGATTTCTTGGGGTATTTTTATTTTCTTGGAATTTCTCAGAGTGTTCAAAATAGAACAGTATTCATAGTATATAATAATACAATGAGCCTTTATAAAAACATATAGTAGAATAGTAAAAATATTTTATTACGTCATCACTAAGAATGCCACATTAATCTTTAACTCTAAGGCCCATTCACCTTATTAACAGAAATTCATTGTTATTTCATTCCAGGTTGATGTGGGATATTGAGATACAATTGCTTTTGTTTAATTATCTGAACTTTATGTCCTGACTTTAGTTTCTTGTAGATGTATTCCAAACTACAGTTGTTGGTATAGTTATTTACTTAGCCTTTCTGAGCTTCATGTATACCTAATTGACCAGATAAATGAACAGCAAAAAAACAAAACAAAACAAAACTCCCGCTTGTGTCCAGAAAAATGGAACAAAAACATTTACCTGTGGCAGAAACAAGAAGCTATTTACCAAAATGTTTTCTCCTCTCCATAATACAGAGTTATAGCTTGAAATTGAATACTGAGGCAAGAACTATGTTTTCCAGTTCCCTTGCAGTTATGGGTGGTCATATCATCAATTCTTCCCAATAGAAAGTGAATGGAATTGACATGTGCTCCTTCTGTATTAAGACTTTTAATAAGCCAGTGTGCCTCTTCCATAATCTTTTTTTCCCATTCTAATACCTGGATCTAATTAAAAATTTTAGCCTACCAGATATTTGAGCTGTAAGACAAAAGGAGCTAACATTCTTGCAAAACCACACAGAAGACAATGGTCCCATTAGCCTGCCCAGTCACCAAGAATTGTTTTAGAAGAAAGAAAAAATGTTTTATTCTATTGAGCCATTACATTTGGATTTGCTTTTCACTGTGTGCTTCCCTATCCTCATTAATGTATTCTTTCTGCTACTGATTATGGAGCCTCTTTCAGTTTTCCAAAGATTTTAAAGTCTACACAAGTATCCAGGGTCTTTTGTATCTTGGCTTACTTTCCAAGTCAGAGCACATACTTTGTAGTTATTTCAATGTGTAATAGGCTCACTGGGTGTGGTGAGAGAGTCTCATAACTATTGGCACAGAGTGGACATCTTACTGGAATGGTAAATATGACATCAATAATGCACTTGGATGTATAGTGATTCTACCACTTCTTAAAGTAGAAATATATCCTCTCGACTTTAGCAAATATTATTCCCTGTGCCCAAGAACATTCATTGACATGTTTGATGAGACCGCACATCCTGCTTTCCTTTTTCAAACGGTAAAAGCTGTTTCATGGAACAAGTGTTTTAGATGAAAATGAATAGGTAGGAAATAAAACTATAATGTAAATCTAGACTCATAGTTGGATAGTTGACAGCTGCATGTCTGAGGGAAAAATAGTCAATATTTTCTGTGATGATAATTTGAAATGAGATTAAAATACAGCTGGATTTCATCTGATACTTCTCAACAGCACACATTTCCCTCAGACCTAAAAGAAGTATCTGGATGAGTTTGAAGTATTAGACTATTCATCAATCATAAATTCTATTTCTTTTCCCTGAATATATTGGTAATTTTCATGTATGTAAGCTGACATTTCAGAAATAAGAAATGCATGTCTAAATACTGTTTGTAATCGGTTCAAGTTTGCTTGTGTATGACTATATGATTTCTCCTCTGAGACCCCACCAACATGATGTGCGTAATTCATACCTCTTACAAGACTGAGAAAGATAGGACCATGCTGCAGTGAGTTCATAAACTGTGATTTTGAGAAACGTTGCTGCCATTCAGAGTTTCTTCTAGATATGCTATAATTATGTTCAGATTTATACTTAATCGGTATGATTTAAATAGTATCCAAAAGAAATAAGACCTCATCTGTGTATCATACTCCATCAAACTATTAGCCAACCTTCCATTAACATCAAATACATCTACATGACTTAAATGCAGGAAAGTCTTAATTATCTAAAAACACAAGAAGCTCATGCTCTCAGCCTGTGAATGTTGTGAAAGCGAACAATGAATATGTTCATATCCATTACTCTAAGGACAAAGACTGAAATTTACCCTGGCCCATAGCCCTGGATCATCTGTTTTCCATCTGCCTCACAAGTCTCATTTAACATAATGTTCTCACCTCAGGGTGTGTTCTAACTATTCAGTCCTCTTTTCAGTTCCATATTGAATACCCCAAGCTATTTAGCTTGCCTGGAATTTTCTCCCTTGCCCATCTACTGCACCCAATTATTATTTATTTGAATCCTACTTTCCTTTAGGTCTCAGTTCAATAGTCAGTTCCTCAGGAAAGCCAACACTAGCCTCCATGCACAAATGATTTTCTTCTAATGTACACTTTCTTATCATGCCCCTCTTCTTCATAGCCCTTATCCTATCTGGAATTTTTTATTTGTTTGTGTGACACTGTACTGAACATTATTCTTTCTTAAAGTTTCAGGGCCTATGCCATTTGGGGTCACCTTTATATTTTCATCATTTGAAAAATGTGTTGCACATAGTCAGAGTTGAATAAATACTGGGTAAGTGAGTGAATGAATGAATGAGTAAAATAGATTTATTTATGGAAGGATCAGTGTCTAACAAGAAGAATAACAGGCATAAATTGAGCCCTTACAGTCTCTGCTTAATGATGTCTTTAAAAATTTTTCAAAGTACTATAAAATAAAAACTCGACATTTAAATTATGCTTTCAGCAGAAAAAATGCTTTCTTTCCAAAATCTTCTTTATTTCAATGAGAATAAACTTGGAAGTAAGAAAAATGCAAATTTTGAGCATAAAATTTGAAAAGATTTTCAGCATTCCTCAGACATTCTTTGTTTTAAAAGTATGCTCCTCCAGATAAGAACTATATATCCTGTACAAGATATATTTAAAAAGTAACAAAAAAGAGTAAGCAAAAAAAATAATAATAATGATGATAATAATAATAGTAATAATGATAATGATAATGAAGAGGAGGAGGAGATTATTTTGATGGGGAGTCATCATTTGGAAAGAGGGATGACACTTGAAAAAGGGAATTACCCTGGATGAGATATCTATATATTTGGTCTTTAGACTAAGAGGCAAATAAAACTCAGAAGTAAAACTGCAACATTTCTTCCTTGAAAAACCAGAGACTAGAATTTGGGACAATGAACTCAGCTTTAAAGTTATGGAGGAATCCTATAAAAGGAGATAACAAGACATGAAGTGTAATAATTATGTGTATAATGTATGTTCATATCCCTACCTAACCCATGAACCACATGCACAGGGCATACTCTAAATTGCCCAATTAAAACTAAAATAATTGTACTGAATTTTGAGCTCATGTCCAAGAGACTGAGATTGCAGTTGAAGTACAATTAAGTTAATTTCAAAAACAAACCAACGCATACAAAAAATCAATACTGTTTCGTAGAATATAACAAAACATTGCATTGAAAATGTCCAGGATATATCTTAAATTACACAACAAAGAAAGAAATAGGAAAAAGACCAGAACTCAAGAAGAAAGGCAATATACAGAGACTAACCACAGGTATTGGAATTAGCAGATAAGTATTTTAGAACATCCATCATAACTATAATTATTAATTAAAAGGAAAATATGTTCATAATGAATGAAAATACAAGAATTTGCAGCAGGAAAAAACAAACAACAACAACAAAAAAACTATGACTAAAATACAAATGGCAATTCTAGAACCAAAATGTTAAATATCTGAAGTAAAAATTTCACTGATTGGATGTGGTAGACACCCTCCAAAAATCTCTATGTCCTAATATCCAGTACCTTTGAACATGCTATGTACACAGATAAAGAAACCTTGCAAATGTAATAGGAAAATAGACCCTGAAATTGAGAGATTAACCTGGATTATCTGGTAATTTGATTGTAATCATGGGTCATTAGCAGAAGAGAAAATCAGATCAGAAGGTGTTACTATGGAAGAGGTCAAAGAGGTACAATGACTCTACTCACTATTGCTGGCTTTGAAGATAGAGAAAAGTGATTACAAACCAAAGAATGCAAGTGGCCTTTAGAAACTGATAAAGGGAAGAAAACAGATTCTCCTTTAGAGGCTCCAGAAAGGAATACAGTCCTTCAGATACCTTGACTTTAGTCCAACTAAACCCCTGTTAGACTCTCTAAACTACCTACTGTAAGATAATGAATTTATGTTTCTTTAAACAATAAGTATATGATAATTATTTTGCAGAAGCAATGTAAACTTAATACAATGAGCTCACCAGATGAATAAAGGTGAACAAGTAAGGAGTCAGTGAGCCTGATGATAAAACAATTGTATTATACAATGTGAAAAACAAAAATTAAACCAAAAGAAGAGGAAGAAGAGAAGGAAAGAGAAAGAAAAGGAAGACAAAGAGAAATCTTAAGGATAATGTAAATCAACTACTGGAACTATTAAACAATGCTGCTGAATATAAAGTCAATATATACAAATTTTATTTCATACTTTACTAGTAAGCAATTGAAATATAAACTTTTAAATTACCATCAAAACAAAATATTGAGAATTTAATTTAGCAAAAATATGCAAACGTTCTATGAATGTTTAATTCCTAAGAAATATTAAAGAGCACATAAATAAATGGAGACCTAAAAATTATCCACAAGTTCAAAGACTCAGTATCATTAAGAATACTACTCTCCAAAGTGATTTATAAATTCAGCATTATCTCATTAATTACTTCCCATTGACTTTTTAATTAAAAGTTGAAAAGCTGCTTCTAAAATTGACTTGGACATGCCAAAAACCTAGACTATCCAAAGTAATTGCTGAAAAGAACACTATTGTCTGACTTACATTACTTATACTTCAAGACACAATAATCTATACAGCATGGCACTAATCTGAAACAATTATAAATATACCAATTGAATGTAGCAGATAGGTCAAGAATAGACCAAACTTATGGTGTTATTTTATTTTCAACAAAGGTATGAAAGAAATTGCAATTAAGAAAGGAAAGACTTTCCAAAGAAGGACACTGTAACAATTGGATCCATATAGAAAAAAATAAAATAAAATAATTGTGAACCATATATAAAAAAAGTGAATGGAAATGAATAATAAAAGTAAACATAAAAAAAAACACACTAAAATCACAGAAGTTTTAGAAGAATACACTGAAGAACATATTCATAGCATAAGAGTAGGTTCCTTGGACAGTACACAACACAAAACAAAAATTTGTAAAAGACTGTATATAAGTGATAAATTAGACTTTATTGGAATTTTTCTTTTCTCCATCAAAAGACATCATCAAGATAATGAATTCCACAAATTGTGAGAAATTTGGGTAAAACATATCTGACAAAAAATCATATTGAAGATATATATCTCCTTCAAGTGAATAATAAAAAGACAATTCAATTAAAATGAGTAAGCAATGTTAACAGAGACTTTACAAAAGAAACTCTATATTTGGTCAAAATTTCATGAAAATGTGATCAATGGTATTAGTGACCAAGAAAATGCAAATTAAATCCACAATAAGCTTGCACTACTTAGAAATAAACAAAACTATCCCATTCACAATAGCATCAAAACAATAAAATGCTTCAAATAAATTTAATTGAGAAAGTCAAAGATCTATACAATGAAAACAATAAAACTTTTATGAAAGAAATCACAAACAAATGGAAAGATAGCTCATGTTCATGGATAGGAAAAAACAATATTGCAAAGTATCCATACCACCTAAAGCAATCTATAGATTCAATTCAATCCTTATCAAAATTCAAATGGCATTTAACCCCAAAATAGAAATGAAGAATCCTAAAATTCATATGTATGCCCCCCCAAAAAAAAGTGCCCCTGAAAAACCTAAGCAATCCTGAGAAAGAACAAAGCTGGAGGCATCACACTTCCTGATTTCATACTATACTACAAAGCTATAGTAATTTAAACAGTATTGTGCTGGCATAAAAGTAGACATATAGACCAATGGCACATAATAGGGAGCCCAGAAACAAACTTGGAAATATATGGCAAACTAATATTTGACAGGGAAACCAAAAACATTCAGTAGGGAAAGGATTGTCTTTTCAACAAATGGTGTTGAGAAAACTGGACAACCACATGCACAGAAATAAAATTGGACCCGTGTTACATCATTCTTGAAAATGAATTCAAAATGTATTAAAGTCTTAAACGTAAGACCTAATAACATACATTTCCAGAAGAAAATATAGAAAAGTAGCTCCCTGACATTGATGTTAGCAATGCCTTTTTGAATATGACACCAAAAGCATAAGCAACAAAAACAACAACAAAACAAACTACAACTACAGCAAAAGGGGAAAAAAAAAGAAAGAAAAAACTTCTGCACAACAAAAGAAACAATCAACAAAATAAAACTACAACCCACAGGAATGGGAGAAAATGTTTGCAAACCATATATCAGATAAAGAGTTAATATCCAAAAAATATAAAGAGCTTCTACAATTCAGTAACAAAAGCCAACAATAACTACAACAATCTAATTGAAAATGGGCAGAAGATCTGAATAGACATTTTTTTCCAAAGAAGATATCCAAATAACCAACTGGTACATGAGACATGCTCAACATTACTAATAATCATCAGGGAAATGCAAATCATAACCACAGTTTGACGTCAACTCACACCTGTTAGAAGAGCTAGCTTCAAGAAGCAAGAAATAATAAATGATGCTGGCTGTGTAGAAAAGGGAATCCTTGTATGCTGTTGGTGGGGATGTAAATTAGTACAGCTCTTAATGGAAAGCAGCATGGCGATTCCTCAAAAAATTAAAAATAGAACTACCGAATGATTCAGCAATTTTCAATTTTGAGTATATATCCCAAAGAAATTTAAATAGGATATTGGAAAAAAAAATATTTGCACTTCATGTTTATCACAGCATTATTTACAATAACCCAATATGCAAACAACCTAAGTGTGTGTCAATGGATAGATGAATAAAGGTGTTGTATATATACAATGTATCATTTTTGAGCTATGAGAAAGAAAAAAACCTTGTAATTTTCAACAATATGGATAGGCCTTGTGGGCATTATGTTAAGTGAGATAAAGCAGACAGTGAGACAAATATATAAGATATCTCTTAAATGTGGACTCTGAAAAAGCTGAATTCATATAAATAGAGTAGCATGGTAGTTACCAGGAGTAGGGGGTGGGGGAATTGAGATGTTGTTTAAGGGTACAAACTTGTAGCTAGTAGATACATAAGTTCTGGGGATCTAATGCACAGAATAGTGATTCTAGTGAACAAAAACTGTATTATAAACTTTCAAGTTGTTAACAGACAAGATCTTAGTTGTTCTCACCACTAGGAATAAATGATAATTATGCAATGTGATAGAGGTGCTAGTTAACAGGATGGTGGTAATCACTCATATGACAACATATAAATGTATCAAATCAATACATTGTACACTTTAAACTTATACAATGGTTCATTTCAATTATATCTCAATAAATTGAGAGAGAGAGAGAGAGAGAGAGAGAGAGAGAGAGAGAGAGAGAGAGAAGGGAGTGGGGAGGGAAAGACTAAGGACACCAAAAGTTGGCAAGGATATATATAGATCAACCAGAATTCTCAAATGTTGCTGGTAAAATTGTAAACAGATATTAACACATTGTTAAAAGTTTTGGCAGTCACTGAAAAAACTAAACGTATTTCTTTTATTTGATCTACAAATTATAATTTGAACCATTTCCCCCAAAGAAATACATATATATGTTCACAAAGAGACTTTTATGAAACAATTCATAGCAACTTTATTTATAATATTCCTCCAAACTGAAAACATCCCAAATGGCCAGATACACACTTTTATTCATTAGGCTTTGCAAATTTCTTAGTAAACTTGATATTGATTAGAACTCACTATATAGGTTTAATGTTTCATCCAAAATAATTCTGATTAAAAACTACAAGTTCTAAAAAATATATTTTTGCCCTTAAAATTATGATTTAAGGAACCCTGCTCAGTGACATTTTATGTGTAATGATATACATAGATGATAGAAGAAAGAACAAAAAAGAGAGAAAGAGAGGAAGGAGAAGAGAGAGACAGCAGAGTGTGCGAGTGGAAGGAAGGAGGGAACATGGGAAAAAGTGGAAAAAATATTCTTGATTTGGCAAAGTCAAATGCAATATAATGGAGAAACTTAGCTGTAAATTCTCATTTCACACTTCTGTTTAAAATTTCTAATTTCTTACATATATATTCTGAGTTTCCTATTAAAATTGGATTAAATTTAGGGAGTAAGGATGCCAGATTAATAGTGAATAAGTTAATGGTTAAAGTAAGAGATATTTTGTTTATTTCTAACACACACAGACAGACACCTACAGACACACATACACACACACACACACACACACACACACACACACACGAGACTTTAAAACAATGCTTCAAGATATCCAGCAATAACTGTACACCTGAAGCTCAACAATAGTGAATGTCAACTACTATATATATATATATATATATATATATATATATAGTTACAAGAAGCAGAGTACAGCATTAAGAATAGAAACAGTGAAAATATAATGGCTGTGTGCGATGTCGGAGGGATAGTGGATGGGGGAGGGGGTTGACACTGTGTGAGGGATATAAATGACAGATGTCTAACTATTACATTGTTTTGTGCACCTGAAACTAATATATATATATATATATATATATATATATATATATATATATATATATATATATATTTAAAGAACATATTATCAAACAAGGCACCCTGGGTAATTCATAGTGATTATAAGAGTGTAAGTTTATTTTTCTAGGAAATGAAATATTTAAATAAATTTGAATTTTAATAAGTTAAAAAAAAGACATCCAGCAATAAAAATGAAATCCTTGTCAAACATAGAATTCTTACATAGACAACAGCAATAACAAAAGAAAAACACGCATCTGCAGGTTGATGATTATTTGTGCCAAGAACCGAATATGATTTACCTAAGTCCACACACCTGAGATGCAAAAGAAAAAAGAACTTCCCCCCAAAGAAAAAAAAAGGAAAGAAAGAAAGATGTGATTAAATAGGTTTGGTGAAGATAACTTTTTAATCATGAGCATATAAAGAAGTAAATATAAATATGTATACACTAAGTTTAATTACTATAGGATATTTGGTTTCACTAATGTAATTACTGAGCAGTCAGATCCATGGTAACATGCACATGGGCACATGGTCGATCTTTGTGTAGCAGATCTACTTAATTCTTGATCCCTGATAAAACATATTCAGGAATGCTCAGAGGTGTTCCAAGTAGGAAGATCCCAAAACCATGACTGCCCTAAGCTCTTTAGAACATTGCTGTCTCTGATCCTTGTTTACTTTAATAGGAAAACCTCTTCATAATTCTCATTTCTGTGCTTTTCTCATGAACTTATAAAGATTCAAATGAGTTATAAATCTGTCTCAAGTGCTAAGAAACAGATTTTGGTTATTTATGACAGTTTACCTAATCCATCACTCTTCCACTAAATATCAGGGGAAAATTCAACTTGGTTTTCATTATCTTTTAAAGAAACATGATAAAAATGGTTATCTTACAAGATTTATACAATTATCTTAAACTTTAAATGTTCCAGGCAATCTCCCTATGTAAAAGAATACATCTTTTCATAGATATTTACTAAACACATAGTGTGCACCACAGTTGTAGATAATGGGTACTATTAGTACTATTCCAATCTAATGGGATTTTTATTCTGATCAGGAAGCTAAACATAGTCAAATATTGACACACACAAACACACACACAGCATATTTTTTATTGTATTAAGTGTGAAGGAAAACAAGAAAACAGCGTGTATGATGTATAGTGACTTGCAAGTACCACTTTATATTTGGTTGTCAGAATATAACTATCTGAAATATTAACATCTTTGTTGAGACCAACCATGTGAATATACAGCAAAGTGCATTTTAGGCAGAAGAAAATGTGAAGGCTCTAAAATATGCATGAACTTAACATAATTTTGAACTGACTGAAAGCCATCATGGCCAAAAGTGATGAAGTAAAGGCAAAGGGGGAGGTGATAAAGATGGAGGGATAGGAACTTTCATGTAGGGACTAAACAGCATGAAAGGAACTTGTATTTTTCATAAGTACAGTAGACACCATTGACAAATGATATGTATTTTCTAAATATTGTTTTACATTGTACATATTAAAGTGTATCCAAATATGGAAGTTGTAAGAACAAAGAGAAGTTAGTAATGTCAATTACAATGTATCTAAGAAATAACAGTATCATGGAAAAGGAGTGTAACAGTGAAGGCAAAGAGAAATAAGTGGGTTTGGGTCTTATTTTAAAAACAGGATCAATGATTCTGTTTGGGCCCTACTACTATACTTTATCAACATCCACATTGAGCTTTCAAAAAGGCAGTGAAACAGATGTACCTGAAGTTCTAGGGAAATACAAAATTAACTCTAGCAGAGTTAGCTGAAATGAATAAAAATGTGGTTTAGGACTGTATCATGGCAGCGAAAGCCAAAACAAATCAAAAACAAAAAGCACCAAAAATGAATTTAGATATGAGCTTCACAAGTGGGAATAGTAACACTCAGGAAAAGCTATTACAACCCATTCTAGTCTTTATTCATTATACAAGACAAAGTATTATATATATATATATATATATATATATATATATATATATATATATATATATATATATTTATATATATATATATTTTATGGCAGGACTAGGAAGATTGATCTAAAGAAGAATTACACTCATCTAAAGTGTGTGAGTCTAGACTTTGCACTATTTATCTGCCTACTCCTCTTTACTACTGTGGTTGATTGACTCACTGATACGCTTTCAAAAATGGTTAAGACCTTGAAATCTACCTCACAAAATGATACATTCTCTCCAAATGTTTATCAAGTAGATTATTATTCAAACTGGGATCCAATTGAGTACAAAAGAGGATTTTTTTTAATATTTAAAATGAAAATACAGTCATAGAACTGAGCAGCCCTGGATAGATCAGGATGCATGGTCAACATTCTTGTAAATAATAAACTAACACTATCCTCATATTAAGAGATGACTTTCTTAATTTCCTTAACTCTTTAATTGATTTCACCTCCAACCCTCTTTAGCCACACACGTGTATGGTCATAACCTGGAAAATATTAACCCTCTTCACTAACCCACTGCAGCGATTTTAAACTGTAATATCCCACGGTCTGGGTCCAATCCCTTAGTCTTCCTGTATTTGACGCCAGTAATAGAGACAGTTGGTAAGTTTCACCTTGGCTTTAACTACTCCCTACTTAGGATAGACCTAATATTTGATCTCCTGAGCCATTCTTGTTTTCTGCTGAACTTGCTAAACAAAGCCCCAACTCAGCATCATTCCTGCAATGCCAACATCCACACCTAGCTAAGTTTTCATTGTGTACTGTACAGACTGATATCTTTAACCCCTAACATGTTCAAGCCTTTCCCTCTATGCCAAGCAGCAATCCGTTGACATGTTCAGGTATCCTTGTCTCTCAGTTCTTTTCTCACATCCTATCATAAAGCATCCATTAATTAATAACATTGAAATAAACTACAGGGGAGTGTTTCAAGTCCTAACCTTCAACCTACAAATATATGTTTATTTCTACTCATTTTACTCCTAAAATAATATGATTTTTGTTCCCGTTTGAGGGTAAGTTCTTTACTTAAGCTCTTTTTTTCATGAATAGCCTGTGAAATATGGTTTCATCAATTACCATCTTTATATCTGATAGTTGTTTCTCTCAATCAATGATAATGATCACATGTCTCACTTCCTTTGAAAAAAAGGAAAATAAATTTCCCACTTTAGTTCCCACATATTGCTTCTCTTTCAGGCATGCTTCTCTAATAAACTAACCCAATCTCTTAATGTCCCATTTCTTGCACAACCTACAACTACTGTATCTAACATCCACCTCAGTGGTGTCAAGAAAACTTCTCCTACCTGAGTTCCCAAATCATACATCAACCTATTCATTCAATGCATACCCAATATGTATCAGGCACTGTTGAACCGCTTAGATTAAATCAGTGGTGAAAAAATAAAGGAGACACAGGCAAAACACCTGTCCTCAAGCAGTTTATATTCTACTGGGCTAAATAGATTTTTAATAATCAATGAACACACTCAATAGATAGAATTCTGTAGTATGTGAAGAGTTTTAAAGCACAGAACGTGAAAAAAGAAAAAGACCAGGGTACGCAGAATCAGGACTGGCCTGGAAGGTGAGTTACAATTTTTAATGGAGTGGTCATAATAAATATTATTAAGAAAGTTATATGTAAATAAAGTCTTATAGTAAATGATGACAATAGCTTTATGACTATCCAGGAGGCCATATCCAACATGCTTAAGGAACATCAACAAGCTCAGTGTGGCTAGAGTAAAGGAAGGCATGGCAGAAGATAAGTTCACACAGGTAATGATGGCAAACAAAATTATTATGACCTTATAGGGCATAGTAAAGTTAATTACCTTCATTGTGAGTGAAATGGGTCTTGTGATACTTTTGAGCAAAAGAGTGACATGATATGACTTAGATTTGAGAAGTATTACCCAGGAGTCTATACTAAGAATAGACCTTGGAGGGCAGGGGTATGTACTTGGAAGCCATTAGGAAACTGTTATAATATCACTGGAGGATGCTGAAAGGACTTTCACCACTATGGTAGCTAGCATATGGCGCTATTAGCATTACTGGTAGAAACGGTCATATTCTGAATATGTTTCAGCATGGTTCCAACAAGATTGGACATGAGATTAAAGAAAAGAGGTGATTCCAGGTTTTTGGCCCAGCCAACTGGGTGAGATGGATCTAAGGGGTTGGGGAGACATGAAGAGTAGTTGCCACTAAGAAGACAACAAAGGCAGCAAGAGGAAAGCAATCATGGAGGGAATCTTGAGAAGTCTTTCAGCACCTTACCACATGGAATGTAGATAGGAATTACCTAAAAGCTTGTTAGAAATGTCAAGTCTCAGTCTTGTGTACAAACTCCAAAATCAGAGTCTGCATTTTCACATGATCCTCAGGTGATTTACATGTTTGTTAAGGTTTGGGGAGCACCTATTTAATATGTTGTACCAGAGTATAAGAAGGAAGTATAAAACAGGCAAAGGTGGAAATTTATTTGTAAAACCTTTCCCTAGTAAATAATGGAAGCATTATGGGTTATAGATTGTTTTTAATCTGGAAGGAAAGTTGTTAAAAATTGCTGATACCTCTTTTATACAGGATAATTGATTCTATAGCCTATGCATAAAGTTAAAATGTCTATTTTAAAATAAATTATTTTTATACTCCTGTTACTGTCCCTCTCTCAATTTCCCTTATTGATATCACGTGATGTCTGATTCTCTTATTCCTGTCAGAAGTTTATTTAATGTAACTGCAATCATATAATTATTCGTCCACAAATGACCAGGAAGTCAGTTAGTCCAGAATTTGTTTAGAGATACTGAAACAGAGGCCTTCACAGACTGCATGATAGATGCAAAGTCATAAACCTAGTTAGAGGGAGAGCATGGCTAGAACAAAGGTCACTGAATTCTTGAAGATAATTAAGTTGAAAAATTTTTTTAAACTGTTCCATATCTCAGGTTTTCCTTAGCCACATGATTTTACCACAGATCTAAATACATTGGCAAAAATTACCTTTTACAAAATGTTTGCCAAAAGAATCTGTATGCTAATAAAGAACATAATTTGCATTACTATACCCATAATATGTGGCATATGTCTAGGACAATACCGTTAAATTAAGGGGTGTTATTTTAACATGTTAATATTAGCTACTGCCATAGATTTGGCAATAAACAAGGATTAAAAACATAAACATAAAAATGTAAAAATATATATAAGAAAGCACAAAACATATATCTGAAAGCAATCAACTTTGGAAATGATTCTTAATTCCAAATAGAAATTCATCTAACATGTAATACTGATGGTAATACTACTAGCCAGCCACAGAACAGACTGGCATGGAAGCTCCAATATTTCTAAACTTGATTTTCACTAATTATTTTGCAAATACTGGTGGAATTTTTATATACCATATTTCCCCGAAAACAAGACCTCGTCAGACAATCAGCTCTAATGCGTCTTTTGGAGCAAAAATTAATATATAGTAAAATAAGGCTTATAGTAAAATAAGACCGGGTCTTACAATAAAATAAGACCGGGTATAATGTAATATAATATAATATAATACTGGGTATAATATAATATAATACTGGGTATAATATAATATAATATAATATAATATAATATAATATAATATAATATAATACCGGGTATAATATAATATAATATAGTATAATATAATACCGGGTCTTATATTGATGATTTTTGCTTTGGAAAAGAGCCAGAAGTCGCATGGCGCCAGATCAGTGAATAAGGTGAAAGAGGACACACCGTAACATTTTTATTTCACAGAAATTGCTGTACCAGAAGCGATGTGTGACACGGAGTGTTGTCATGATGGAGGATGATTTATAGCACACTTTAAAACACACCTTCTCTCAACCATAGCTCACACCTGACTTACTGAACCGAACAAGTTGAAACTTGTTACACACTGTTACTAAGGCTCGACAACCCCACTTCCCACATTGGAGATCCCCGCTTTTCCGTTGGATGGCACTGGCCAGCAGCATTCACCATATTTTGTGATCACTATGGAAAGGCTCTCTGTCACACATCACTTCTGGTATGGCAATTTCTGTCAAATAAAAACATTACGGTGTGTCCTCTTTCACACTCTTCACTGAATCTGGCACCATGCGACTTCTGGCTCTTCCCCAAAGTCAAAATGACCACCAAAGGTAAACGTTTTGCATGGATTCAGGGCATCAAGGCAGCCAGGACAGCGCAACTAAACACACTCATGAATGAGGATTTCCAGAACTGCTTCAGAAAGTGGCAAGAATGATGGGACAAGTGTGTCCAAAGTGAGGGGGAGTATTTTGAGATTTTGAGGGGAATTGATGGCAACAAGTCTTTTACTGTAATATATATATTTTTAATTTAAACATTCATGTATTATTTCATCATACCTGATACATTGTTCAAGCTCAATCACCCTGTGAGTTCCATTAATAAGAATCTAACCCCTGATGCCAGTGACTGTGATTATATTATTTAACAATGCTGTTTTGACAAAGGGTCCAGAATTCCATAGATCCTCACTTTATATTCTAACTGTTCTTTCACATCATGTAGCAACTTTGGAAGCGGTTGTAAATTATCTGAGATTTCCTTCTCATAGTAATAACATGGTAACACAGGACAGTGACGTTAATTAGAAAACCAAACTACTTATATTCCATTTCCTTTTTGGAAAGATCTGCCTTAGATCTATAGATGTATATATATCACTGTGTCCTTGACTCATGATTAACTTTCGTTGACATTACAACACTTTATCATGTTTTATGGGTACCAGCAGGAAAATCCCAGGGGCCAAATAGCAAGTTGTGCACACTTTAGGTTTTACACTTGCCACTGAGAACTGACCTTTTCCATTTTTGTCAATAGGGAAAACCACCTCTGTGTCACTCAAAAAAGAGAGAGAGAGAGAGAGAGAAAGAAAGAAAGAATTCTTAAAACAGGTGCCCATCACTTTTAGTCTATGAAAACAGTTTTAATAACAGAAATGAGTGACTTTTCTCTGAGAAGCCACAAGGAATTGTGTTGTCAGTATGAGAACTAAAAGCATTTGGTTTATATATGTGGTATGGCTGTCTTAATCATTTAGTTCATAAAATTCCAAGGAGTGAGCAAAAGGCAAAGATTGTAGCTTTAGCTGCCAAAGAGGGTGTGAATCATTTCTCACAAGATTTTAAATATCCTTTTTTAGCTTGGAGCCATACAGAAAACAACCTGAATGAAAACAGATTTAGGCAGTAACAAGAAGACAGAATCTAACCAGCATATGCTAAAGTGCCTTATTGAAACAGAACAAAAGTTTTATGCATAAATGTTACTTTTAAAAAAAAGTATGCAGCAAATTATTCATACTGTGTTCGCTGGACCTTATTAGAGCTGTAAAGGTCATGAGAACTCTACTAGGATAAAGAACTGGAAATTACAAAAACAGTAATCCGTCATGATGAAGGTTTTCTGATACTTATTGACCAATGCAACTTCTTAGTAAAATCAAGTAAAACCAAGCTCTATTTGAAAGCTTGTATAGCCATGTTAGTTATATATTACATTTAAAAAAAAATATTTTCATGGATTGATAATCATTTACTAAAATGTATTATATTTAAATATTATTTAACTTAATTTTTAGTAATAATAATCCTACAGTTCAATGGAACAAATTAAGAATCTCAGAACAGAATGAAATATATAGACATTTAGTTTAAAATTAAGATAAAATATAAAATCAGTATGGAAATAATTGATTATTCAAAGAATTTTAGAGTCACAGTTGGAGATCTATCAATCTATCTATCTATCTATCTATCTAACTGTCTATCATCTATCCAATCTGTTAGATATATGGATCAGTATTTTACACTTTATAACAAAATAAATTACAAATGGATCTAAGTTCTAATCATAGAAATCAAAGAAATAGTAAAGTACAAGGAAAATTTTAAATACTAAATATTTTATTACATTATATTATTATGTTAATATTTGATTATTAATTAGAAAATTATTTTTAATCCTCATATAAAGTCCAGATCATATAAGTTTGATAATTAGGCTATATAGTTGGTAGACTAATATATCCAACATACCATAAGCAATATTAAAAGGCAAATATGTATCATACTCAAGAAATAGATGCATGTTTTAAATATATTAAAAGCTTATACAAATCAATAGAAAAGATCAGCAGTAGAAAGACAGAGCGTTTTTCTTCAGTTTTCTGTGTAAATATTTTCAAAGAAGTGTCCTTGACAACCATACAAAAACAGTGCATCCTGAAAGTCTGTCTAAACAGGTTAGTCTGATTTTCATTGTATATTTTCTCCAAGTTCTCAGAAGGTCGGTACCAGGGTCTTTATGTTTAGTTCACTATTACATCCTATCCCATGAACCATTGCCTATCTGCAGATCTTGAAATAAAAATGTGGAATTAATGACTGAATCCAGGATAAAATGTAAAGAGGCATGATAAATAACAAAATGATGATCTTGGAAAGAATGAACGTTCTATTTTCAGAGGTAAAGGCAAAAGAGTAAAGGTGTGTGTGTGTGTGTGTGTGTGTGTGTGTGTGTGTGTGTGCACGCTCAAATAGGAAACAACCTAAGTCACAACATTAGCAAAAGGGTTATCAAGCACTGTTTAGTGAACATTTGATATTAAATGATACGAATTTGTAGAGAACTGAAAGTTAAATTTTATAAATGTCCATATAATTTCTCAGCTATCTAAAATCAAAAATAGAGAAATATAATATATGAAACTGCCTTGACTTAGAGTTTCAGAAAAGATGATTACAAGCACTCAATAAAAGAATAATTTCATAATTATAGATCATGCATATTTGAACTGGTGTACCATTTGCCTCACCATAAGCAAGTGAAGCTAGAAATACATGCGCAAGTGAAGCTAGATAATGAGAGTTTGGAAAACACACAGGGATAATGAAGAGTAAATTAAGAAATAGTGGAATGGGAAATGTTAAAAGAGACTTGAAATTTTCTTTTACTTATTACTATACTTTCTCTTTCACTTCCAGCTTCTCTGACTGACTTTGCTTCCTATGTCTTCTTATCATAGTGATGTTCTCCACTATTCCTGCATGCAACACTTGCTGGGTGATCTCATTCAATTTCATGTCTATCACTAAGACCTATACTCTAATGATTTCCAAATGTGTACCCTCAATTATATTCTTTCCTTAAAAATCCAGATGCTTAAACTAACTTCCATCCAAATTTCATCAATTGGGAATTATTTACAGTAAACAGAATCCATTCTAGCTATTTTAAACAGAAAGGAATTCAAAACAGTGATCAGATGTTTTTAAATCTTT
This sequence comes from Rhinolophus sinicus, assembly GCF_057876585.1. Taxonomy (NCBI): domain Eukaryota; kingdom Metazoa; phylum Chordata; class Mammalia; order Chiroptera; family Rhinolophidae; genus Rhinolophus; species Rhinolophus sinicus. The sequence goes on along the minus strand of NC_142503.1, from coordinate 16,422,043 downwards.
TGGAAGGAATAGAGGTGCAAGCTCAAGGCTAAGACCTAGATGTCACAACAGGAATTGTTGAGATAAAGAACACACAACTATAGCTGTGGTCCACATAACAGAATGTCGCCCCTACTTGCACCCCAACCTGTTGACAGATGGAAGATAGGGACTGGATTACTGTAGAAAAACCCAATGTCCTCACAACTATGTGTGACAGAAGGAAGAGCCAATCAATCAAAAGATGATCTCTCCATCCAACTATTTTCTGCATTCCAGATGCTATATACGTGCATCTAATTAGAGATACCTACTTGTATCAAAATGGTAAAAGCAAAGTGTTTTAGAAAAGCTGTTTCAGCTTTTGCAACCCTTGAATGGAGGTAGATGGCTATAGGAGGTAAGCCAGGATGCTGCCGGGAATGACACGTGATTACACCACGGACAAACACATCAGCCTGGATGCTCCATAGATCAACGTCAAACCAGAAAACACATTTTTGTCTGTCAAACTGCCTCCCATTTTAAATCCCTCATCCTCATTAATAGCCCTATCCAGGAATCTTTCTTTATTCTTCTTTTCCATTACTTCAAATTCCTACAGGTAACTTTGCTTAATTGATTCTAATATTTAAATGTCTTCTGAATCCCTTTTTATGTCTCATGATTTACGACAGATATTCAATTATTTATGTTTATTATTTTTATCCAAGATTGAAAAGATAACAAATATCTGATTAAAGTGACCTGAAATAAAGTTTTAAAAAAATATTTGTTTGCATATAGTGAACAATTTTAATATAGATATATTTATTATGTAGTCTTATTTTTAGAGATTTATTGTCTCAAAAAAGATTATTTTATCTTCAAGAAAAAGTAGAATTTAATAAACTTATTTATTTGTATTTTTAAAAAGCCTGGTGTAAAAGTTGCATATTCCATTTTGTGGTAAAATAGTTGCAGGCCTCCAAAGATGGCCTCATTCCAATCAGTGGAACTTGTGAATATGTGATCTATATGGCATAACGGAGTTTCCAGATATGATTAAATTAAGGACTTTGAGAAGGGGAAATTGTCCTGGATTATCGAAATGAGTCTAAAATAATCACAGGATCCTACAAAAGGGAAGCAGTCAAGTCAGCTTCAGAGATTACAAAGAGATACAGTGATAGAAGCACAGGTTAAAGTGATGCCCTTTGAAGACGGAGAAAGGAGCCATAAACCAAGACATGTAGGTGGCCATTAGTAGCTAGAAAATGCAATGAAATAAATTTTCCTTGAAATTTCTAAAATGAACAAAGAAAGCCCTGCAAACACCTTGATTTTAAAATTCTGACTTCCATAACTATAAGAGAAAAAACTGTGTTGTACTAAACCACTAAATGTGTGGTGATTTATTACAGCGACAATAACAAACTAGTACACGCAATTACCAACTGTAGAGACTAAGTTCAATCTGGTGTCCTATAGTATGATAGGTTGCTTTAATAGTAAAGATTTGACTTAGATTGTAATGTAATCTCAGACCCACCGGTATGCCTGGTAATTGAAGACAGCAAAAAGATTGACACCACTGCTGAGAAATAAATAGAAGTGACACTTAAAATATTTCCTCTATACATGGTTTGATTTCCATAAAGGGAACATATTTCCTACTTTTCATATGTTTAATGGTGTCAAAGTATTTATTTTACTTTTCACATACTGATTTATGTCAGAGTATTATTCAAAAACATCCGTGTGTTAATAATGGTGCATTGCTTATCGTTAGATGTAATGTGTGGCTCGTAGCATGAAAAAGGTGCTCAATAAAATACATGTTTAGTTTGCTAATATTTAGAGAGACTTCCCTACTTCTTTAATAGTCCATAAAATAAGTCATCTCAAAGAAGAAAGTCCTATTGAGAGAAGGTAGGGCTGTTCTCCCAGTTACATGCTTATGGAAGAGAAAGTTAAATAGATATGAAACCCGATAAATACAAAGAATCCTGTTGAGTGAAAATGCCGTATTGGTAAAGCATGCACATAAAACAAACCATAAAAAGGGAGTATAAATAAAATTGCCTTTAAGGGAATATTTTTTCTCCATTTTTTTTTCTGGAAATAGTTATTGCTTGAAAATAATGATGCTCATTTTTGCTTTTCTGAATTAAGTGTTCTAAATTGAGTATATACTATGTTTGTGATTAGGATATAAAACCACTAAACTCAGGGACTTTAGACATTTGTGATAGGCTTGGCAGAAAGAAAGAAAAAAATCACCACAAAAGAAATGGAATGTTTTCAGAATTAATTGTTCCAGGTGGAATGACTTAGAACAAGGACATATTTATCTGTTGCACATTTCTCCAAGTGGTAAAAAAAAAATACACACTATAATTTTCCACTCCCACTGCTCCTCACAATGTTAGTACTGTTCTGAAAACGTTGGCTCCTGAGCTCTATTCCACCAACCACTCATCTGTGACAGACGGAGCTTTGGTAACCTTCCCACGTCCACCATGCTCACCTTCCTATGTGCTGAGAGGCCATATGCCTGGATATCCTAGTAGCTGGCCTAGGCTTCTTGTCAAGTACTGCCCATTTTGGGACACACTGTTTATTCTCAGAACTGTGATGACAGTTTTGTTAAACATGTATGGAGGTCCGTGCCTACCTAGGTCCCTGTGTTCTTCACCTTGCTGACTAAACATCTCTTGTCAGTATGAACTCGTTCATAACAAATGGGTCTAGTGTGAATTCCCACCCTTATCCTTACATTTTCTTTTTGTTTTGTTTTAAAACTTTGTTTTTTTAGAGCAGTTTTAGGTTCACAACAAAATTAAAAGGAAAGTACAGATATTTTCCATATACCTCCCGCCCCCACGCATGTACAACCTCCCCCATTATCAGCATTACCCCCCCAGAGGGGTACATGACAAAAAGTTAGAAGCCATTTTCAAACATAAATTGTTTTAAAATAATGCTGTGTACCTGGACAGTAATTTAATGCTAAGATAAAAAGAGTGTGTTAGGCTTTTGCGGAGTCTATCTTGATAGATGTTAAGTCCATAGTTTCTGGAAAGCAGGGACTAAGGTATGTAATGTCAATAGTACAGCAAGCATTAAATAAGACCATAAACCTGAATAAATTGATCTCGTAAAGTAGTAAAGAGAGAGGTGACATGGTAAAGCACATAGATAATGTAGTGATTACAATTAGTTTGAATTAAGAAAGAAAATAAAATGGTATATTCTGGTAGAAGAAATTTTAGTATTTTTTAATGAACAGTTGTAGATAATGGAACTAACTGATGCCAGGTCAACATAAAGTTCATTTTCCATTTTCATGAGGAACAGATGGTATGGATGGACATGAAAATTGGTTTCATAGAGGGAAAAATGGTTTAGTTTGGCAAGTTCATTTCAGAAAATACACTTCAGAGCTAGATTTGTGTAGCCATTTTGAGAATGTTCCCCCACTGATATGGTTGATTAAGGAGTAATCATGACTACGATGCAATCTGTAGAAGAACATCTAGATGCCTCCCTTTGAGAAGACGCTCTCCGTGGCCAGCTGGGTTTATGGAGCAAGGTTCTGAGAATTTTCATTTTATTTAACGGAAGCATAATAAACAAGAAGAAAATCATATGATAAATTAAATTAGGATATTTTGTATGGCTTAATGCCTATAGCATATTTCTATGAAGAATCATTATAGAAAAGTAAAAGGAGAGGTCATAGCCAATGCTTTTTGAACAAAGATTTTTTTTTTTGAGAACAATTAAGAAGTATTTATTTAAAAATATTACCAAATACAATTTTATCTAAGAGGTTGTATTTTTGACTTGGAAATAAAATTATTTTATTTCATGTAGAAATGAGACTAAAAGACCAGAAGGCTCAAGTTGAATTTTCGTTTTTTCTTCCAGTTAAAGGTCTGCTTTAGAAAAAGTAAGGGAAGTAAGGGAGATGAACAGCTGGCTATATATAGTATGCCAGATAACAGGTTTTACAAACTGGGCCTACAACAGGAAGTTCCATAAAGAGAAGCTCACTGTTTTTGGCATGGCAGTCTCCATTCTAATCAAGTGACCTTTAACGTGAACATGAGGGGGAGAGAGAACATAGCTCAGAAGAATTATAAAACTGGATATAAATGAAGACAACAGATGTGGCACCAAAAGACGATTGGTAAAAATAAAACAAAACTCCCTAGTAATTCTCAAGAAAAACAAGTACAGGGTATGCAACAAAATGTGTCTGTAGATATAAATAATGACAGAGATTATAAGTAAATAACAATATTAGCATGAAAATTTAACACAGGACATAAATATCCAATGATAATAAAAAAAATTGTATGGTGTGGAAATTAAGACTTCATAGACTACTAAAGTTAAACTTATTCAAAGAACTATATTTAATAATAAGAAAGAAAACATATAATTAATTGTATATGTATCAAGAAAGCTTCTACTTATATGGAAAATAATTCACTTTAAGAATAGATATATGGATGATGGAAAGAAGTGGGGGGAAAATAAAACAAACTGGTAAGAGCATTGTAACTCGGTTTGAATTGATATGAAATGGAAGTACTGAGAGGAACTGCTATTCTAAACTAAAATCTCATGAAAAAGTAAGAAGAAGTTATTGATTTAGATATAAACAAAATCTGGGAAAATGGGAAAATGTACTCTAGGAATTTATTTAATAAAGGAAAGAAGTATTTTACATAGTCAACATAACCATAAAATTAGCAGATAGTATTTCAAAAAAAGAAAATTAAATTATACCACTTTTTTTATTATTAGTTTCAAATGTACAAAACAAAATAGTAATTAGGCATTGATAGTAACCCCCCAATCTACTACCCATCTAACACCATACATAGCTATTACAATACCATTGACAATATTTCCTATGCTATACTTTGCATCCCGTGACTATGTATATTTTTTTGTATTATAGTAGACATTCAATATTATTTTATATTAGTTTCAGCTGTACAGCATAGTGTTTAGGCATTTATATAATTTATGAAGATATCCCCCCAATAAGTCTAGTACCCACCTAGACTCACCACTATACATAGTTTTTACAATATTATTGACTGTATTTCCCATACTGGAATTCACATCTCCGTGACAATTTTTTAACTACCAATTTGTACTTCCTAATCCCTTCATCTTTCTCGCCCACCTTCTGAACTCCCCTTCCATCTAGCAACCATCAGTTTGTTCTCTGTATCCATGAGTCTATTTCTGTTCTGTTTGTTTGTTTATTCTGTTTTTTATATTCCATATATAAATAAGATCATATGGAAATTATACCACCTTTAATTAGAAAATAATAAATGTATTTATTTGAAAAGCTTGACAGACATATTATTAGGTTAAACTTTATGAAATTTTCATTTTTGAATGTTAAGTTATGTCAAACATGAACAATTTCAAATTCTTCAGCAGAATACTTATGGTATTCAAGTTAATATGAGACAAATAGATCTAAATTTAAAATAGCTCAAATATAAATGAGAGTGCTCAAAAAGAAGTTCTCAAACCAGAGGTGAACTTGCCTGTCTCTGGTCTCAAGGTGGCTGTCCTTCTTGTGGTGCCCCAGGACCCAGGAACAAAGCTACTTCTGTCCTGTAGTTCTGTCCTGGCCTGGTGCTTCACTGTGAGATGCATCCTGTGCTCTCATGGAGAAAGAAAGGATGAAGGATCATACCTGCTTCATATAAACCTGCCACATCTCATATTTCATTTAAGAGAACTAAGATGCTTTTTTGTGTGCTCAAGAAGATGAGTAAACATTCTTTTGGCAATAGCTAGTAGTCTTTAAAACACACACACACACACACACACACACACACACACACACATTACATTGGTAAAATTATTCTTGGAATGAGTACAACAGCTTACCTAATAAGGTCTCGAGAACCAGATATCCAGGATCCAAAATTATGATACTTTCTACTGGTAGCAGAGACGGTTGTACTGATTTAACATTTCAGCAATTTTTCCATATTTCAAAGACATTGTAAAATTACAGATGGTCTTGTTCTGACCCATGGATGCAGAGCCATCCTGTAAATCCCCAGCATACTTCTCTAATATTGCAGAGTCTAAAGGAGCTATGTATTACAAAAGCTGCAGCTGCAAGGTGGTGGAGCTTCCATCAGCCAAGGGCCCTGAGTGACCATGTGGAGTAGAGCCACATCACACAGCCAGGCAATGATGGACAAGTGGCTTGAAAGATAAATAACATTTTTGAGTATTAAATTATTTATAACCAAGGGGTTATCCGATATCCCAGTAAAACCTAGCCTATATATACGTCATTGTGATATAGTGACCTATATACAGTAGCAATATCAAATCGCAAGGTTGTTATGAGGATAAAATTACTGAATACATGTAAACTACAGAGGTCATTGCCTGCTTGGAACTAGGTAAACACTTAATAAATTGTTAGTTATTAATAGGGTTTTAGAAGTGAAAAAATGTTAACAGGATATCATTAAATCACATTTTTCATTATCATACATATTAAAAAGATTATCACAATTTTTAAACCACTTTATTCAGGTATGATTGACACAAAAAGCTGCACATATGTAATGTATGCAACTTGATGAGTTCAGAGATAAGTGTGCACCCATAAAACCATCACCACAATCTATATCATGAACATGTCCATCGCCTCCAAACATTTTCTCTTATTTTTTCTATTATTATTGCTGTTTTTATAAGACTATTTAACATGAAAGCTACCTTTGTAGCAAATGTTTAGGTAAATAATATGTTATTGTAAACTATGGGCTCTACACCATACAATAGATCTCTAGACTTATTCTACCGGTATAACTGAATCTTTGTACCGTTTGACTAATAACTTACCATTTTCCCCTTGCCCCAGACCGTGGCAACCATATTCTACTAACTGCTTCAATGAATTTAACTGTTTTATAATCCTCATATAGGGGATATCATGTAGTATGTGTGTCTCTATGCCTTGGCTTATTTCACTTACATCATAATTTCCTCCCGTTTCATCCATATTGTTGCAAATGGCAGGATTTCCTTCTTTTCCTAAGGCTGAATAATATTCCACTGTATTATATACTGGGATATCTGTTTCCCTTTATCCCACATTGAGGCTAGAGACTATAGGTAGGGTGGTGTTGTGGGTAAGCCTGGTGCAGGCTTCTGCAGGAGGGTGGCTCTGGTGCCAGGGGCCACAGGAGAGTGGGTGGGCCTGATGCTGGAGGCCATAAGGGAGGGTTAGGACAATTTAAAAAGTTCTACATGTCAATTTTTTAGCATAACTTTATGAGAAAGTTATTTCTACTTACCAACAAAAACAAAGAAGCACAGAATATTAAGGTAATTTGAAAAATAATAAACTCAGTAATTGTAGAAACAGAAATTAACCTTAAGCAGTATAACGCTGCCACCTTGGATACCTGTCCAGCTTCTAGAACATCTTGAAAATTAAACCTTTCTGCTTCATATATACCGTGTTCCCCGGAAAATAAGACCTAGCCGGACAATCAGCTTTAATAAGCCTTTTGGAACAAAAATTAATGTAAGACCGGGTCTTATATTAATTTTTGCTCCAAAAGATGCATTAGAACTGACTGTCGGCTAGGTCTTGTTTTCTGGGAAACACAGTAATACACACAATGATCGTTTCTTTTATTATAACAATGTTAGGCAAATTTATCAAACTTTTTGATTAGTAGTTGCAAAGAAATCTTCATAATACATTTATTTCTTAACATAAACTGCACAAAAAAGAGACCAACATATGCATAAGCAAGGCGGAAAGTATCCTGTGAAATAAAGTTAAGAAAATGGTAAAAGAACAGAGCTCCAAAATTGAAAATACCAAACATAGTAAAAGCTTCCAAGGAGTACCAATAATTATCTTTTGTGTTGTTTTGAGATTTTTAATTTGTTTACATCTACAGTCAAAGAAAAATATTATAGATAGAAAAATACCAATGTTGGAACAAAAGGCACAATGATGAAATATGAATCACTTAGAAAACTTTTTCTGATTTGCTTTCTTCTATACTTCAGAGGAGAATCAGTAGCAAACTGATAAAGTTAATAAAACACTTAATGACCATAAGCAGTTTTTTAAGTCCTTACATAATTTTGAAAGGTTTTAACATAAATATTCATGATTTTTCCAATGCATAACATGTTTTTACATTACAGATGTAAGAAAATTAGAGAAAACCAAATTGCATTCTTGTTTAACTCAGGAGTAGAGTGGGGAGACAAATTCTAAACATGCAGGATATTAAATTGGAGGCTGACTTTTTTTTCCAAATTCTGGAACAGAATATTGAAAAAATTTCATAACCACTTAAATAAGCAGATAGTGATCACTGTTAGAAACATAGCTTACAGAAGCAGCAACAATCAACATCTAAATTTGCATTTTTTTCTAAAGGATTGTATCCAGAAAATGGTAAAAACACGATGTAACTTGATGTCGTCATGGCATGTGGCAGTATATCTTGTATTAGTTTTGTAAAATGGGTTTTAATATGGTCCATATTTTCACAATTGTTTGAATCAGTCCATTGTAGACTGAGTTGCAAATGGGAAATACGCTTGACCTAAAAATAGAAGACATGAATTTGAATATTTTTTCTTTTGTCTGTCTGATTTTATATCTCAATTCAACAAATAAATATACAATGGAAGGAAAATATGACTCAATAGCTTATCTGTAAAACACAAGCAGATGACCTCTTTCATAAAATGGGAGTCCTATAAAATTAAGTGAGAAGCAAATATGAAATTGCTTTGTAAACTGTAGTACATTCAGGGGAAAAAATGGTTCTCCACGGTTTAGCAATAATTCTATACTTATATTACATTCCATTTGCCTGCAACATTACACTGGAGATATCAGTTTACTACTGTATTGTCTTGTTATTTTGTTTCCTCTATTCTTCTTTTTTGTTACTTCTAAAATCTGGTATCTGATAGCTAAGGTCAGTATCTATTCTTGTATTAGATGTCCCTATGTTTTGAGTATTTACACCTAACCTAATAAATCAATAAAATAACTCTAGTCACCTTTTAGACAACACAAACCCCTTAAAATAGTTTTCATCAGCCCATTCCCTCTCATTCTACCTGTAATTATTGTCTAGAATTTTAGATCCGTTTTCTTTTATTTTACCTCCCCCTAAATCATTCATCGTGATTATTGTGTAACATAAAAATATGTTTAACTACTTCCCTACACGTTTACTTATTTGCTTTTTAGCTCCCTTCCTTTTCAGAATGAGGATCTTCCCTCAGGGTGTAATTTTATTCTTCCTAAAATTCAAGGTTAGAAATGTATTTTCTGTAGAGTTCTGGATTAGAAATATCCTCATTTTAAAAAATCTAAACTTTTTTTGTCTTCCATTATAAATAATAGTTTGGCTGATCTTGAATTCTAGTTTGACAGCATTTCTCTCAGCAGTCTGAAGAAATCATTTAACTCTCTGTTGTCTTCTGTTACTGCTCCAGAACATTTGTGTTAGTCAAATTGCTCATTCTTTTATGTTTCTGTCTTTAGTGTCTGTGTTTGTTTGTTTGTTTGCAAAACTTCTCTTTGTCAGTGTTCAGCATTTTCTAATGTTTTCTTCCACAGGCAACACAATGAGATATATGTTGGATCTTCTTATAATGTCCTTCATATCCACGAGTATTTCTCATAGTTTCCCTCTCTGTATCTGTTCTTCATTTAGTATAATTTGTTTAATGCCAAAAACCAGATTACAAATTATCTTTTCAAGTTGTATGTGTTCTTTTTGCCCCATTCCTTGTTTTTTTTTTATTCTAATGAATATATATATATATATATATATATATATATATAGTTCTAGAATTTCTATTTATTAAACATCCTCATTTTAAAATAGTAACTTACAGTTCGCCATGTTATTGAAATAGAGTTGTTTCATAATTATTTTCCACATTTTGACCTTTGAGAAAGTTTAATCCTGCTGTTTATTTCTACTAACACATATATTTATTTATTAAAATGTATTTTATTATATTGAAATGTAAGCTCCTGTTTAGTGGAATGTTATTAATCATGGCAATATGACCTTTTTCTAAAAAATATATTTATTCTCCTAAAGAGAGAGTCATTCTAAATTTTATTTCATCAGGCACGCCAATTGTATTAACAGTTTAAAATTATTTAGTGATTTATATGTGTGGGTTTAGAAAGCCATGTAAAATAATTCAAACCCAAGTGGAAATCAAAGACCTGTGGTTATCAGTTGTCAGGTAAGAGCATTTTTTCTTTTTTTTTTTTTTTTTTTGTCTTCTGCTAGAGCCCAGAAGGAAACGCTCAATCTTGCTTGTCATCATCTTTTGACTCTGCAGATATTAATGTACACTTTCACTGAATATTGGTTCCTTAAAATGGCCTGTTTCTTTTTTTGTCTGTTTGTTTCAGGGTGGAAAATACTTGGCTACTGAGATAACTGAACGCTCTTCCACCCCACAATGTAGCAAACCAGTAGTTATCCTTGGCTTTCTATTCAGTTTTTCAACACTCTCCATTTTTGGTTTTTGACTATTTCCATTTATTTTTTTTTTCTTAAACCTCATCTCTGTATATAAAAGTGTATTTGTCAGATGCAATCCAGCATATTTACATTTTTTAAAATAGAACAACAGTTTTGATTATATAATGTGACAAATTTCTGTAAATGGAAGAGATAAAAATGTCTATTAGTGGTTAATAGAACTTTTTTCTTTGTCTTAGTTGATTTATTCTTTCTCAATGTCTTGTTACAAATAGAGGTTTACTTAAAATAGTTGTAGAACAAAGCACAGATAGCTAATGTGGTTTAAAAAAATGTGAAATAATAACATGGAAACAAGGCAAAATTTAACATCAATGAAATCTCATGTGCAACATAAGCAAGCGTGACATGACTGCTTTTGTTACAGGCAGCTTGAAAACCATGGTCTGTGTGACACAAGGATACTTACCCCCAGAGGAAGGATTCAGAGGTCTTCAAATATTTGAGGCATGGCAAAAGAAAGGTTAGACATTTCTAAGCTGCTCTAGAAGGTGATTTGGAATAAAAAAGTCAGGATTGCCAAGGGGAAAATGTTAGATTGATATATGAAAGACCGTTTTGACAATTAGAGGTTTTCACAAAGAGCTGGCTTCTATTCAAAGCATTTTGAATTATTGGGGAAGAGAATACATGACACTCTGCGTAAGATGCTTCTCTACATAAGATGGGAATCCTGCTCTGGGGGAAATTACATACACTGGTGACATATATTTCACTGAAAATCTATTGGTCTTTGATTCTATTATTATGAGTTTGCTATTTGATTCTATGAAAATTTAAAAATTAATTAGCTGGTTATGAAACATACATGCAGTCATTGTTTTGAGTAAAACATTTTTGCTATGTGATTCTCAATGCTGCAACTTATGAGGGATGATTTAAAACACATTATTAGGTAATATAGGTTATATGTCATATTACATCTGGCACTTTTTTCTTTCAGTGTTTCTAAAAAAAATCTAATGGTTCTAAAATGTTTTAGAAAGCTCACAGGAAAGGAAACTCGTATAAGTTTTTATCCCCCAAATAAATACCAAATACAGATTTTATATTGTAGTTGATATAATATAAATAAAAATATAATAAAATTTCATGCCTCATTTTAGAAAAATAATGTTCATCTTTTAAATGCAACATCAATAGTTACTACATGTCAAGAGGGATAAGATTACAGTAGTAATAGCTAGCTTATTCACACACATTTCCAATTTTTAGCTAAGTGTACAAGTAAGCTTGGTTTGTATATTCAATACTTCTACACATATTCATTGAGCATCTCCATTTTGTGAGGGGCTTGTCAGTTCTGTGGATGCAATGAAAGGGAAAAATATAATTGACCATAATTTAATAAAAACTATGTTATAGGAGGCTGGATATACATTAATTAATGAACCAACTAAAATCTCTATAAATAAAACTTAGGAAATTTCCAAGAGAAGAGGTATTTAGTGAGATAACAGTATTTATTAGATGAAGTTGTTTTAGTAAGGGAGGTCAGGAAAATCATATCTAAGTAAATGATGACTGATCTGAGACCTAGAAGTATGCATTAGATAAAGAGAAAGGATAGAGGTGGGGTAGAGGAAGGGCCTGTGGTTGGATTACAGAAAATCAGCAATGATGTGATATAGGGTGAGATTTGCCAGAATTATATCATTTTAAGGAATAACTTCTGTACTTTCTGGATTTGAAAGACAGCAATGAAAAATCCAATATATGAAATTTGGTGGGTAATTTATGCACACTAACTCTTTTCAAAACAAGTATGTATATATTTATTTCAACTCTAGCACCTTTATTTTAAATGTGGGTAACTCATAACTGATTATCATTGAAAATTTTAGGATATAGTCAAAATTAGTATCTCTTTCCTTGGAAGTTGCACCTCATTTAACTGTCCCTCTTGCCCCATGAGCCTCCCCTCTCAAACTGAAATTTGTTGTCTCATCTTTACATCACTAATAAACTGCATAAATACCATGCTCTCACTCTCCATTTTTATTTTTATTTTACTTTTTTATAAAATCCCATTCACAGCTCAACATACTTCACTCTGGATTTTTTCTCCATCATTCCACCAACGTGTTTCCCCCAAAATAAGACCTATCTAGACAGTCAGCTCTAATGTGTCTTTTGGAGCAAAAATTAATATGACCCGGCATTATATTATATTATGTTATACCTAGTCTTATAGTAAAATTTCTTGAAATATTTTTGTTTATGAAAGTGATTAAATGAGACTTTACAGATGGTTTATTATTCCTACACTGCAAAATTACTTGCTTGATATTATCAATAAGTGTATCCTACCTACCACAGTAGAATAATAGATGTATTTTTTAATATCTGTCCATCAAACACCAACATAATAAAAATAAAAAACTGGTGTGTTTTTCCTAAGAAACTAGGAAATTTACAATCTATTCTAACTACTTAAATTATCTCAGAAAAAAATTTACTGTTTTTGTTTTTTTTCCCTCTTCACCTAAGAAATGTTATTATTTAGACTAAATGATCCAAAAGATTTCTACCAAGTTTTCTGATGGTAGATTTTAAAAATATATAATATGCTTCACTAGCAGCAAACAAAATTAAGACCTTGGGGGCAAAATAAATTTTAGAAAAACAAAATGCAACCGGAGGGATCTACGTACAATAAAATTGCAATCAGAACTTATTTGGTTTTTTAAAGGGTGTTACATAGAAACACTGTATGTATGTGAATAGCAAACCATTTTTAGAACCAATTGTTTTCTCTACAGTTGTCTAACATGTAATTCTCAAAAGTGTTGGGTCTCCAAACAGATGAAATTAGGATATTTGTACCATTTGCTCTATCCAAATTAGCACAGTCAGAAATTGTAATTTCTCATATATGTTTTCCTGAAAGCAAATGCAAATAGAATTGATGTTTCAAAAAATACAATCAGTTTCACTTTACTGAAGCACATTCTTCTATCACAACTTATAGCATGAAACTATAGAGATCACAGATAAACATAGTAGCTGTTAACATTTTAAAATTTTAAGTTCGTTGAACACTATTAACAAACTACTCATTTGCTTGCAGATTGTACCTCTAAGATGCAAACACTGTCTTTATTTGCCTTTTTCTTTCTCTTGACAATAATAATGTTAAAAAAGTATGGGAAAGGAAATTCCATGAACAATTTTAAACCATATTTCAGTTACAGTATCCAATGACTTTCCTTCATATGTAATTACGGAGTTCGACGTCTCTGCTAGTAAGCCAAAAAACTGCTTCTTTTTCACACTACTGAGAATTTGTTGATCTTCAATTGAGAAGGAAATATGAGCACAATACCGTTAAGGCTTGGTTTCTCTTTTAGAAATGATTTATACATCAGAAAGAAGCTTCTCATTTGTCATCATTCGTAGCACTATCTCTACATTTTTAAATTACACTAGAACAGAAGCACGTGAATAAAAAGGGATTTCTATGTGAAATTCAAATATATTTATGCACATCAAGGAGGTTATATTGAGTCTAAGAGTTTAGATATATAAACAGAAAATGTTTTGAGAATCATAGAGATTATACAAAAATTGTTTGATTTATTTTTCTCGTTCAGTAATTTGTTTAAGGAAAATAAAAGTCAGGCCAGAGTTAATATAAATGGAAAGCATGCTTAAGTAATACTTCATGCTTATCCATTCATTCAGTGAACACATATTTCTTGAGTACATACCGTGTGTGTGTGTGTGTGTGTGTGTGTGTGTGTGTGTGCGTGTGTGTGTTTCATTGGATTGAAAGGAGGAATGCTAATTTAAAATATTTCTGTGAAACAAAAATACAATTATATGGCTACTGGAGTTTTTAAATGAAATTAATCAGTATGGATACACTAAATAAACAACTACACCTGGATCAATCCCATCTGTAAGAAATTCAGAAAATAATTGAGGGACTGTTGCATACCAGGTTAACTGAGACAATATCCACATCCAAACAGGTAGGAAAAGTTGATATGTTATCTTGCCTTAAACCATTCTCCCAGACAATGCCAAACAAGCAGGAGGGAACACCCAACTTCCAGCTTTGCCCTAAGAAGAGAAGGTTTTGGACACATACCTAGTGCCTCAACTTTTTTGACGATGGCTGAGGAGCTGACTCCTATCTCCCTGGTCTCTGGAAGTGAGCAGCCCAGGATTCACCAGTCCTTTGGGACCATAGAGAATGAAGAGGTGGTTTTAAAGTGGTGCTAGCACTTCCTATGGCTCCTTGCCATGGTCAGTGCAGAGGGATAAGGAAATAAAACCCAGTTCCCAGCTGCTTCTGGAAAAGAATTTTACACTGCGCATCTAATGGTGTGACTCTCTAGTTGCTGCCCAAGGACTGGCATATAAGTAACCAGTCCTTGAGAGTTGATGGGGCAGGTGATCCCTAGTCCCCTGAGAGTTTAAATGGACATGTGAGCACTGTCTATGCCTTCCCCCCCACCCCCACCCCAGCTCACTCCAGCAATAAAACTAAGACTCTAGCTTCTTCTTGGAAGGAATTGGACTGCACATCTAACACCTGACTTTTCCAGCTGTTGCCTGAGGGTCTGGTTTCTAGCTATTCTGTCTCTGGGAACTGATGGATCTGCTATTCACTGGTCTCCTGGGGTCTACAATAAACAAAGTAATGGTTTTGAATAGTCCCTTGGGTTCTTCCTATGACTCCCCCACCATGGAAGTGAAATCAGTATGTTGAAGAGATATCTATACCCCCATGTTTATTGCAGCATTATTCACAATAGCCAAGCTATAGAAACAACCTTAATGCCTGATGATGGATGAATGCCTCAAGAAATATTGTTCAGCCATTAAAAAGGCTATCCTGCCATTTGCAACAACAGGGAGGAAGCTAGAGTACATTATACTAAGTGAAATAATGCAGACACAGAAATGAAAATACTTCATGATCGCTCTTATATGTAGAGTCTAAAGTAGTCAATCTCATAGACACAAAGAGTAGAATCGTGGTTGACAGGGATGGGCAGAGAGGAAAATGGGAATATATTGGTCAAAGGTTACAAAGACTCAGTTATGCAAAATGAATGAGTTCTAGAGATCTGATGTAAAGTATGGTGACTGCAGTTAACAATACTGTATTGCATATTTGAAATTTATGAAGAAGATAGATCTCAAATTTTCTCACCACAGAAAAAAAAAGTAAAATACGATAGCATTAGGTGATGGATATGTTAATTCACTTGATTTCAGTGATCATTTAAAATCTATACATATATCAAAACACCAAGTTGTACATCTTAAATATATACAATTCCCATGTATCAATTACACCTCAGTAAAGCTGAAAAATTATCAATGTAAACATTTTAGTGAGATTCTACTCTAATATCCTCTAGTATATTGCTAGTTTTTAGAGTCCAATCACAAGTGAAGTAGGTTATTATTTCCACTGTTCATTAAATACTTATTGCTCTAGATAGAATTCCCTTTATGTAATGGAAAAGTCTTAACATTATTGTCCAGTTAATATATTTTGGTTGGTGATTGCTAAAAAGAAAGTTAAATAATCATCATTGCCATAGAATCACAGTAGTAATATCCCCCTCTTCTATGCATAATTTATGTTTCTGCTATAATCTTTACCAAATAATATTCTAAAATGGATTATGGTGATACGTTTTTCACAGAAAATAACTTTGCTAAAAATATGCATGATGGACTCAGCCTTCCAGAGAAATGAGGTCAATTTACTCTCAGTAAACTGAAGACCACCATAGCTTTCCACAAAAGGTGGAAGCTCAAAAGTATGTACTTAACAGTTACAGGGTTATTTTTCTATTCAATCTATCAAGGGCATGGTGATGAAACTTATTTTAAATATTATGTATTACTATGCCCAGTGTTTCTTCTCTATACAAATTATTTTGCTATGACTATAATAAAGAAGATTGTTGCTTCCAATGTAGGCCAAATACTGGGGGTGCCAAAAAAAGATATGCACACTTTAAGAGATGTGTTCTTAACATGTGTATACATTTTTTTGGCAACCTCTGTATGATAGTATAATTCCATATTTTAAACAGCATTCCTGGTCAATATATTTAATTATGTTGATTTGTATTTTGAGTAATTTTTATTCACTGTAATGTCAGTGCTTTAAAATTCAGCAAATTTTTATACAAACATATTTAAAATTGCTTTACACTTCAGTGAAATTCACTCAACTTTCGTCTAAATATGGAAACTTAACAGTCTACCACCCTGATGTCAAAGTTGGTTAAGGGCAGAAGTAGAAAAGGTAATCCATTCAGTAAAAATCTCCAGGGAAATATAACATGCATGGAACACTATGTACCTTCTGGCACACTGATATTATTATTTTATTTACTTTTTACTGAAACTCTTTTATAAACCATCCTGGAAAAGAATAACACACTTTTAAATGACTTGACCTTCTGTGTATATTTATAACATTTGGGGCTAAGCTACCGAGGGAGTCAAGCTTTACTGACTAGCCTTATAGTATAAGACTTTTATGTCTTTTTTATTTAAAATTCTGACTTTTACAGAAATATACTTGTTATGCTATGGCTTAATAGAAATAATATTTCAAGGTATATCTAATCTAGTGGTTGTAAAATGGATGCTAGAGCCATTTGAGGGTCATTTCAACTAAAATAGTCTCTGGTTTAAAAGAGAAAACACCCAAGGCTAAGCAGGGAAGACTTCACTCTTTTTTATAGCAGGAAAGTGCTCTCTTTGGAGGGTATTACTTCATATGTTCTGAAAATTATGATTCTGGCCCTCTGGACTCTAAATTAACATCCATGAATCTCATTTAATTATCTAATTTAGCTTCTTTTTTTTTTAAATCAAGATGACTCCACAGTCTGAAATATGATAATCCCGGTTCCAATCTTGGCTCCCCACTTACTGATCACGCAGGATCGCAAATTATTTTACCTTCCTCTGCCTCATTTTTCCTCATCTGTTAAATGTGTATAATAGTAGTTCCAGTTCACAGAGGTATTTAAGGATTAATGAGACACAACCTGAAAGCTGGTATTGCTGGGCCAGACTGCATAGTCAGCCAAAGGATGTTAGCTGCTATTATTTCTGTTTCTTTTCAAAATTAGGTTATGCATTTCCAGCTACCTTTAAGATATCTTCATCTAAGTTGCATCACCTGTAATGCACACGTAATAGGGTTGAAAATAAATACGTAATAAAATAAAATACATCTCTTGTCACAAACTGTCTCTGTAATGCCACAACTAGAGTTTCATGCACCCAGGTTTGAAACATGAAATTATCTGTGGTTAATCTTCTGTTTCTACATACCCGTAGGCGATGTTACATCCTCTGAATTTTCTTTCCCCAGAATCTCTTTCAAAGGTTCTTATCAAATACTAGTTTTCTTCATGTGTCTTACCTACACCACTGCCTCTGAGACTTAGTCTGCTAACTATCCTTCCTCCAGTTATTTCTGCTCCATAGGATCTAAGTCTTTACAGTTAGATTGATCTTCCTGCAGCACACTTCTTGTCACATTCTGTATCTGATCAAAAACTTTCGATGACACTTTAAAAGAAAACAAAATCCAAGTTGTCTGTTCTGTCATTCAATATCGACTTACTTCAGATACCAGTACTATGTATGCCTTCTTGACTCACATCCTTATGAACTGTTAGTATTTCTTACCAATACTCTCATCTTTTTTAAGCTTATGCCATTTCTTACAGTTTTCCAAAAGTTCCTTTGCATATAATAGAGTCAGTTATTTTTATTGAATTAATGCAAGGCTTACGATATAATTCAAAATAAGGACTGAGAGTGAAATAAAACAAAATTCTTGAGAAAGAAAATGTCTGGGAAGTGTACTAGCTCTTAGGGCTGCTGTAATTACTACCACAAGCCTGGTGTCTTAAAAGAACAGACGTTTATTCTCTCACAGCTCTAGAGGCTAGAAGTGTAAACTTGAGATGCTAAGAAGGTTGCTTCCTTTTGGAGGACTTGACTCATGTGGAAGAGTCTGTTCTATGCTTCCATCCTAGCCTCTAGTTGTTCCAGATGTGGCTGGTTTTTCTTGGTTTAATGATGAATCACTTCAATTTCTGTATCTGTTGTTGTCACAAAGACATCTCTCTGTGTGTCTTGTGTCTTCACATGGCAGTCTCTACTGTGACTCTTCCTTTTCTTATAAGGACACTGGTCGCATTGGATTAAGAGCCACTGGACTCAGTGTGACCCCCATCTTAACTTTACTACTTATATCCATAATGGCCCTATTTCTAAACTAGATCACATTCTGAGGTATTTGGAGTTGGGATTTCAACATATCCTTTTAGCAAACACAACTGAAAACAAAAAAGGGAGTCAAAAAATCATGTACATGGATGCTGGATCCAGACTGTATGAATTGGTTCCTCTTTTCCTGAATCAGTCTCTCACCACCTGGGTGAGTCTTCATTCCCACTACCCACAGAGCTCTGTGATGTTGAGCAAATCCTCAGCCTCTTGGGCTGCAATTTCTTCATTTACAGTGTAATAGTTCCCACCTCCAGGCATTGTTGTGAGGATTAAAGGATATGAACTTTATTAAACTATTTAAAACAGTGTCTGACACATAGTAATCAATGTGTGCGTTAGTTTTTAAATATTGAAGGCAGATAGAAGGTAGTAACCTCATGTGCCCACTGGGGTCATCTTATATCAGTTCCCATAACCATGTACTCCATTTGATGTTTTCTTACTTCTCGGAGTTATTTTCTTGATCTTCTCTGGTTTTCATTTTTCTCTGTTAAGATAGCTGTAAGAACCTCAAGAGAGCATCTTTACTGAAGGCATGTATAAGGTACCAAGACTTATCTGCCTGAGGCAAAAAAAGTCACAAAGAAGGAAATGATTGACTGTTTTACTCCTAAAGGATGGAGTGCCCCAAGGATGAAAACTGGTACCTCAGCTGTTGTCTTTTTGTAGTCCTCACCTTCAGATTAACTTTCAGTCCCATGTCTTTACACTCCATCTATATCTCAATAAACTCCATTAAAAAAAGAAGAAACAACCCCTAAACTGACATATACAATTTGTTATCTACATGATGCCTACACAAAAATTTTAATAGTTTACTAAAACTGTTAAAATTTCAGAGTCAAGCTCACATTAAATGAAAAAATATATATTTATTTTTCTTTTTGTTTATTTAAAGCTTGTTGGGGTGACAATTGTTACTGAAATTACATAAATTTCAGGCGTACAGTTCTGTGATGTGTCACTATATATCACATCGTGTGTTCACCACCCAGAGTCAGTTCTCTTTCCATCACCATATATAACCTCATCTACCACCACCCTCCCCCCTTACCGTCTGGTAACCACTAAACTATTGTCTGTGTCTGTGAGTTTTTGTTTCTTCATTTGTTTGTCTTGTTCTTTTGTTGTTTTCAGTTTTGTATAGCACATAAAACCAGTTTAATAAGAAAATAATTACAGAGGAAAATTATTTTAATCATTTTCACATTCTCTTGTTGTCTACCTCTCATCGAAATTTTACATAATTTAACGATTAGTTGTTCTCTAATACTAATTTGAGGTATTAAATTTGAAATTTGTAATTTTTTCTTTTGTTTTATATTTTTTACAATTATATATATATATATAATTTGATTGTATATATATATATATATATATATATATACAATCAAATATATAATATTAAAAGAATGCAAGAGTATTTTTAGTATAAATAGAATAATAATTTATATTGATGATCTTCCATAGATAAAGTGAGCCTAGTTTTAGTCAAAATGAGAATCTATTTGCAAATTAAACTCCATCAATATTCAATAAATTGGAAAACCCCATCACATACTTATTCTTATACTAACAGGAATTTCTAAAGGCAAAAGTCATATCAGATGGTAATTTAAAATTAATTAGCAGTACATAGGGCATGATACAGATCTTCATGACCATGTATAAAAAAGCTAATATGTGTACATAAAGAGTTTAGATAAATCCCAGTAGTTCATAACCTGAAAATATCTTTATAAACTACTTATAATATGCTTGTTTTATTGTAAAGTAAATGTTCATTTTCACAATGGATTTAAATTCCCTTGTTTTATTTTATAGTTGATACGATAAAATAATATTTTCAATTGACATACAAAGCTCAGTTTTCTATGACAGTCTTTACTATAATGCATTAGCATATTCAATATTGCTTTGAATATATTTTTATTTATATAGTTATCTCATATGTAAAATAACATTAAGAATTTCCCACGATTTTATTTATTTACATATACATATGTATATATGTGTATATATGTATATGTACACATATATATATATATATATATATATATATATATATATCTTTAATGATTCAGAGAGTGTCTGGCAAAAGTTAGTTCCATACAAGTGTTTATTAATTATTAAACATAATTAATGCATTTCTATATATTCTATTAATGTAAAATAATATGTACTAGTTTGGGGGCACAGGTTCAAAAGTAGCAGAAGCTGAAATGGGAAAACAGATAACATTTGTTGAAAAATCTTAATGGCTATTGTGTAGAGAGCTTCAAATAGGTTCTGAGGGCACATGAATTTGAAATACATTCTTAGAATATATACTCCAGGAAAAAAATTAGACAGCTATGTATGTCATTACTTAACATAATATTAAATATAAGGTTAATTGGGAAAAGAACGAAAGTTATTGTTTGGTTTTAGAAAAAGATCTGCTTCTAGCTGAGTAAATCAGGAAACATTTTGACCGGAAGCGTCAATGGACAAGTGGAGTAATTCAAGTAGTGTACAGAAAACAGTTTAATTGGTTTGTAGTTCAAAGCAAAATAAAGCAGAGAGATTGTGTGGCAAGAAATATGATTAGTGAAGATTGGAAAAGTCAGCTTGGGGACAGGTAATTCTGGGTTTCACATAAAAATTAGTGTAGATTTCATTTGGTATGTGATGAAGACTCTTTAAAAGATTTTGTGCAGATGTAATATGATTGGGGTGCCTTTAGAACAATAATATGACTCCATTTTGCCATGTGAATTATAACAGAGGTTGAAAAGCCTTCAAAGTTTAATGTAATAGTTCAGGGAGGTGAAAATGAGTTTAAAGAATGTTGAAATGGAGCATTGCTACAGGATTGTGGAAAAAGAATATAGTGCAATGAGTATAAAGGCATCACTAAAACATGTAAGAAATTGAGATAAAAAACAATGCATTGGAGAATGAGGACTCCATTCCAGATATGTTGTACCAACATCCTACGAAAATAACCAGATCAAAGCTGCTTAGCAATTATTTGGAAATGTTGAATGAGAGTCAGGGAAATGATCTAAAATCTACATATTTTGTTTTCATTTCTTTCCGTGAGTTGATAGGTCAGAATTATGAAAAGTGAGCATTTTGACCATATACCTCAGAATTTCCTGAGATGCTTACTAATAGGCAGACTCCAAACCCATTCCTTAAACTATTAATCAAAATATGTATTTAAATTCACTGACTTTATAAACTTGTTGCATTTCTTCATACTATGCCCTATCATTGAATTATAAATATTAATTTTGGGCTAGAATGCAATGCAGTTAATCTTAAATTATAATGAACAGTAAATTATGAAAATAAAGGCATATTTTTAACACTATTTTTTACCTTGATGTTTCATGAAGACACCACTTTAAGTTACGGTACTCCTTGAAGAATGCAATAATACTTAAGTTAGTTTTAAATCACAATGCGATAAGGTGATCAATGAATATGAGAAGAGTTTTTTTTATCTTAAATTGTTTCATTATAGTCAGTGCTTTAAATGGCCATGTTTTGTTTCAAAGCAAAATAATATAGATAATTAGCATTTATTATTGTGTTTCACTACTCACACTTTGGCATACGTTTCATTTATATTTTCATGAAGTCATCTTCTCTTTTGATAAAATTAGAATCCCACTGAAGTCATAGTAGTACATTTTCTATTCCTACCATTAATTACATGACATTAAATTTTGTAAAACTATCAAAATAATTGTGAAATGTTAGCATAGTAAACAAAATATTTGTAAAATAAGCTTTCTTTTATTAAGTTGAGAAACATTTTTTCCTTAAAAACAAAAAACAAAATGCTAACTAAAAGTTATGTTTTGGAGGGAGGGAGTAGTTCCTCAACTATTAACATGTGGCTTTAGGTGACAAATGTAAAGAAAGTGAGACAATTTGGAGAGATTTACGGTAATTACTTGTACTTGGGATTTAATATTTCTGTCTTTACATGCCTTAAAGAACACATGATTTTATAAAAGGTAATCTAAAATTATCTTTTCAAAATCAATATTGATTTTACTATATAAAGTTAGAATAAAAAGACCATAATTGTGTTTGAAAATGTAGAAGACGCGACTAAACCTATTGCCATGATAAATTCTTTCTAGATAGGGTTTGGATAACAACAGGAAGTGGTTGACTGTGGGTGAGGTCACTAGAGATCCAATAATGTTACGGGAGAATTTTCATATAGATGTAGTTCAGTAAGCAGATCCCAACGTTTAGAGACCCATTTAAATAAGAAAAGCAGATTGTGATAAAGTCGTGTGTCTTTTTGTTTTGTTTTGTTTTGTTTTTTGTAGTGATAAAATAAAGAGTAACTCCAAGGTGATTGAAGAGCAACTTGTAGGGGAAATAAAAAAGAACAAGAGAAAATGAGTTATACCAGAATGAATGTAGGCAGGATCGAAATGATGATGAAGCTGGAAAGATGCGTCCATATGTTGATACAAACCATGATATTTTTATATAAATGGAAATCATATACCAATCTAGATCTAGATCTGAACTAAATGTAATCATTCAAATTTCAGTCTTAAGAATATAGTAACTGAATAGAGTCTAATGTTTATAGTTAGCTAAGAAAAAAAAAAAATTCTTAACACTTTTAAAAGAAACAGAGCACTGGCTTCCTGATGACAGGAGTCGTTGAGTTATGTACATCAGATTATAAAATAATCTAGAAAGAAATCATGTATTAATCATTAAAAATAGTCTAATTAAATATATATTTAAACAACTACCAATTTAACTGGAAATATATCAGTGTCCCCTGATTAACCTCCACCTTTCCTTGGTTAAAATGCCTATAGGGCTACAAAACTAGACTTCAACTCACACAAATATGCAAAATTAATAATGTCAGGCAGTTAGAGGTATATGTTTTAATGTTAAGGCTGATGAAAAAAAAAAATTAGAAAAATATAGTCGGGCAGTGCCAAACATTAAACCAAAGCACAGACCATGTGATAAAAGAGAAATTTCCTGCTGACTCAGGTCATCTCTCTACCACCAGCAGGGTATTTTTGCTGCTTCAGGATATAGCCCTCTCTCTCAAACAGGGAGCCAATTCAATGGTAAATTTATCCTGTGAGTTAAAGGCTACAGTGAATGTAATAGAGATCCCAGAAATTAACCCTTGCATATATGGTCAAATAATCTTTAGTAAAGGTACCAAAACTACTCTTGGGAAAAGGACAGTCTCTTCAACAATTGGTATTAGAAAAACTAGATATCCACATGCAAACCAATGAATTAGGACTCTTATACCATATACAAAAGTTGCTAACCAGCTAAACATAAGACATGAAAGTATAAATCTCCTAGGAGAAAATATAAGGACAAATCTCCAGGAGATTGATCTTGGCAATGATTTCTTGGATATAACACCAAAAGCACAGGTAACAAACAAACGTAGGCAATCAGGGTTGCAGTAAAGTTAAAACTTTTTGTGCATCAAAGTACACAATCAACAAAATGAAAAAGCAACCTATGGAATGAGAAAAATATTTGCAATTCATATATCTAATAAAGAATTACTATCCAGCACCACTCAATATCAAAAAAATCAGATAACCCAATTAAAAAATGTGCTAAGGACTTGAATAGACATTTCCCCAAAAATGATATACAAATGGCAAATAAACACGTAAAAAGATGCACAACATCACCAATCATCAGAGAAATGCAAACCAAAACCACGAGACATCAGCACACACCAATTAAGGTAGCTTCTATCAAAAATGTTAAAAAAGGGAAATGCATGTGGGTGAGGATATGCATACAATGAAACCGCTGTGTACTATTGGTAAAATTATAAAACAGTGTGCCTACAATAGAAAACGGTGTGGAGGTTTCTCAAAACATTGAAAATAGAACTACCATATAATCCAACAATGCCAATATATTCGGGGATATATCCAAAATAATTGAAATTAGAATCTAAGATGTATCTGCTCTCCCGTATTCATAGTAGCACTATTCACAATAGCCAGAAAGTGGAAACAACCCAATTATCTGTTGGTGGATGAGAGAATAAAACAAATGTGGTATATATACACATATGAAATGACTGTATAAATCACAATACATTTTATTCAGAGTAATATTGAATATGATAATGCAATATAATAAAGGCAGTCATAGAAAATGGATATAAGGATTAGTCATGTGTGCGGCATAGGCTTCCTATATTTTCAAGTTCTGTGTCATGGAATGTACAGACGTCTCCACTTCAAGTCCTCTACCTGGTATGTGAATGTCCAAAAGTCAGTTTTGACCCAAAGAATTGGCCTTGCTTACTTGAAAAAGGAGAGCAGAAGACAAAGAAGTTATATGCATGGGCTACAATAGAGTTTTGAAAGAGCATATTATGAAACTTATTTTCAAGTAATAAGATTCCAAGGCCTTTAGTATGGGAGTCAGGGGGAGTGAGGGTTGTTCTGACACCTTTTCTATTTTCCTTCAAGGTTACTCTATGGTAGCATTCTATCCCAATTCTCTCATACACAAAAGATTCAAAACGTGCTTTCTTCCTATTCTTTTTTGGAAATATGAAAAATTAGGCCACTATGATTTTAACTTTTTAGGATTATAAAAGAAGATTTGCAGGCATTGCATAGTCTCACTTTCATTACAGAACACAGGCTTGTATTTTGATGAGAGCCCAGAAACGTTTCGTATCATGCTTAAGACAAATAGACACTGATTTAATCTATTTTTTCTATTCTGCTTTCCATGAGAAGAGAAAAAAAAAATAATTTTTATTGATGTCAAGGAATTCGAGATTCTGAATTTCTTTTTCTTGAGGGTCTCTATTAACTATAAAGGATCACAAACAATGAAAGAATAGCTACTGAAAAAAGCATATTGTAAAGAAAAGAGTGAAAAGTGAAGCCTATTAACCAGAGAAGTAGAAATACCAAAGGCTTTTTAAACAGGTTTAGTGAGGCACCATCTACATACTATAAAATTCCATGTAATTGTACAATTAAATAATTGAAGTAAATTTACAGAGTTGTGCAACTATTACCACATTCCAGATTCAGAAAATCCATCACTCCAAAAAAATCCCATGTGCCCATTTGCAGTCATCCCCTATTTTCACCCCCAACTGCAGGCAACCACTAGTTTATTCTCTTACCCTATAGGTTTGCCTTTTATGGAAAATAATATATTCCAAAAATGTATACAGTCATATTTTAATCAATATTTTAGACGAGTATCAACTGAACCTCATATCCCTTATTTTGTTGCCCAGAATTCTAAATATCTGAACTTCCGTAGAGCCCTTCCTATGTTTCCAGGGGGAAAAAAAAGTTAACGAACATGCTCGTTTTATTGTTGCAAGAGCCTAGCCTCATTTGTCATTGCTTAGTACACTCTTACTGATTTCAGCGCTATGCTACAAAGAGTTGAAATCTTTATTTCTCCAGCACTCATTTGTTGCTTGTCAGAAATTATTCCAGTGCCACAAAAACATCTTCTAGGTACCTCTTTTCCTGCAACTGGTTAGTCACTCCACTCTAGTTGTGTTTTATTCTTATTCATTATTATTTCTGATCTTTTCCAGAATCCCAAGGCTTCATTATGTAAGAAATTCTCTTGGGATTAGAATAAGGGACTGGGTGTCTGTTTTTTATGGATAAGTCTACTGAATGTCAAATGCTCACATTCGTGAATGGACAGCCATTTGTGGCCCAAGGTTGTAAATGCACACTCTGGTTGCAATTCTGACGGCATATTGTATCCACCTTGGTTTCAGGCATGGTAATGAATTGTGTTTGAGAAATGTTCATCCCTTGGATACTGTCTCACCTGGTCAACCTCTACATCTGCAGCCATTCCTTGAGAACCAGCTGGGAACTAGTAGGCAGCTCTTAAGTTTGTCTCCTTACCTATCATCACTTGTTGAATTAAAGTTAAATTTGTGTGTTTTAACGTTCATCCAAGTTATGCCAAAGAGGTTTATTTATACTTTTAAAAAATTAGGATAGGTAAATATTCTGTTTCCTAGCTTAAATGGACCCCACTTATATTCAATTTCAATAAATGGGTTGGTAATTGAAGGGATTCAAAAGCGACCTGCAAGAGACCTGGTGAGTCAAACAAGAAATCACAACATTTCTCACAGATGAGAAAGAATATCTGTAACAGTCAATATCTTTCTGTTTTGTCATAAGGCAGAGAAATACGCAAACTGTTATGTGAGAGAACTCAGTGTTACCTGGGAGTGCAGCGACAGAATGACAGCGTTATGAAGGATCTACGCAGATCCTTCTTTTCCTCATTCTCTCGCCCTGTTTTTATTTTTTTTTAATTAGTTAAGTTGCAAATCATCATGATCCTGAACTCTCATGAAAGAAAACACCAACTGGTAAATTAAAATCACTGTTGAGAACATCTTGTACTAGCATATCTAGTTGTTTTGAGACCATTAAGAGTTCAAAAAAATTAAAATTAGAAACATGTTTCTCCATCCTAGATTCTGTTTTAAGAGGTTTAGGTTATAAGCGACCAATAATAGTTCATTTTTTTCTTTAATTATTGTAGCATGTAATTCTTCCTTAAGAGGAAAATTATAGTTGGAGACAATAAAAACAAAGAAAAAAAATGTGGGCTTCAGAATCAGACAGATTTGAATTCTAACTCTGTGCTCACTATGCATTTGAACTTTTATGTAACAACAAATGAACACTTAAAGTTATTATTGAAATATCATTTTATGCCATGAATAGTTTATTCTTTGGTCTTAATCTTTAACACAATTGTATAACGTAGGTGGTCCAGCCTTATTTCCCACCTGAAACCAAAAGCAACTTACAGTAAAACTAGAGATCCATTTGAACCTAAATTTATATGACTCTAAAACACATTTACTTTTCATTTTAGCATTTTTTGTTAACTGACATTTTAGTGTAGATTTACATAACAAAGTTCACAGTGCATAAATGTACAGTTCAATAAATTTTTAGAAACATTATATTTGTGTAAGCAAAACAGATCAAGAAACAGAAAATCAGCAGCCCCCAGAAGTTTCCTTTCTAGCCAGAGTCTCTCCCAAAGTAATCATTATCCTAAATTCAACACCACAGAGTAGTTTTCTGTTTTTGAAATTTATATAAATAGAATTATATGGCATAAAATCATTTCTGTCTGCTTTCTTTAGTACAACATTTTACTTGTGAGACCTACATCTTTTATTGCATATAATTATGGTTTATTCATTAGCATTACTATATAATATTCCATTTTTACATATATACACATATTTCATTTATGTATTTTACACATGCATATACATGTGTAAATAAATATGTATGTATAAAATAAATATAAATAAATATGTATGTACACACACACATATATGTATGTATATACACAAACACACAAATACAGAGGGTGCCAAAAAAATTTGTAAACATTTTAAGAAAGAAGAAAACTATATTAAAATTATGCTGATGGTAACCACTTTGAGCACCTCTTGTAATTGCAGATGTCAAATGTGACTTGTATTCATCTTTTGTTATCAGTATATATTGAGTATTACGATTTTAATACAGTTTTTCCTTTCTTAAAATGTGTATTCATCTTTTTGGCACCCTCTGTGTGTGTGTGTGTGTGTGTGTGTGTGTGTGTGTGTATATATACATATATATATATATATATATATATATATATGTGTATATATATATATATATATATATATATATATATATATCTGCAGCTATGTTCAGATTTGAATATTGTAAGTGAGGCTGTAGATATTTTTGCACATGAGTTATGGTGAATATTAGTATACATATCTATTGATATACACTTGGGATTAAATTGTGGTTCAAAGAGCATACAGATATTCAACTTTAATAGATTCTTTGTAGTTTTTTATGTTACCATGTTCTGGATTCCCCACTTTTCCCTCTGCCATGATATTTTACCTATCTGAATATTTAGCTCACATCTGAAAAAAAAAATAGCCTTTTGAATATGAGAATTAAGTTCTTTGGCATATTAAGAGTGAGCTATATCTGGCCTATTGGAATTATTTGCCCAATACTATTAGTTTACCAACTTTGATTTTGTACTTTGTTTTTCATACAACATCACCAATTATCTTAATTATTCCATCTGTTGTTCTTAATTTTAATACCTCAAAAACTCACACAAGTTCTGAATATTAAGTTTCCAAACTTGTTGCAATGATGTTGCTAACATTTTTTGATATGATAGGGATTATTCATTATGAATTTGTACCAACTGGACAGTCAACCGAGTTTACTATTTGAAAGTGCCGAAAAGGCTGCATGAAAAAGTGAGATGACGTGAACTTTTCGCCAACAATTCATGGCTCTTGCATCACGACAATGCACCAGCTCACAAGGCACTGTCTGTGAGGGAGTTTTTAGCCAGTAAACAAATAACTGTATTGGAACACCCTCCCTACTCACCTGATCTGGTCCCAATGCGTTCTTTCTTTACCCAGAGATAAAGGAAATATTACAAGGAAGACATTTTGATGACATTCATGACACCAAGGGTAAAACAATGACAGCTCTGATGGCCCTTCCAGAAAGAGAGTTCCAAACTGCTTTGAAGGGTGAACTAGGTGAAGAGTGGCATCAGTGCATAGCTTCCCAAGGGAAGTACTTTGCAGGTGACCATAGTGATATTCAAAAATGAGGTATGTAGCACTTTTTCTATGGTGAGTTTGCAAACTTAATTGTCAGGCCTCGTATACTTAATATGCCCAGAGAGTATTTGCATTCTAAGAAAAAAAATTATTTGTAAAATATGTATGGGAAATATCTTTACATTTGTCATATTATGACGATGTCAACATAATACTAAAATAGTAAACACATCATTTAAGTTCTAGGGAGGAAATTTTGAATAGCATTACATTATAGCTACTGCCTCAGAGTGGCAAACAAAACATTCCTTGCTTTCACTAAACTTAGAGTCTGTCTTCACATAGTAAGTTTGTTAATGATACCAAGTTAGATCCTCCTTCCTTTTTCATTTGCTGCAGAATAATGCTCAGAACTCTCAGTAATCTAACTGGAAGTGATGTGTTATGCTTTGACTTAAAATGAAGAAGCACATTTTGGAATAGATAAAATAGAGATAAAAACTGTAAGTTTAGGAACTCGAGAACTATATTTAATTCAATAAATATTTACTGAGCAAATAATTCAGAACTCTGATTCATTATGCAAAACATATTAAAACATTATCACTTCCTTCAATAAATTCACAAATTACTGCAGAACAAATTACTGCAGAATTAAAGAACTGCACCGTAAGTGTGATATATATTCATGTCCAATTGAAGTTTCTGTTATTCATTTATTGTTTTTGTTTTTTTTTATAATGGAGAGTCTTATGTTTTTAAATGTGAATGACAAAGATGTTGCCTAATGATTTAATGGTATTGTAAAGCTATTAAAACAATAAAACAAACCATAAATTTTTCAAAGTTTTTAGAAGGCACATCTTAATTTTAAAAACAGAAAACAATATTGCTTGGTCTCTTTCTATAAAATAAAAAAAAACATAAAAAAAAAAAACATGGTATTGATAAAAGAGCTTTTAAATTATTTTAGTCAAACTCAAAAATATACAGAAAATAAAATGTGAACTAAAAAGAATTTTACTAGATTATTGAGCTCTCCTTGATATTCACAGAAATCAACACAATGTCCATTAGTGTGGAATAAAAGACATAAAACAATTCAGTGCAAGAAAACACTGCATTAATGGAACATTAAAGTTATGATTTAAACCCACAAAATTCAGGAAATTCAAAATTAGAACTCCCAAGGTAACCTTAACTGTGACCTCTTGTGCATATACACTGCTTAGAAAATTGAGATTTTTGCCTCCCAATCGCTGTGAAGAACAATTTAACAATTTTGAAAGGGAAGAAAAGGGTAGTACATCTCCTTAGAACCACTGTATATGTTTAACATTTTATACACATTTGGAAAATCAAACCATCAATCTGCTACCATATGAGCTAATTGTGGAATATGAAAAAAAATTTAAAATATGCTATTGAAACTACAACATAGTGCACATACATTTGTAATATATATATTTGGGCTTTCTTTTAAATATAGCCATAAGTGCCTACTGTGTAAAAAATATTCATATTATAGAGTGACACTAGAGTGACATTATTAAAACTGAATAGCATGTAAGGAACAAGAGTCAGGAAAATAACTGAGCTGAGAGTGAAAAGTATTATGCTTCATATTGTTAAATCTACAGTTTCATGAAAGATAATGTATGTCAACAACTATGGCTTCTTTGTAAAATGAGAGAATTGAGCTAAGTGACATCATAGTTTCTTCTAACTTCAAATACATATATTTTGTGACTTCAAATAACTGTATATTCTAGAGGAGAGTCATAAACTTGACATCATGTTAATCCTTAAGTAACTCATATCACACCTTAATGAGATATGCTAAGAAGAAAAGTGTATTGATAAGCCACTGGGTTTCCCTTAGATATGACCAGACTCTCTCATTGATACTGCCCTTTCTTTTGAATATTTTAGTGAAAAAAAAAAAAAAAAGTTAAATCATCCATCCACCCAAACATTATTAGTACAATCTCTGTGACTGGGGTTAAGGTAGGTGTCTTTGAAAAACATTCATCAGGCCCCCTGAGATGCGTTTCTCGATATTATGGAAGTGAGATTAAGAACTGTGGAGAAAAGTAGTAATGTAGGAAGTCCATATCAGCATCCTTATGATATATAGCTCTTCCAAGTAAAGTCATTAAGGACCACTTTTTAATGGGGAAATATATTTATTGAAGAGACAATTGAAAAAAATAACATATACACACATATATGTATATATGTATGTATACTCATATATGTTACAGTGGTGCAAAAGTAATTGCAGTTTAAAGGTTAAAACAATTGCAAAAAACGCAATTACTTTTGCACCAACCTAATACATCTGTGTGTGTGTGTGTGTGTGTGTGTGTGTGTAAACAGTGGTATGCAGACACTATCACAGCTCCACCCATATCCCCTCAGATGCATTTACTATTTTGACACATTTGCGATGATGTATTTGCTCTTCCAGCAGCGATCACTTACATCTCTTGTCAGAAGGCTATCCTACTAGGCTGCTAAAATCTGTTTTGCCTTCATGCACAGAGAGTATGTAGTATCTTGGAAGTATCAGGAAGTATCTTGGAATTGACAGCCCTTGGTAAATTCACAGTGGCTTTTAATCAATGACTAGTGTTCCTGTTTCCTGTGTTGTAACCTCCACTGTCTTCACAGAGTTTACCTGCAAGACTGAGGCAAAGTAATCTACCCTTCAAAGATTTCTTACTTGACATCACACCTAGGCCTATGCTTCTGGATTGGCTTTGGGAATCCTGGAATAAAAAGAGGCCCAGTTTTTAATGATGTGTATGTTCCAGGATCGCCTTGAAAGAATGTTGAGGAAGGCAATGAAAAGGCTAAGAGAGGTGGACATGTGAGAAAAGTCCTGTTATAAGCAAGCTATGAAGCTTTGGCTGGCCAACCGGCTGAAGTATGAGTGGTATCCTGTTGGCCCTGTTCCACTGTAAATCCTGTAGCCCCCAACACCTGCACATCATGACTTCACCTTCTCCCTTCAGCAGCCCAAGGCACTCTGGAGCTGACGCTGACCCACGCCAGCCTCCAGGAGTTCACCCAGGACTCAGGCCACTTTTGTTCCTTCCTCCCTAAATTCACTTTACTACATGGGTTAGTAAAGTGTGGCCCAATCAAAGGCCCATTAACTAAACAATAAATTTCTAAAAGCAAATAACAACAAAAAAATCCATGACTTTATTTCTGTTTAGACCAATGGAAGCAATTGTGCTTTGTTTTTAATTGCATGTTTTTCAACCCTTAGGGTGAAAATACAATTAGTTACAGATACTGTAGAATAACACAGAGCAACATACGGATTCTGTCTCAGGGCAACTCAAATCTAATAATCATCTGTGAAGTTGGAAGTTTGTGCCCAATTGTTTCACCCAGGAGCAGAATGCAATCCTCAGGAAAACCAAAATATCTTTGGGTTTTCTGGGGTAGATAAAGAGAATGAAGGAGATTATTTGTGGAATTCTGGAGAGAGATGTCTGTATGGTCCATTTACATGAAGATAAAGTTACTCACTGATGAATATGTTATAAAGAAATTAATATTACAATGTTATCTTAATATCATTTACAATAAGCTAAGAAACCCCTTTATTACAGCATTGCAGTTTTAATTACTGACAATTTTTTACTAGTTTTCTTATATACAGCTGGATAAATTGGGAAAACAGCAACACTAGAGCCTGTGGCATATGCTTTTCTTATTAAATAGCAAAGTGAATTCTGAAGAAAGTAAAATGTCTTACAAATCAAAAACATATTTCAATTAGTTTCATGTTTGCCTATTATCTTCCAAATATTATCAATAGGGGAATGCATATTTTCTGATTGAAATAGTAATGACCAGATCATTCTATACTCTGCTTTTTTAAAGAAACAGTATGTAAACATGTTTATATGTTACAAAATTTTTCATGATTATTTTAAAAACAAAATAATATACTAGCAATTAAGGCACTATAGTGTATCAACCTAAGTTCCTGTACTAAAATTATAGTAACTGAAGTTACTGAATGTATTTATAATTTATTATAATTTCTTTATTATAGGACATTAGAGAATACACCTCAGGGAATAACCATGTGCATATTGCCTTTTTTTTCTCTTCTTGACAAATTTCCAACATGAAATATTTATGACAATACACAAAGTGACATTGTAACTAGCTGAAGGTGACGAAAGGAATGTTTAAAAATTAGACCGGAGTCTTAACGGAAGTGACTGTCAATGGTAAATTGCCTACTGAGGTACCAGGGCAGAAATCCCATCTCCTAATGGTATGTAGACGTTTAAAAGTAAGCTCCCACAGACATGTGCTATCTATTCAGCACCCCAAACTAGTTGTTGCTAAAAAAGTAATAGAGATATGTTAGATTTCAACATCATTTCAGTGTCACAAAATACTTTGAAGTACTTATCCAACCATTTTCTATCACCTTAACCTTCAAACTGAAATGTTAGGATACAAATTCTTATACACTTACACGGATACAAAAATAGGTATGCTACAAATTACAGCCGGCCAAGCATTGATATTTAGAGTAGGAACTTTGCTTTGTATAGGTAATAAAATTTGGGTGATGATATTTCATTATGCAAAACCAGCATTATTACTCTGAAATATCACTGCATTGAGGCTAATGCCATTTTAGCGAATACCCTCCCACTAGCCTGAATGCCTTGTGGTACTTTCCTTTGCTTTCGTAATATAGATACATTTCTCTATGGAGCGGCCAACCCCCTTATTAACTTCCTTATCTTTCAATTACTCCTCTGCCTCTGTGATCAGGTCACTGGACCTACCACTTGACTGAAATGTCTCTGACCACACATAGCAATAACCTCCATGTGATGAAATCTAATGAACACTTACCAGTCTCAATTTTATTTGACCTTCCTGCCACATCTGATATTTTTGATCACTTGCTCCAAGAAGTTTAATTTTCCCTTGGCTTCCATGTAAAATGTCTCTCCTTGTCCTACAACTTTGCTATCTTAGCTTCTTTTGGAGGGGGTGGGGGCCAATCCTTTTAGATTGAGGCTTTCCAAGATAATGTCCAACCTTAGTGCCTTCTCATTTTACATTTTTGCCTGCTGAAAGCTTATTAATTTTCATTATTTAAAAATGACCTTCTATATACTGTTTTCATAATTTAGACTTCCTGTCCAATACTATGTAGAGAGTAATAGATATAGCATAAAGCCAGTTTTCTCTCTACATAACTAGCTTAAGCCTGATCAAAACTGTACCTATTGCCTCAAAGCAAGACCTGCTATTCTCATTTCAACACTTCTTCTGATGAAGGACACCATCCTCTACTTAGTTAATTAGTCAGAAACATGTCATGCTCATATTCACCACCTCCACCACCTTTCTTTTAAGCTATGCATCCGAATAGTTCTTGTATGCCATCTAAATATTTCTGCAACACAGTTATTTCATTTTATGTTCTCTGATATTTCTCCATAAGATCCTCATTCCTAAAACACTAAATATCTTCTTAACTCATATCCTGATAGATGTACTGTAATCTTACCTCCTTCTAAGTTTCCTCCCCACCTTCACCAAAGAGATTTTATGTTTTTTTAAACAAACATTGAATCAAGTCACTTCCCTGCTTCATCCACTGAATTTCAATCACCTGCAGAAAAGAGAGTCCATGCTCCCACAGTATAGATGGTCATTTTCATGCAGCCCCCCATCCTTTCACACATCCCTTCATACATCCGCTCATTTGCCTGAGTCCCTGTGGAGCTCCATGATCTCCAGGAGCTTATAGTCAAAGATGGATGTCTTAAATTTAGGTAACAATGGCATGAGAAGAAAATGTGTACCATAAAAATGGAAGCCCATAAACATCTCTGTTTTAAGCCCATAAACCTAGCAATGCCCCAGAATCAGCACAAAGGCTTTGTCACCCACAGTAACTTGTAGGTCACAGATGAACCTCACAGTTGAAAATGAGGAGAATGGAGGCAGCACTTCATGGAGGGTGTAGGGTGAGAGGGTTGTCTCAAATAGAGGGAGAGCTTCAACCAGGCTCTAATGGAAAAGAGAACATACACATTTTGAAGAACCTGAGGAGGGCGAAGGGGGCACAAGGATTTTATTTTCACTGTAAAGAATGTGGGAGAGTAGGCCCAGATGGAATTGAGGAGTTTACCCTGACAGGACCTTGGTCGACCCGCTGCCACATGGAAGAGGTCACATGAGCACATTCGCATTGTGAGAAAAATAAGTAAGCAACCAGCCAACTCACAAAACATAAACTCTCTGTTACAAAGTGTAAATGCAAGGATCGAGGTGGTCATTTAGCTCAATTGGTTAGAGTGTAGTGCTGGTAGCACCAAGGTTGTCGGTTCGACCCCCGCATGGGCCACTGTGGGATGTGCCTTCCTTAAAATAAAAAAAAAAAAAATTAAATGCAAAGATCTTTATGACCAAGCTCCTGCCTCATCTCCTTTCATTCAGTCCCAGCAGCTCCACTCCTCTAACCTCAAATAACCCTCACCAAGGTTAACCTGGCATTTGTCTAGTGTCTGTTCTTCTGTGCCTTTACATCATGCAAATGCTTTTTTGTTCCTAAAATGTGCTCCCCTTTTCTCAGAACGTCAAAATCCCCCTCATCCTATAGAGAAAACTCTAGCATTTTCTCATTGATAAAGCTTTCTTGACTATACTTTCATGTACCATTTACACAAATCTATTTGAAAACTTGCATGACCATGTTTTGTTTTTGGTTTTTTTAATTTCCTGTCCCTAGAATTATAGTACCTAAATTCATGTACTAGAATTACAGTATCTATAATCACTGAATGTATTTTTAAGTCTTTATGCACATTGCCAGTCACTTAATAACAAGAAGGAAAGAAAGAAGGAAGGAAAGAAGGAGAGAGAGAGAGAGATTTGATCAATATGTGATATGTTCCTATTTCCATACAAAGGTACTATGCTAGCGTGGTAAAAAGGCTTCCCACAAAAATAAGCAATCTTCTCTACAGGATTTTTGACAGATGGTCATACAGACATTGCTTGTATATTCAGTGACTGTGGCTTATTCTTTCTAAAATAGACCATTGTTTAAAATGCTGAATTCTTCGGGCTGACATTTGCTTTATAACTTCTATCCATCATAACTAGTACTTCTCCCTGAGGACATGGGAAATAAGTGAAACCAAGTGTCTCTAGGTACTTTATGTTATTCAGTTCACGTCTCTGGACAGTTGCTGTTTGATAACGCCCAGCATAAAATATCGCACGGATTAAACTATTATGAAAACCATATTTGAAGCTAATACTATCAGATTAATTCCACTCACTAGCTGATCTACCTGAAGTCATTTATGTTCCCCCTTATTTTTTGAAGATGTTGGCCCTTAGTTTGCTGACATTCTTTCCAATATTTCTTCTGTCCTGAACTGTGATGATTTTAATATCTCCATAGATGGACTTTCTAATATCCTGGACTTGACATTCTCTACTTAAGTGAATTGTTACATAAACTTCTGTGCCATCACAGTATGTGTGATCATACCGGACACCTTGCAGTTACCAATAACTGACAATACTCTACAACTTCAGATTCAAGAATTCTGTTGTCACCACTACCTACTTCTCTTATTTCTCTAGGATCCTGACTCCAGATCTTTGTTTTTTACTCCAAAGGGACAAACGATCCATTGTTTGTTAGTGTCTTTATAAGAAGATACACCAGACGGTTTGCTTTCTATCTTTCTTCTGCCATGTGAGCACAAAGTAGAAAGTCTACTGTCTGCAAGCCAAGAAAAGGAATCTCACCAGAACCTGATCACATTGACACCTTGAACTTGGACTTCTAGCCTTCAGAACTCTGAGGAGATAAATTTTGGTTGTTTAAGCCACCCAGTCTATGGTGTTTTATTATGGCAGCCTGAGCTGACTAAGACTTGTTACTGTTCTTCACCGAGTATGAGAAGAGGATAAAAAAAATTAATTATGTTGTACAATAATGCATATTTTTTTCTCTTTTTTCATTACACCACTATTTTATTTTTATCATACTTCTTATAAGCTTGCTATCAAATCCTCGTACATCTTTATTTCTTTCTGCCCTGGCCTACTTTCTTAAAGATCTTCTTAATTTCATCTGGAAACTATACTTCTTTTCTCAAAAACTGGAGCATATGGTTATTTATTTTAAGAACTTACTATTTCTTATCTATCCATGAGATCATTCTGCCTTTATTGCTCAAAAACATTTTTGACAGTATCAGACTGGAAAACAAATATAGTGTAGATTGAAGGTCACCTATTGTTTTCATCAGAATCTATACTTCCCGGATCTCAAATTGAACAACACTTTTCTGGGTCCCTGGTGAAAACAGCACTTATAAATTGCCACTTGAAATTATCCGCATTTCATGTTTCACTTGTCAAGAAATGTATGTTGAAGAAGGATTGTTATAAGTACATTTATAACATTGCACTGGTTTAATATCTGATTCATTCAGCAAAAATACTTCAATGCTTAAAGTTACCTATATCTAATGAACTAAAATCTTATTGTAATTATTTTCTTTTATAAAAAAATATGATGTTTGTCTAGAAGTAAGGATCAGTAATCTACAAGTCTTTCTCTTCTGTGTAGTTAAGCAGTAATGTGCATGGATTCTCTGTTCTGTCCTCATGTTTCTATAGCTAAAAAATAATGTTCACTAAGAAATACAAGATAGTTCACTATGGAAGCAGGCGTTTATTTCTTACATAGCAATTCACCAGGATGTCAGCATTAGTTTTATTTTTAATTGTTTTACTAAACTATTTCATTCAGTTATTAAATATTAATGACTTCATGTTGTATCATTTATATATGTAAAGGTTCTTGTGCATTATGTATTAATGATGTGAAGAAAATGTAAATACTTTAAAACATGTACTTTTTATTTACACCATTTACTTTCTGAATGAATTCAACAAGACTTAAGTTACATTGTTTGATGATTCAACAGATCTTATATTATACATTGATCAAAATTATTGACTAACAACATCAAGTGTGTTCTGTTCTTGTCCTCAAATGGTTAGAATACAATGAGTGAAGAAATGTGAGGAAACATGCATTTAAAGCAGTGAAATACATCGAATTTAAAATAATACAGGAAAAGTAACAGTTTAGTATGGAAAAATGGAGTTTTAAGAAGCACTGTCAATATTCAAGTAAGCCTAGTTCATAAATTGTGGGTTGGTAGGAAACAGAGTAATGAAGACAGGTAAAGTTGGAGGTATTTTTTTTAAAAAAAAGAGAAATAGACATTATTCCGTAATAGTTTCTTATGCTACGGTAGGCCTAAGAATGTTATCTTGGAAACAGTAGATAATTAGTGAATATTTTCTGGGGGGACATAGCATAATTTTATGCTCATTTAAAAGACTCACTGCAACTCTAATGTAAAGAATAAATTATAGCCAACTACCGTAGTACCTCGGTTTTTGAACATATCTATTTATGAACATTTTGGTTTACCAACCCCGTAAACCCGGAAGTAAATTCTTCGGTTTTTGAACACGCTTCGAAAGTTGAACATGTCACGTGTCTTCTGCTGAATGCAAGATCCTGAGGCCTAGCTGTCGGCTGTTTTCGAACGTTTCAGAACTTGAATGGTCTTCCTGAACAGATTACGTTAGAAAACCTAAGTTCCACTGTAGCCTGGATGATAAAAATCAACTGCAGTGAAAATAAAATTGCAATCAAGAAGAAATCACACTTTAAAAGTGTGTGAAGTATGATGGTTTTAATGAGATGGAGAGATATAGACAAATATAAGAGATATTAAAATGCAATAAGTAATTTAACAATATGTTTAATTTCTGCTCTTCATAAAATATACCAATTGTTTATACTTTCAATTAGAAGAAGTCTAGCAATAAAACAAAGGACCAGGAAATGTCTTTGGATATCTTATAGCATTGGCAGAATTTAAAAGTGAAAATTAAGAAAAGAACTAATCAGAAGGATCAGTTCCAGTTATGATTATAGTTTCCTTATTAGAATGACAGCAAATGCTGAAACTTTGATATTAGCTAAAATATCTAATGAAAGCTCAAATTCCCTTTCCAGCAGTGATGTAGTGTTAACTGGTATTAACTTTGCTCAAAACAAGTGAGGAAAGTATTTTTAGATACTGGACTAGAGGCCTGTGATCCTTGAGAAAAGAGACAATTCAAGTTGGAGACCATGTGTCCCTCATATTTCTACGTGGGAACACGTCCCAGAATAGGACACAGTGAAGAAGAGGCAAAGCAGACCATGGTGTTTTGGCAACATGAAGAGGCAGAGCTCAGAACTTAGGATGGTTGAAATGGTAGAAATTTTTAGGACAGAACACTGAAGAGCAATGAGAGGAGGGAGATACAAAAGTGTGAACACCAGATGTCTACATGGAGGCTTCTGAGTCTTTGCCTAAGCCTGGTTTATGGTTTCATGGGGTAAAACCTTTTGAAGCAAGAAGAGAGCAACTGCTACTGGAGCTGCGAGCTGCAGTAAACTTCCCAAGGTCATACAGTGCTGAGAGAATTTGGAATCCAGACCAAGGATAAATTAATTTGTACTAGAGTAAATCCATGCTTTAGAAATCAAGATTATGCACTAGGTAAAGGCCAGATCCTATGAATAACAGAGATAGCATTTTCAAACAATAAAATCAAGCCTGGAAGAACAAAATAATTTTTCAATTGCTTAACTCTTTCTTAGAACAAAACTTAACACCCTTTAAAGGGATACCACATAATCCAGATACCTTCCAACATGTCGTGAAAAATATCTTGTATAAAGTTGAAAAATAATTTTTCATATGAACTACCAGTAAAAAAAATCAATAAAAAACAAACAAACAAACAAACAAACAAAAAAACCACCCAGATGCTGGAATTAGAAGACAAGCACTTTAAAAAGCTATTTTGAATATGTTCAATTATATGCACAAAGTGATTGACATGATTGTAGAGAACAGAAATCTCAACAGAGCAATTGAATCAATATGAATAAACCAATTGCAAATGTCAGAATTGAAGATTACAATATAGAAAATGAAAAATTTACTGGCATAACAGCATAACAGCAAATTGATGACTACAGAAGAAAAGATAAATAAATATAAATGGGCTTATAGAAATTAGAAAACTGAAGCATAATAAGAAAAATAAAATGTTTGAAAACAATAAACAGTGTCTCATTTTGGACAATATCAACCCTTGTGTTATAATTGCACTTAGAATCCTGGAAATAAAACTGCAGAAAATATTTCAAAAAATTTTTACACTTTTTTTTGGAAAAAGCATAAACCTATGTTATCAAAATGTTAGACTAATGTTAAAGATAAATTTTAAAAAATGATGCTTAGGTTTGTAATAGTTAACATGTTGTAAGCTAACGTCAAAAAAACAAAAAAAAAAATGAAAGAAAAGGCAACCTAATGAATATTTAATACGGAAGAAAAACAATTTTAATAATTTTAATGATATATCACAAACAGGTCAAAATAAAATAGAATAATATTTTTGAAGTGGAAAAAGGAAAAAAAAAGTTAATCTAGAAATGTATGTCACACAAAATTTAACTTTAAAATTGATTATATTTCAGCTAAGTGGAAGATCAGAGAAATTCTTGCCTACTGTTATACACAAGAAGAAATGCAAAATAAAATTCCAAATTAAACCCAAATAAGTAGGAGAAAGGAAATAATAAAGATAAGGTTGGGGAAGGGACAGGAAACAAGAAAAATCAATGAAACTGTAAGCTCATTTTTTGAAATCATTAATAAAATTAATGAATCTGTAGCTACACTGATCAAGGGAATAAAGAGAAAAACACAAATTAAAATATCAGGAGTGAAAGAGGAGACTGTATATATATATATATATATATATATATATATATATATATATATATATATATATGATGACATGGGAATATTATGAAGATCTTAATGGCAATAATTAGAATCTTAGAAAAAAATGGATGTATTCCTTAACAACACAAGTTATCAAAATTGACTCCACAAGAAAAAGAAAATTTGAATAGTCCTGTATTTATTTAAAAATCAATTTCATAATAAAACACTTTCCCATGACAGGAAAAATATGTGTAGTTATCTACAGATGGCTTTGCGGGTGAATTCTTTCAAACATCTAGAAAAGTAATGCTACAAGTCCTATGCAAATACTTTGAGAAAATGGAGGAAGAATAAATACTTCCAAACTTATTTAGAAGGACAACATTACACTGATATCAAAACCAAATGAACAGCATTAAAGCAAAATAATTCAGGTAAATTTTGGTAAAACACGCATTACATAAACAAATGTGGTTGGCTCTGGCAGGAAAATAATTGAATTACAGAACTGGAATAATTTAGATAAAAACAATTAAATAAAAGTTAAGAGTGACCTCTCTACATACACACACACACACACACACACACACACACACGCACGAACAGACACATACACACACACACATTTTGAGGATAGTGTTCTCTGGGAGGAAGAAGGCCTAACTCTGATTAGAATTCCAAACAGGTTTAGAAAAATGACAAAACTGAAGATGCAGCTGACTCAAATTTGGTGGTCAAAAGGGGAAAAGGAAAGATAATGAGAAGTCTAGGCAAGAAATATCCTCACCTTATATAGTCTAAAGTCAAAAGAAACTATCACAATATTCGCATGGCAAAATACTTTAAAAATAACACCTTATATTGTGAGGAAAGAACTGGAAATAATACTCTATTTAATTATTTATTGGATGAAAGACAGTTTCAAATAGCAAGTATGTCTAAAATTAATAATTTAACAGTAATCTAAATAATATCTATAAGAATTAATAACAAAATGTTGAATACGTTTGCTTCCGCTGGGTATTGTTTGTAGAGAAAGTACTTTGAAGTTGCTTTTGTCATACTAGTATAGTTGCCTTATTTTGATTAAAAAGTGCATATGTTAGTTGAAAATTAAGAAAAATGTAGTCAAACAGTATTCCAGTAAAACTGAAAAAAATGTTAGAAGATACTAGAACTAGAAGGTATGCCTATCAGCTAACCAATCAATCATTAAAGTAGCAGGCATCTTTCATTTTCAAGGTTTCATGTTAGAAGTAAAAGAGCATACAAAAATTATGTCTTGATGAATTATTTATTGAAGGAGCTTTCAACATAACCCAGGGCA
The DNA here is from genome assembly GCF_057876585.1 of Rhinolophus sinicus. Lineage (NCBI taxonomy): Eukaryota > Metazoa > Chordata > Mammalia > Chiroptera > Rhinolophidae > Rhinolophus > Rhinolophus sinicus. Next base: position 16,379,290 of record NC_142503.1, on the reverse strand, counting down.
CATGCAAACACACATATGCATATCTCCTCACAAACTACATGCAAGTTGAATATACTTTCTGACTTCCAAAAGTATATTGCCTCAAACAGAATCAATAGTGTTACAATAGTTTATAATTGTGATCTTCTCAATGCTGCAAAGAGAAAGCCAAAAGCTTTCTGTGCAATAGCTTTATATTTTTAAATAATACATTTTGATATTAATTTACATTTAAAATATTTAAATATTAACATTTAAATTACTATTCTAAATGATAAATTCTAAATAATCTGAAATCATTAGCTCTTCAAGTTGCACAGATCTTCAAATGAAATGCATTTTGATTATGCCCTTCTTCCTAGCCAACTGTGCTAAAGTATATTGATAAATAGATATGCTTTTTTATTGTGACAGGAATTTTTGTCCAATTTTGGCAGACCTATGTTCTCACAGTTTATTTTATTTTTAAGGAAATCTCAGTTAGGACTTATGCAGATGCCCTTCAAATCTCAGAAAACCTCCCACACCATATGACTGGATTTAAAAGAGATTCTTACAAAAGTGGAAAAGCAACTAGAACTTAAACAAAGACTAATATGTTTTATGCCAGCCAAGATACAAATCAAGTAAAAAAATAGATGAGAGCATTTCTCTTTGTTCCAGAAAAATTAGTGGCTCCATTATATCTGCTAGACTGGTTTTTTTTTGTTTGTTTGTTTTTTGTTTTTTTTTTGACATTTTTCCGTATTGCTATTGTTTTGGATTAAATGGACAGTGTTTCATGAAAATAAGGATTATATGTTTTCCATACCTGTTTACCATGTAACTACCAGTTCTGCCCAGCATCACTCCTGTCTGTAGAACCCCCAATAGTGATTTTTCAGGCCAGTGCACATCATGAATGTGTTTCCATTCAGTGCCTCGTCTTCGCATTCAAGCTCATATTTTTACTATGCCTCCATAGACTTTATGATCTTACCTGTTTTTCTTCTCTTTCTTGCTTCTAGCCTTTCATATATACTCTTTCTTCTGTCTAGGAGTAGTTCTGACTCATTCCCACTCCTAAACGTGATCTCTCTAGATCCTCATATGAGCTGGATGAAACACTAAAATCTGTTCCAAATTGGAGATTGACATAAGTGTTAGCTCATGTTCAGCAAAATGGCTTTCTGTGTGTTTTAGCAATCACTAAACAACTAGATGACCAAATGATGAAGGAAACAAGATTACAAAATAGGAGAATAGAACACGATGGTCTCTCTCACTAATAAGCAAAGACCTTCAGACATTTGGGGGTTATGACAGTTCAAGTAAACAAAGATTAAAAAAAAAAGTGTGTTTGAAAAGCACAGTCAATTTTTACATGATCCATTAGAACTGATATTTTATCTACTTGCACAGAGAAAACTTTATTGAATCTTTAAACAATTATGAAAGATTTAATAATCTTTCACTGCCTACTTTCCTTATCATACTCTAAACGTAATGAGTAGAGGAGCAAGGATGCCTATTTCCTCCAGCACAGTAGCTAGCATTAGCAGGAACTAAACAAATATTCATTCATACGTCCTAAACATTTATCATGTGTCTACTCTGTATCAAAATTTGTTACTGGAAAATGAACAGGCAGTAAAAAAAGCAATATCTTGGTAAAATCCTATGTTCATGAATTAAGAAAAGAATATTTTTTCCAGGCAATAGCAACTGATTACAAATGAGCAAGATTTATATATATATATATATAAACGGACTTCTCATATGCAATAGTAGGAGGTGAAAGACAAAGATGAACTATAATAGACTATTGAGAAGTGCAAACTGTGATTCAACTGTGATGCCCCATACAAAAATACCAAACATGTCAAGCAAAAGAAAGGCATTTTGAACAACAAAAATGAAAAAGAAAGTACCTTGTAGGTATCTATCTGAAGGTAATTCTCAAAGAAATATTCTTAGTGAAAATATATTTGAAAGAAAAAGAGATTTCAACACGGAAAGTAAAAAGGGAGAAGCAGTGATGGTGACCAACAAGTCTTGAAATACATTTAGTTAACTGTATATGGATCACTGTACAACATGAGTTGTAATGGGAAAAAAAAAAATACAGAAAAGAAAAACTAGCAAATACCCTAGCACAAAAAATGAAATAAAACTATCCTGGCACAAAATAGGATATTGGAGGAAGGTGGATGAGATTGTTAAAGCTAAATTTCTCTAAAGGTGTTATCTTCTTCCATAGTATTTCCCCCAATGATTTTTGCTCCTCATTAGTTATGCATGTTCTTCATTCCTTAGTATATGAGCAGAGTATTCTTAACAGAGAAAATAAAGCTAAATAGTATGCACAACTACTGTTGCTGAAAGGTTGTCAGATGATGGTGGGAAACACACATTTTTAATAGAGAATAGAAAAATGCTCAGGAAGCTGTGAACTTTAGAAGTGACTTTATGCATGCAAATAGAAGACCAGGAAGACAGATGTTTTCTGGAAAGGGATTGGTATAAAGGGGGAAGAGGGGAATAGTAATTTGTTAATAGGATTGGGTTTATTGTTTTAGGTTAAGTCTTAGATCTCTGCTGTTTCCTGGAAGCATTGCCATCAGAGAAGCAATACCAGCTGCCACCGCAGACTCCTGAAGCAACTGTGGAATAGCAATAACTAGACTCCCTGAAAAAGTGCCAGTTTGCTTCGCTCTCCCCAACCTCCTCTACACACACACACACACACACACACACACACACACACACACACACACGCAAACACACAGAGCAGACTTACTTTCACTGCATTTTTTTTTAAGTGGAAGGATATAAATGTGTCTTTTTCTTACTATATCAAAGTCTAGCATGTATCTGCATGAGAAGAAAATCATCCTCTCTTTAGACAGACATACTGAACCCATCTCTGCATCAGAGAAAAGATTTAGATCTCAGTGCCCTGCTGCAAACACTCTCATTAGAATACAAGGGTAATTAAGCAGTTTTCAAATCCAGTGGGAAAGAATGGGATCAAATGTACCCCCAGCTGGCGTGGGGAACTGGGAACTGGCATCTGTGGCTTATAATTCCAACCCTTACGTTGTAAGAGAAAATGCTCAGACTCTATTAGGGTCTATTTTCAATTGATCATTGTCTCTTTTCAGTTGTTCCATTTGCAAGCCTTGTAATTAACCTTCACCTAGAGGTTTCATTTGCAGAAATGGATGGCGTATTTTTGGCTGTGTTGTTTGAGGAGTAGAATGAGATCAATATCATCAATAAGATTAAAATAGAATGTATTCAAATTGTTCAAGGCAACTGGACACATTTGACGTATCTTAGCATATTAAAGATAAGATTGAGAAAGTAAGTTAGTTTCAATTTACAATAATAATGAAAGAGCAAACTAAATGAAAAACAAGCTACCCAAGGGAAAAAAATCTTCCAGAGCTTTCCTTTGCCTCACTAAATTGAGGTGACAACTGTGCTGGAATTTCTAGTCCACTTGTTATCACTGCCATCACTATCCCTGGGTCACCTTGTCATATATCACATTAGTTACACACATTTCTGTACAAACTGCAATAATCAGTATACATACAGACAGGTTTCACTGTCATTTCTTCAAAATGTTTATTGACAAAATGGAAGCAAGTCAATGTATCAGCCAAGATTAGAACCTTCAGAGTTCAGTCAATAGTTAAGCAAAAAAAAAAAAAAAATACAAGAAATAAAAAACATATATGATGCTTCTAAACAAATTTGAATTTAAAAAATAGGAATAAAAGTGACTAATATTAGTCAATATAATGGAGCTAATAAACGTAAGTCCATTCTCTGTGTAATTTGTCCTCTTGGTAATGGAGGTAAAGTTGGAAGAGGCGGGTCAATTATTCCATCCATGAACCAAAAATGGAACCTATTGAATATTTATATCTGCATATTTCCTACTTTGGACACATTTTGGTAAGGTCAAATTCACATATCTATTGCACCTTTTTCTCCTTTCTCTATCACTATATGAAAAGGTGAAGTCAGAAACAGCAAATCAGTTAACGAATTTCATGAAACAAATCATGAATTTTACAACATATCTTTCATTTGTCATTTTCATGGTAGCATTGGGGATGAGGCAATAAACAAAGGAAAAGGAGGTAATATAAATGGGAAAAAACAATGTGTGGATAAAATGGTTTTAGATATAATTTGCAAATAACCAGTTCCAAATAAAGGAGAATTTTTCATACAAATCATTGTATGTCAGAGAGATATACAATTTCTCCTAATTTATAGAATAATGTTACAGATGCAATTAAACACAAAAAGAAAGAATAAAACCTGGAATGTGCTCATATTTTTCCTGATATTAGAATGAACTGTTTTTGTGTTATTAATAGACCTAAACAGCTTTTACTAGTATCACTCCCATGTCACAATGTGTTGACACGTTATGTATTTTCTAACACATTTGGAATGGTAGGTTTCCCTAGTGAATCTCGGTATCTCAGAGGATGAAAACAAAATCTGAACACTGTCAGAAACATCCAAATCTGCTCTCATTTAGAGACTCAATGGGCTTCCCAATTGCCTTGAGATACTCATTATTTGAGAAGAAATAAACCATTATTTTTCGGTTTTTATTTATTTAATTATTTAAGCTTTATTTTTGGCTTACTGATATTATGTTTGCCATTCCTCTTGTTTCCTAGGTCACATAACCAACATAAATATCAGAAAATGGGAAAGTTTAATAAATAGAAAAATTAGAAAGAAAAATTTAATTTAGGATACAAGATATTGCATTAATCACTACTAATAGTTTTTGTGAACTTCCCTCCATCATTATTTCTTTGTGTATACATATAGAGAGAAAATGAACACATGTATATGTCATTAAATACAGTTTGAATGCCTGATTTTTAACAGCTACATTCTAACCAGCATTTAGATTTAATAATTTTCTATAGTTAGTGTTTGAATTGCTTCTATCTTTCTGCAGCCATGGTTACCAAGTACATTCATGCATAAAAAATATGGTCTCCATTTCTTATTTCCTTAGTAGAGATTTATATATGTTCTAACTTTGCTTCAGAGAAAGATTGAAAGACAATATGCCAAAGTAAAAAGGACACAGAACTCCAAGAGTTTGGGATTTCACACCCAGTTACATTGATTAGCAGCCCTGTTAACTTTAGGAATTTATTTAACCTATGTGGATTTTGATTTCCTTGTGTAGTCAAAGAAGAATATAAACTCTACTCTAGGGATTACTTGACATACCATGTATAAGTTATTACTATAATGTCTGGCAAAATGTGGTGTTCGTAATTGGTAGATATTATTAATGAAACTTACAAGCATTGCATTGAGAACTTGTCTTCTATATCCAGACATCTTGAAAATGAATACTGGCTCTTCCACTCCACTGATTATGAAAACTTAAACAAGTTTTTTTTTTTTAATCTCTTATGTATTCATTTGTTACAATGAACATATTTTAATTCGCAATGAGAAAAATGGTGCAGAATATTATGACAAAGAAAAGACCTTTCCATACAATTGTGGTTACTCAGTGATGGAAATGCAGATGAAGACATGCACATGTAGTCCCCTTTGGAGGAGATGGGCCTCCTGTGAGGCACTTGGAGCATTGTTTTTCTATTAGCAAGACCATTGTTGTATGGCAATGGGTCCAGAGAGCTGCAGTGAGCATATGCTGTGTCTTCTCTCCCCGTGGCTACCCCACCCTCCCCATGCCATTAATATCAATTTAAATAAATTTTGAACCGCTCTGTGACTCTACGTGATAATAATATCCAAGCATCTGTCAAAGTACACTTGAGTTGTTTCCATGTCTTGGCTATTAAATGCTGCAGTGAACATATATACCCTAGATTGGACAGTTAAGTTCATGAACTCATTCCAGAAAAAGTGCTACATACCTTATTGCTGAATATCACTACGGTCACCTTTGAAGTACACCCCTTGGAAAGCTATGCACTGATGCCAGTGCCTAGTCCACCCTTCAAAACAATTTTGGAACTCTTTTTCTGGAATGGCCATCAAAGCTGTCATTGTATTACATTTGATGTCCTGAATGTCATCAAAATGTCTTCTTTTCAATATTTCCTTTATCTTTGGGTAAAAAAAGGAAGTCATTGGGGGCCATATCAAATGACTAAGGAGGGTGTTACAATACAGTTATTTGTTTACTGGCGAAAAGCTCCCTCACAGACAGTGCCATGTGATGCAAGAGGCATGAACTGTTGGAGAAAAGTTCAGGTCGTCTAAAATTTTCACACAGCCTTTTCAGCACTTCCAAATAGTAAACTTGGTTAACTGTTTGTCCGGTTGGTACAAATTCATGATGAATGATCCCTCTGATGTCAAAAAAAGGGTAGCAACATGCTTGCAACAAGTTCGCAAACTTAATTGTCAGAATTCATATATATTATACATTTACAAATAAGTGTTTTCATACTTTTGGATAGATACCCAGAAGAGGTATTGCTAAGTCATAAAGTAGCTCTTTTCTTAATTTTTTGAGGAAACTTCATATTGTTTTCCATATTGCCTGCTCCAGCAGTAAATGAGGGTTCCCTTTTTCCCATATCCTCTCCACTTGTTATTTCTTCTTTTATTGATAGTAGCCATTCTAATAAGTATGGAGGTGGTATTTCATTGTAGTTTTGATTTGTGCTTCCCTTACAGCTAGTGATGTTGAACATTTTTTAATATATTTGTTGTCCATCTGTATTTCTTCCTTGGAAAAGTGTCTGTTCAGGTCCTCTGCCATTTATTTAATCAGATTGTTTTCTTCTTGTTAAAATATATGTGTCCTTTACATATTTTGGATATTAGCCCCTTATAGGAGGTATTATTTGTAAATATCTTCTTCCATTTGGTTGGTTGCCTTTTTGGTTTGTTTTGTTTCTTTGTTTATTTGTTGTTGTTGTTGTTTTTCGTTTGATGTAGTCCCATTCATTTATTTTTGCTTTTATTTCCCTTGCCTTTGGGATCAAATTCACAAAGACTCCTCTGAGACCAAAGTCCATGAGTTTAGTGCCTATGTTTTCTTCTATGTATCTTATTGTTTCAGGTCTTCTATTCAGTTGTACACCTGAAATTTGTATAATGTTATTAACCAATGTTACCCCAATAGATTTAATGATAAGAAAAATCTGAAAAAAAAGAGAGAAGAAAAACATGATAGTGCCTATTTCATAAGGATGTAGGAAGGATTAATTGATAATACAATATGACTGAAGTCCTAGAAAAGTATCCTGTACATAATGTAAACTCAATAAACATGAGCTATTGCATTATTTTTAATATTGTCATGTTTATCTTTTACTCACTTAAGGCTATATCTTATTTTTAAAATATGAAATAAATTATTAGCAAGTGCCCTGCTTATGAAAAGGGTAGTTGTTTTTTGTCTTAGTTTGGTTACTGATGTGTTGAATATCTTTGACTTTTAGAATTGACTAATGCTATGCATTTTTGTCTAAGTGATAATTGAAAAGGTTTATATAGTATGGGTTTTAACTTTGTCTTTCATATTTTCTTGTAAATTTTTCCTAGTTTTATATGTTAACTTTGTTGATTTTATTCTTGTTTTCTTCTTAGATGGTCAAATCCAACAATTGCCTCTTAGTTTTGCTTCTCTTTTTTGCAGCAACTGGAGTTTGGCAACGTTCAGTTTAGAAAGAGTTTACTTACTTTCATTAGAGGTCAGAACATTATATTTTGTAATTTCATTGGCTACATTTAATTCTTTAAACTAGTATTTATTTATTTATTTATTTATTTATTTATTTATTTATTTACTTAATGCTGGGTGCTTTGGACAGAATGTCTGTGTCCTCCAAAAATTCATATATCAAATCCCTAATCCCCATTTGGAGGTGGGGCTTTGGGGAAATAATTTATTCATGAGGCTGAAGCCCTCATGATGGGCTTAGTGTTCTTGTAAGATAAGACAGGGGGAAAATAATACTCTCTCTCCATCATGTGAGGAACCAAGAAAATGTCCACCTGCAAACCAGGAAGAGAGCTCTCAGTAGAAACCAAATTGGCTGTCAATTTGGACGCCCAGACTCCAGAATTGTCACAAATAAACATTTTCTGTCTAATCCATCTAATATATGGTAGTTGTTATGGCAACCTGAACTAAGACACTTGTGAAGGCTTAATATAAAATGTATATTACAAAGTGTCAATTTAACAAGAACCACTTTCAAATAGTTATCATTTCCTCATTTATTTATGATGATTCCTAAATTATATTAGCCTGTTTCATTCCATGGACTCCTCATAACTATGTTTAACAGTGCCACACTATGTTGATTTTATGGCTTCTATATTTTATATTAGAGAGGATAAATCTCACAATTTGCTCTTCTATTCTGAAACATTTTAACTATTACACTTATTTTTATAAGACTTTAGAAGTATATATGTATATATTCATAAAAACATAGTAACTGTTTTAATTGCAATGTCAATATCTATTTGTTTCTTTTGATGCAATGACATTTGTTTTAATTTTAGTGATTTTGGAAAAGGCATCTAAACTGAAATATTTATTGAATTTCCACAAAATCTTTAAAATATGTATATATATATATATATATATATATATATATATATATATATATACACACATATATATATATAATGTCTAAAATTACTGGATTACTGTTATCTTATTTTCATACTTCTCAATTTGCAGATATATTTATAATTTATTATAGAAATTGGAAGCTCAGAGAACAAGCATAGTAATTTGTACTTTTAAGCAGTAGTGTAAAAGATCCTACTGGATTCTCTTTGTAGGACAAAAGGTTAACATCCTAAATACTTTTAATCCAACTAGGAAGATTAATAACTCATTTAATTAGGCTTAGCAGAAATAATAAAAGTAGGAAGAAAACATCACCTTCATTTAATCCTGAATGAAAAGGAGCACAGAAGTTTTGTCAAAAAACTATTTTTATCTGAGCTCTCCTGATATCATTAAAGACAAGTATTTTAGTGATCTCAAAAATCTCTAAATCATTATTATTTATCTGGATACTTTACCTAGAAGAAATATATATGAGAGCACTATATCAGACATAAATAATTTTAAGGTCATTCTTGGATCATCTCATCTATAATGTTTTAAAAAAATATGATCAACAGATAAGACTTTTGCTTCAATTAGTGCTAATTTCTTGCTGAGAAAATATATAAAACAATTATCCCCATGTCACTTGTTTACTATATGATAATATTTAATGAGAAGAGTATGTTCACTCAACATTCATGAAACACCAATATTATTTTAATATTAATGAATGCATCTTCAAATACACTAACAGTAGTGGAAATATTCAACTACCTTATTTATGTTATTTCAAAATATATGTGCTAGCTATATCTAGAACTAACAAATTAAAAAGAGCAATCATGCTAGTCTCTGTAAATGAAAGATGTTAAATTAGAAGTGAGGGAAGTTTCCTTCCAGAAATAAATTATATCATTCTATTTGCAAAATGAAAATTTAATTTTAATTTCATCTTTTCATGGTTTTAAAAAAACTTAAACCTATTTAACCCTGTGCATAACTTTTATTTCAGCAAATCAATGGTCATTCAGCTAGAAATTAAAATTAAAAATGTCAGATGAACGTACATGAATATACTCCAAAGCCACCTTTTTATTTTCATTTTCTTATATGGGTTAGTAATCTGATATTTTAGAGACAATATTTAATTCTGTGTGTAAAATTTTGCCAAACACAATAATCATTCTCTATGAGTCTTAATATTACAGGATTTTACATTAACAGCCAAAATCATAGGTCACTGAATTTCTAGGTTGTTTTTTTTTTTTTTTAACTTCAAATGTAGTTTTATTTACACATACAGCGGCATTATCATAATGAATATATATGATGAATTTCATTAGATAATGGCAGGATACTTGACTTTCAAAGAAGAGTATGCTCTAAGACCACATATTCAAGAAAACTCCAAAACTCTCTCTCTCTGTCTCTCTGTCTCTCTGTCTCTCTGTCTCTCTCTCTCTCTCTCTCTCTCTCTCTCTCTCTCTCTCTCTCTCTTTCTCTCTCTCTCTCATACACACACACACACACACACACACACACACACACACAGCATGATAGTTCCAACTAATAATCTAAGATTTAAAAAAGAACTTACTGAATTCAACTATAACATAAATATTTCCATAATCAGAATTTTACCATAAATCATACCATGGTGTTGCATTTTCAGACCTCCCAACCTTCAGCGGTCCCAATAGAGAGCAGAAGAAAGCTTCCCTCTCTTAGGAAAGTAAATAATTCCATTTAAAGCACATTAGTAAAACAAGACTCCCCACTCTAACACAGGTATTGAGGATGAGAAACACTTAGTGAAAAGTGAGCGGAAAAGCTGCTGCTTTTCACTCCCTGAGGCTATGAATTATTTGAGGGTTTTGGGAGAGGTGGGGATTGAGACAAACTGCCATGATTGCTTGGTGATTAACTCTACAATACCCACTATCACCAAGTGACAGGGTCCCCAAACTGCTTTTCAATTGGTAGGAACTGAAGTTGGGTGAAGTTATTACCAAAACTACTAGACAGAGAAAGTAAAACACAGAGAAATAGAGATGCAAAAGGGAAAATTATATCCAGAATGAGTCACAACGACAAAAACACATGAATGAATATAATGCCATGAAGGAAAACCTAGTTGATATAATTTAACAAGTTAAATTAAGTAACCACATACAATTTGTTTTTGTTAAAGCGTAATTTTAATCTTCAAAAGGAAATGGATGAATAATGTTAAGAGAACATAATATCAACAAAAATCATAGTATAATAACTGAAACAGAGAAATTAAAGATATATGCATATAATGTATATATGTATATAAAAGGAATACAGAAGTTGTAGAGATGTTAGTGTATGTGTGTGTGTTTAAAAGAAAACTGAGGACTCTTAAGATAAATGTAACAAGAATTTAAGCCTGAACAGTGGTAGTAGCAATATTTTAGCAGAAATGACTACAACATTTTAGAATTAAGAAACTGAAGGAATACTAACTCACTCTAATATATATGCTGTGAGTCCTAGACTGATTCAATGGGAAACACTTACAGCTATCAACAGAGTGAGATGAGACCCAGACAAGTATCCCAAGCTTTAAATTCTCATCTGTAGTATAGAAGTAGATCAGATATCATAAAAACAAGTCTTTAAAAATCACAATCAGTACTACGTTGTAACCTATTCTGTTTGCTTAACTCAGAGAATTCCATTTCCCTACATTCAGAACAAAGAGGTTCTGAATATATTAAACATTAGAATTCAATTTGTCAAAGACCATTGCATCTGAATGCAGTTATCATTAGATAGTGAAAGTGAAGCTATTAGTGGCCCTGCCAGTTGAGATTTATCCTGTTCAAGGAAGAGGAAAATGTAATTGAAAAAAGAAAAAAAGAAAAAAAAAAAAGGTCAATCAGAAAGAAAAGAAATGTTCAGTGTAATTTTTCAAGTCACATACTTCATGTATCTAAATTACTCTTTTTAATACTTTAAAAATTTAGGCACATTTCATATTTTAAGTCTTCGAGCACTATTTAGGACCACTGGGGAGATATTTATAAAGAGAGCCTTAAGAAACTCAAGAGTAAATAATGCCCTTGTGGCCTGAACGCATTAATATAACTTCCAAAGGAAATTAACTTCGCGGAAGACAGTACTTAAATTTAAGAGCTTCTGACTTTTCTTTCTATCCTGATGAAGGTCAAAAAAAAAAAAAAAATCCCATTAATGCTGCCATTTACCTTTTATTATAGCTAGTTCAGATTATGTGGTTTTGGACAAGGAAAGAAATAAGCAGAAAACACAACTGAAATTACCAAGCGACTATCTAAACCCAATTTGTCTCAAACATTTAATGTGCGTCTTCTCTCTCCCCACTTCTTTGCATGGATCTATCTATTCCCTTTGAAAATACATGGTTTGGATACTAAAAGTAAATTGAAGAACAACTTAAAAATGTAAACAGTTGTCAGATCATACATTAGACCTCTAATCAGTTATATTCAAGTGTGGGGTGCTTCAGTCAATGAGTAAAAAGGACCCTTTCTGAGAAATCCACAGCTATGTTCTTTCTGATTTTAAATTGCTGACAGGACCAAAACTATACCTGGGAACATCACTTCGTACAGCTGGCAAAAGTTAAGGGAACAGATATTTAAGTGGTAAACAGGAGAAGATCACACACTAGTGATTGCACACACGTATGCTGAAACCAACGGGATGTCAGGGGAAAACAAAGTTCAGCCAAACTAGTACAACAAAGAACCTGTACACAGGATGTCATTCAGCCTAGATTATAACACGGTATTTGCTAGTCTCTGTCGTTCACAGCTCTGTCTTCATAAGCAGCGAAATAGAATGTAAAAAAGGTGGCATTTCCCCTGACGTGGTATTTGCAGTAGACGAAAATCACCTTACACTTAGGTTGTAGGCTTTTAACTTATTCTCTGTCATAGAGGGATAGTTTCAATTGATGTAAGTATTTACATAATAATCATGCTGTTTTAAATCCATAACTTTCAACTGTTTTAGTTCACCAGTAGTCGACACTGATTCTGTTCTTTTGTCTTAGTGGATCAAATCCCCTAATGGAAAGATACAATGAGGATCAGGAGGCAAAATGAGAGCTGAGAAAACAGAGTAGAAATGTTCCTGCGATGATTCCTGCTGTGGGGACAGAGTGTAGATTCTGCAGAAAAGGCACTCACCGATCAGTGCTCTGCCAGCAAGTGGTGTTTTGATACTCATGTCAAGAGCATGAAGTACTTGTACTTGACATAAAGAGTCTCATATACCCAAATCTCATTTTACATTTTGTACATAATATTCAGCATCTGCTGAGTATGATATTTATACTGCTTTGCAAAGCCATGCAACAAATTAGAATTATTTTAAACTAGTGGACATACATGCCCTGGCTTATCCTGATACAGGACCATTATCATCTACTGGGATCTACACTTTTTACATTCCTATGCAAAACCCTCTTCAGTGAAGTAAATGGAAAGATGACTAAACCACAGGCAGTAGCTCCCGATGGATGCCAGGACACACAGGGCTCCGTGACAGAACTGAATCTCCCAGTCCGTCTGTCCCTCTGGTACTTGCGCTTCTTCTTGCTTCTATGGATTATTTACTGGGTCAGCAGAGGAAGATCTAGGACAAGTCTCTACTGAGACTGTTGCCATTGTTACTGCTTTACATAAATGCACATGAGCTCCATTGGCAATCTAGGACAACCCCAACTGAGGTACTCAAAATGTGCTTTATTGAGGGGTTAAAGGCACTACTCACTTTTGAACATCAATTGAATGACACATGATTAGTGAATGCATTTCAGCTCCTTAGGTTCAGGATTGGGCTTCTGGTTGAACCTGATGTTTTCTCATACTTCTTGAATTTGGATTATGTTTGCTCATTTTTGTTTCTGTTATTGCTCTATATCCTTCCATATTTTCCTGCCCAAACTCCATTCATTTTTAAGACAGCAATGAAGTTTTCCAATAAATGAATTTGCAGTGATATGTCAGGGTCCATTGATGTGTTAGTGGAAAAACACTGGTCTTTGTTACGCTCATTTTCTACAGATAATAGATGTGCATTTTAAGAGGAACCTTCTAAGGCCTCTGACCTTGCTGTTTAACACACTGACATATTTTAATGGCAGAGATATTGATTCAACTATTTGTAGTGGAAGGCGTTTTTGGATGTAAGTTCTTGTAATACTCTTATCACTTCCTCCCATTCCAGGCCAGATCATACAGTACATTCATGGATGCATTCTCTATCCTACAAAAGATTACTGGTTTTAATTATTTGCCAACTGAAATACTACAATTATGCACAAAATACGTCTAGTACAAAGGCTCCAGAAATATAGTTGAATGTATCTTATAAACAAAGTTGTTGGTTCCTTCAAATCTGATTCAGTCACTGGTCTTGTTTGTTCATTCGTTCATTTAAATAAATAAAAAAATGCATGTATTACCTACAAGGAGTTAAGTGTGATTCTAAACACTAGGTAGCATCTAGTGAACAAATCCTAGTCGCCTCCTTCTAGGGGTTTGTAATCGATTGAGGGTGGTAGTGACGGTAGAGACATAAAGTCAGGGTCAAACAAATTCGCAGGAATTTTTAATAGTGTGACAATTTCAGTGTCCCTAACTCAATTCATATCTCAATCTGTATTTCACCCAGTTCAAAATCGCTTTTTGATATGGGCACACACAGAAATGCTACTTTAAGAGCGACCCTATTAAATGGGTCAGAAAGCTTGAAATGACCTTTTCTCCCTTGCTTTCCACATTTGATCGAATTACAAACTATAGTCAAGTGAAACTTCTAACTCTCTCTTTAAACTAGGTTTCTTTTTCTCCAGAATCTTCACAGTATTTCAAGGACCCTGACTTGGAGCACTAGTGCACTAGCAGGGACTGTGTCTCCACATTCACCTCTGCTTCTCCACTATGAACAATCCTATACAGAAGGAAAGAAGTGACACCAACTATCCACTCCTGCATTATCCAACCCAGGGAGGAATTGTTCCTGAGGAAGGAGGTCACTTATGGTACATTGGCTACTGGCTCCTGAAACCACAGACTCAGCCATACAAGTCCCCATTTTTGGTCCAAAGAGAATCAGAACAATTCATTTAGGTCTTGCAATATTATATTGTAGGAGCTCAAGTTTGTGAAACTCAGAATAGAACAATCAGTTCTTAGTACTTATGTCTTGAAAACGCGTTTATATCAGAAGACAGAGCCTGTGTGTTTTGGTTCATTTCCTTCTGAGTCCCAATTATAGAAATTGGAATTGAATTAAATTGCTGAAGAAAGCAAATCATGTTTTTCTGTTCACATATGTAGAATCATGCTGTGTTATACATATTAAATTATGGTACTCTCAATAATTCAATGTAAGTTCACTAAAACGGGGGCTCCGTGAGGGCTGTGTGTGTGTGTGTATGTGTGTGTGTGTTAATTCTGTTTTCTTTTACATTCTTAACACATAGAAAAAAGTCAGACACATAATAGGTTCTTAATAATATATGTTGAGTGAACAAATACATCTAAGTACCTTTTTTTCCCCCTCTCCTTCCATGAGAAACAAACAGTATTCTGAAGAACATTATTTTGCACAGATTTCCACTTTCTTTCATTTCTCCCATTTGCTTCAAAATGAGAAAATTAAGAACACTTTAGGAAACATTGGGTAAAATTGCCACCACTGTGGGTTTATAAAAATCCAGAATGCTTAAGAACTCTTTCAGCTGTCAGTAACAAAAATCCAACTCAAAAGATTTAATAAGCAACTAAATTATTGTTTCACAAAACTGACAAAAACCCAATGATATATTCTTCAGACATGGCTGAATAGATGCTCCTATTATGTCCTCAGGGATCTGATTCTTTTTCTTTTCCACTTCTCAGTAATGTTTTTCTTTTCACTGACTTTATTCTCAGACAGATTTCTGCATATGGATTCAAGATGCCAGTGGCATCTCTAGACTCACATGACATTACAGTTTGAGTTTCCAGAGACAGACAAAGGATGTTTGCTGATACATCACTCTGGTAAATGTCCAAGGAAAAATAAGATGGTCTCCATTGTTTACATATACCTCCCTGAGCCAACCATTGGACTGCTAAGTCTAGGTATCCTGCGGATGTCTGGTCTGGAGGAAGAAAATAAGGGTAAGATTAGCTAGGTGGACACAAAAACACTGTCAACCACCCTTACCCCATAGGGCATTGCAAAATCTCATTCCTGCTTTCTTCTGTGGTCACATCTCCCCTCACTCTCTAGTTCCTTTCTCTGCATTCTAAATAGATTGACTTTTTTCCCCCCAAATTCATTAAAGTGCATTCATCCCTGAAAACTTTCACACATGTCGCTCTCTGCGGAATATTCTTTTTTCTTCTATCCTCTTCATGCTGACGAACTCATATTTATCAGGTAACCCTCAATTTGGTTATTACTTTCTCATGGAAGCCATCGATGGTTTTCTAATTTAGGCAAAGTCTCATGACACATCCTCCCAGTTGGAAACTGTATATGCTTCTTTTCAAAATTTGTCATTATTGTAGTCACTTCTTTTCAAAATATTTGTTACCTTCTGATCCCTTTACCTTCGGGAAGAGAGCATGCTACACTATCATCTTCCTTAGTTACTCCAGCATGTGACACATTATCTGTCTGGCACATGGTAGGCACTAAACATATTTATTAATGTGTCAAAAATGATTGGATTAATTAAATATTGAATAACTGACTAGTCCAGTGAGAGAACAATTTTTTCGGTAAAGATATGGATAGTAAATATTTTAGGCTTTGCAGCCACATACAATTTCTATCACATATTTTTCTTTGGATTTTGCTTGTTTGTTTGTTTCTCTGTTTGCTGTTGTACAGTTGTTTAAAAATGTAAAAACATTCCATACTGAACAGGTCACTGGCAGATTTCGCCTGTGGGCCGTAGTTTGCCCACCTTTTCATTAGTATATTAGCAGTTATGATTCTGTGTGTAATTGCATGATGATAATGAGACTCTAACTCTTTCATATTTTGGTTTGCTTTTGTTTTAGAGATGTGCACTTAATTTTCTACCGTAAATAAATACTACCTCTGTTCTCAGCACCTAACCCGGGTTAATACCGTTGTGCTCTTTTTTCAAACCTATTTGTTCCCGACTCTTCCTCCCTATAACATGCCTGCGTGCTTCTTCTGATCTCCTGCTGTCTGTGCCACACTGTGCCTCTTCCATTCTTTCTCCAAAGGCACCTGCTTCACGGCCTTCTTGCCGTTTCAAATTTCTATGCTGCATCAGTATCCGTTCTGCTTTCGGCTGGATATAGTGCAATATTTCAGTAGAAGGAGAAATGTTTATTTAAAATAAACGGAATAAAACAGACATTCCTAGATTCTGACACCAGAGAAATAGCATGCCATCTGCCCTCCATAAGGAGTTCTTCGCCTGAGGGACATAACCATATCACCCAAGTCCGCTCTTACTAATGTGTAAATTGTCCTGCAACCTACAAATCATGGTTGTCATTCTAGACCTCCTGTCGTTTTCCTGCCCTCAGTTATATGGTACATGTTTAATCCTTATTTTTGTATTGCATGTACTTTGACATGTCGTCCCCTGTAATACAGCAACTACTAGTCTTATAAAAGGGAGACTTAGAACATTGCACCCATTATTTTCTTGTGCCTTCAGTTTCTCAGGGTGAATTGCAAGGTTTTTTTTGTTTTTTTTTTGTTTTTTGAGGAAAAAACTGCACATTTCAAGTACTTCTGTTACATAACTAGAGGGAAATAAGGTGAAACCTTAAACACAAACATTTATAGATATTGTAAATGCTATCCCTGGTGAATGCATGATTTATAAATGAGCATGCTGTATCTTGCAAACTTAAAAAAAAAATTCTGTCATTGATTTACTTAAAAAAATAAAAATAAAAAACTATGGCAAAAATAATTTGTGTCCCAATATTTACCATAGACATCTACAAACAACACACAGTTTAATAACTCTTCATCCAATATGACAAATGTTATATTAAGATAAATTTTACATACATTAAACGACAGAGAACTTAATTTGATGAGTTTCTATAAATGCAAACACCTATATTAAGACCAACACAGTTAAAATAGAACATGTTTCCATGCCTCCAGAAAGTTTTGTTATGCCTACTTCTAATCCACCTCCATCCACTCATACATAAACCCCATTCTTATCTTTCTCTACAGAGTTACTTTTGCTTGTTTCTGAACTTCATATAAATTCAATCACACAGTACGTATTATTTTGTTTCTGACTTTTTTATTCACTGATATTTTTTGAGATTTTCCATGTTTCGTGTGTTCTTAAAGCCTATTCCTTTCACCACAGAGGATTGTTGCATTGTGTTAATAATGTACTCCTATTAGTTAATCCATTCCCCAGCTGATGGAATTTTGAGCTGTCCATTTTTGTCGATTATTGATAAAGATTTTTGGTGGACATTGTTCATTTCACTTCATTGAATACTTAGAGCGTGTTTGCTGCATGGATAGGTATACCTTTAACTTTATAATATATTGCTAAACATTTTTCAAAGGATTGTAGCATTTTACATTCCCATCAGCAATGTTTGTGACATTCAGTGGCTCTAATCCTTGTAAAAAAATTGGTGCTTACAGTGTTTTTTACTTTTCCCTTTTTATTAGGTGTGAGATTGTTTCAAATACATTTCTCTGATGACTATTGATGTTGAGTACTTATTGTTGAGTACTTATTCAATTGTTATTGGTCTTTCATATATCCTTTTGGCCTTTCATATAATTTTCTTTGTTTTTTTACTTTTTTTTTTTTTTTTTTTTTTTTTAACCATTAGCTTATAGGAAGTCCTTATAGGTCCTGAATATAAATATCTTGCATACATATTCTTAGCTTGCTTATTCATTTACTTGAGTTTTGAAAAGAATTAAAAATATTTTTAAATAAGCTTTTTGTTTTAGAACAATTTCAGACATACAGAAAAATTGCAAAGATAGTACAATATTTCCCATACACTCCACATCCATTTTCCCCTATTACTAACTTAGATCTTATGTTAGTATGGACCATTTGTTACAATTAATGAAAAAATATCAATGTACTATTCTTAGCTAAAGTTAATACATTTTTTATATTTCTTTGTCTTTTTCCACCTACTATCATTCTTTTCTGTTTCAAGATCTCATTCAGGGTACCACATTATTTGTAGTTATGTCTCCTTAGGCTCCTCTTGGTTATGGTAGTTTCTCGAGTATTTTTGATGTCTGTTACTGTTTTGAGAAGTCCTACTCAAGGATTTTGTATAATGTCCTTCATGTGGAATCATCTGATATTTTCCTCTTGATTTGGACTGGAGTTATGAATATTTGAGAGCAAGAACAGGAAGATAAAGTGCTATTTTCATTACATCATAACACGCATAGTATCCACCTAACTTCTTATTGTGGAGTTGATTTTCATGACCTGGCTGAGGTAATATTTGTCAGGTTTCTCCACTGTAAAGTTACTCACAGACCTCTCCCTGCTCTATCCTTACTGTATTTTTCGGATGAGAATGACTATACACAGCCTAAACTTAAAGGGTGAGAAGTCATGCACCACCTGGATGGAAGAGTATCTACAAAAATTATTTGGAATTCCTTGTCACTGGAAATTCGTGTCTTTTCCTCCATTACTTATATTTTCAATAATTTATTTTTTTCAGTATGGACCCATGAACCTACATTTAATACTTTGGGTTATAATATAATAAATACTTTATGTATTTTGTTGCTCAAAATATTTTAGCTTTAGCTAATGGGAACTGTTTTAGATGGCCTCTGTAACCAGTTGATATACTCCACAATTTGTGTATGTTTATGGTTTATTTGTTTGTTTATTTAAAATAAATAAGAGTAGTTTTTAGCACAATTTTAGGGGTTACACCATAATTGAGAAGAAAGTTCAGTTGGCTCCAACAATCTTTCAACAATATACTTATTTGTTCAATTGCAGTACACTGCATGAAGGTATCAGAATTATTAACCCTTAAATGCATGTGAAACAACTTTATCTGCAAGAGTACAATGCTCAGGTACAATTGTTTTTGACTTTGGTCTTACAGAATCCACTCATTTCAAAAATTACTTAAGTCAGTATTTTTTCTCCTGACACCCTCAGTGAGGTTGTTTCACATATTTTTAATACAAATAGATTGTTTTGTTTATATTCTATATTCGATTCTCAAAAGCCTAGACCTCTTAAATGATATTTTATAATTTGCATACATAAACATTTTACTCTTTGTGCTATGAAGTTCAGTGGGTTTTGACAATTATATTGTGCCGTGTACCCACCATTTCAATCATACAAAATACCTTTATTACTCTAAAAAAATCCCCTGTGCTTAACTTATTTAACGTTACTTCCACTTAAAACTGCTAGAAATCGCTGTTCTTTTCACTGTCGCTACAATTTTGCCTTTTTCAGAATGTCATATGATTGGAATCATATAGGCTACAAGGTAGTCCTTGTGGACTGACTTCTTTCACTTATCAAAAGGCATCTAAGATTCACCCAAGTCTTTTTGTGACTGGATAGCTAATTTTCCTTTATTGCTAAGTAATAGTCCATTGTATGAATGAATGACAGTTTGTTAGAAGAATGTCTCTTCTGTTGTTAGATAGAATATTCTATAAATTCCAATTAAATCCAGTTGATTAATGCTGCTGCTTAGGTCAACTCTATCTTTACTGGTGTTCTGTCTACTTTATCTAACAATGATTGTCTGCAGGCTATTGAAGTCTCTCATTATAATAGCAGACTTTTTTATTTCTCCTTCAGTTCTGTCAGCTTTGGCTTCATGTTGATGTTCTATTGTTAGAGGCATAGATGTTTAAGAGTGTTACACCATTGTGGAAAATCACCTCTTCATCATTGTATAATGTCTCATACTTTTCTTGATTTTCTTCTGAAATCTGCTTTGTCTAAAATTAATATAACCACTCCAGCTTTTTGTTGTTGTTGTTGTTGTTAGAGTTAACATGGATTAATTTTCTCTGCCTCCTTAGTTTAACTTGTCCAAGAATTTAAATTTAAAAAGTGTCACATATAGAAAACAAATAGTTAGGTCTAATTATTTTCGTTGTTGTTGTTGTTGTTGTTCTTTGAAAATCTGTCTTTTAATTGGTATATTTAGATAAGCCATATTTAAAATAAGTATTGATATAGTTATATGGGTATCTACAATATTGTAACTGTCTTCTATTCCTTAGTTTTGGGGTTTTATTGTTGTTGTTTTTCCCCTTCATTGTATGCCTTCTCAGGTTTTAATTGAACCTTCCATAGGGTTCCATTTATCTCCACTCTTTGCATTATATTTCTGTAAAAAAAGTTTTAATGGCTGCCCTAACACTTCCAATATATGTTTTTAAGTAGTAAGTCTGTTTTCCACTAGCGCTATTACACTGCATATAAAGTACAGGTGCCTTATAATAACAGTATTCTTAATTCCTTCCTCCAATATGTTACGCCACTACTGCCATTCATTTCACTTGTATATATGCTGTAAATACTCAGTACTTTGTTACTATTATTCCTTTAAAGAAATATTTATTATATTTTAGCTAAATTAAGAATAAGAAAAATAATTTATTTCATTTTTATTTGTCCATTGCCTGACATCCTTCCTTCCTTTATAAAAATTTGAGTTTCTAACTTACGTTATTTTCCTCCTCCCCAAAAAACTGTTTTTAACATTTCTTGTGTGACAGGTCAGTTCTCCTTGAATTCTCTTAGTTGTTATTTGCCTGAGAAAGTCTGTATCTCCTTCACTTTTGAAGGGATATTTTTCTTGATATGAATTCTAGGCTGGAGTTTTTGGTTTTGTTTTGTTATTCCAATAGTTTAAATATGTTAGTTCATTCTATTCCTGCTTACATAGTTGCATAGTTTCCGATAAGTGATCCATTGTAATTCTTACCCTTGTTCCTCTTTAGGTAAGGTTTTGTTTTCCTCTGGCTTTCAATATTTTCTCTTTGTTATTGGTTTTCTGCAGTTTAAAGATAACATACCTAGGTGTTTTTTTTTTTATTTTTTTTATTTTGCTAAATGATCTCTGGATTTTCTAAAGCTGATTTTGCTGTCTGTCTTAATTTTAAAACGTTATTGACCATTATCACTTCAAATACACTTATGTCTTTTGCTCCACTCTCTTTTCTCCTTTTAGAACTTCAATTACACGTTACACCTTTTAAAATTGTCTTACATATCTTGGATATTCTCTTCTGTTCTTCTTTCTCTTTTTATTACCTTTCATTTCAGTTTGGGAAATTTCTATTGTTCTATCTTCAAGCTCACTGATTCTTTCTTTGTTATGTTTGGTCTACTAATGGGTCCATCCAAAGCATTCTTTAATCTATTATAGTGCTTGTGACTTCTAGAATGTCCTTTCAATGCTTTCTTAGTTTCCATCTGGCTGCTTCTATCATCCATCAATTGCACATTTTTCACTATTTCCATTAGAGTCCTTAACATATTAATCACAATTGCTTCAAATTTCCAGTCTGATAATTCCAACATGCCTGTTTATATTACTTGTTCTGTGTCTTCAGACTTTGTGTTTATTGGAATGCTTTCTAGTATCTGTTGAAATCCAGACGTGTTCAATAGTTTCTAGAATCTGAGGTAAATAGGCCTTTAGTGCTAGGATTTGTGGTATACTGGCTAAGGTTTTGACTGTGTTTCATGTTTGCCATAACTGTAGATGGCTAACAGCTTCAAATTGCTCTAGTGTTCTTCCGTTGTTGTTGTTGTTGTTGCCATCTTAACACAGGACTTTCCTCAGCCCTCCTCCTCAGAGAGAGTCTACTTCTTGCCCCTCTTTCAGCGGCTAGACACTATTACTATTCTGCAGCCTTGTTGGTATAATAGTCAGGTGTGGGGGAAGAGAAGCATTCTAAAATCTTACAATTAAATCTCAGCCTTTTAGTGGGCCTCTATCTCTGGTTTGTGACTTTCCCAAGTGTTTTTAGTTTGGTTTCCTTTTTTTTTTTTTTTTTTTTGAGCGCTATAGCTGTTTCTTCCCCTTATCTGAGACAGGAAGTCTGTGGGAGATGGAATTGAGGGAAAACTCTTCTCTCACTGGTAAAATATTTTTACCCTGGAGAGTAGGCCTTGGAAATGGAGAATGTTCTAAGCATTTCACAATGATCAGTCTTTTCCCACTGCCAGAGCCAGAAGGGCATATATGAGAACCTGGTGAGTTTTCTACAGATAAAATACTCAAACTTGAAGGGTCCTCCAAGACCATAATCCCAAGAGTTGCTCATTCTCTACCTACTCCACGTTCGACTCCAAATATTTATCAAAGTTACTTTTAAATGTCCTTCAATTTTATGGCTCCAGAAACTATACTCCAGGTAAGCAGGTCTCAGCTCTAATTGATAGGGTAAGTAGACAGATAGAAATGAACTAGAGAAGGAGAAACTTTGCCCCAGTGAGAAAGCCCCTTGCTGCAGCTCCTACTTGGGTCAAGACCACTTGCAGCTGTCCATCAGGATTCCAGGCTTACACATACCCCTAAGGGGTGTGTTTACACATTCCCCTCATCAAAGAAATGCATTAGAAGAGAGGAAGACATCCTGCTTATCAGAGAACACATCCTGTTTCTCAAGACCATCAATGCTTCACTGGCCCAATAAGATTCCAGGTTTTCACATAACCCAAAGTGATGTGTTTACACATATTCTTACCTACATCAAAGAAATGCATTGATAAATGCCAGAGGATGAGGCACCTCAGGGGGAGAAAGAGAGATAAGAGAAGGGAGAGGGGGAGGCAATTCTACCCATAGAAGTAAAAGCCTTCATGCAGAGTAAGGCCAGGCTGCTTCCCTCTCTTGGGTCAATCTGCTCCATGTCTCAGAGTGTACTCTCTTTTACTAATAAATTTCTGGCTCTTTTATTTTGCACAAAATTCTGTCTCTTGATTGAATTCTTTTCTTCAAGAAGACAAAGAGCCGAAGTTCAACATCGTTTCTTGGTAACATAACTTTCTGAATTCATCTGTCTTTCCAGATTTGCTCTACAACCTCCATTCTCTGATTGGTCAAAAAAACAAAAAGATTTATTTCTGATTTGATAATTTACTGTTTGATGTAAATGCAGATAGGATAAACTCTAAGCTCTTTACATATAGAGACTAAAAACTAAAGTCTGAATATTTTAATTTTGATAGGTACAAATTTACTTTTTTTCTTTTCATTCTAAGATGTCTTTGTCTACCTCAGGGTCATGAAGATTTCCTATTTTTTCCCCCTAGGAGTTGCATAGCATAACTTTTGTGTTTAGGCTTGCCGTGTATGTCAAATTAGTTGTTGAATGTGAAATTAGGTAAGAATTTAGGATCATCATTGTTCAACATTTATCTAGCTGATGCAGCATCATTTGTTGAAAAGACATCTTTCACTTTGAACTTCTTGCACTTTTGTTGAAAATCAATTGTCTATATAAATGTGGGCTATTTCTAATCTGTCTTCTGCTTCATTGATCAAATTTACAAACCTTAAGTCAGTATTACAGTATCTTATTATTGAATCTTTAAAATGTTTGCATTAAACAGTCATTTATTTTTTAAAGTAATTTGAAAGGAGCAAAAAATATATATGTTTATACTCTACAATATATTTATTTTATGGATGCTCTTCATTTCATCAAATAGATCCAAGTTTCTATCTTGGGCAATTTCCCCTTTATTCTGAAGAATTTTTTTTAGCATTTTTTGTAGTGTAGGAATTCCCTACTCTAAATTGTTCTTATTTTTTCCTAAATTGTATTCATTTTTGAAGGATGTCTTCATTGGCTACTGAATCTTGAAATGGCAGTTACCTTTTTGTTTTCTTCTATTGTGTAATGGTGTGTTTCTGATTAAAAAACAACAACAACAAAAAGAAAACTACTGTTTTTCCTATCATTTTGTTCCTAAATATAACATGATGTTTTTAAAAGCAAATTTCAAGAATTTTCTAGTTTTGGTTTTCAGAGGTTTGCTCCTGCAGGGGCTAAAAACAATAATACCTTTCCACCCACCTTCAAAGTTCTTCTAGTTCTAGCTGGGCTGATAATCAAATTAACAGAGACAGATTAATAGGAGAAATTTAAATTTTTAATGTATGCACCTGGGGAATTCACATATGCGTGAACATTCCAAAGACAGTGAAGCAACATTGGATGTATATACTATATCCGATATATATATATATATATGGCATTTTTAGACAAAGGAGAAAAGGGAGGGGGCTGGAGTATTAGATTTCAGAAGTGAAAATGGGCAAGTGAAAATGTTGAGGAAGAGCAGAAAAATTCCTGGCAGGCAAATTCTTGCTGGGCAACTAAGAAACAGTGGGACACAGAGGGTTGTCTAGCTGACAGGCCCTTGTTTGAAGCCTTCTTATTTACCATACTTAATTCAAATTACGCTGTACGGGCTAAGGCAAACATCCAAAGATTTCCTTTCTGAATCACATTTTTCTGTCTGAATCTCTTGTGCATGAAAGAGGGGAGCATCAAAGATCCTTTCTGAATCTCCCTTTAATAACCAGCTTAAAAGTCAATACCCCAAAAAGTCAGCTTCAGGGTGGAAAAAATTTGGTTTCCTTTACTCCTATGGACTTTTCTTCATCCTATATTAGTTTTGTTGAGCTTCGTAGATTTCTAATATAATGTTTTCACCAAATATTCAAACTTTCTGTAATTGTTTTTTTAAAATAAGTTTTTCCTCTTTCCTCTTTCGTTCTTGTTCTCTACTCGTGTTATTCCAATTAGATATGTTAGTCTACTTTATAGTTCTCACAACTATGGAGGTTCTGATGCTTTTTTGTTTGTTTCATTTTATTTTTATGTTTCATATTGGATCTTTATTCAAGTTCATATTTCTTGATTTTGCTATCTTCAATCTGTTGTTGAATCCATATGTATTTTTTAAAAATTCAGACATTATAGTTTTTTTATCTCTAGAATTTAATTTGATTCGTTGGTGTAATTTCTACTTCTTTTCTGAGATGGTCTGTTTATGATGACCATATTTTCACTTAAGTCCATGGACTGCAAAATTTATAATACTTGCTTAACGTTATTTTTCTCTGTCTCTCAGTAAGAAATTACCACAAAGTCATCTGCTTAACATAACACCAATTCAAGATCTCACAGTTTTGCAGATCATCAATCTGGATGCATTCCATTAATTTCTAAGAGATGCACAGAGTCTCACAAGGCAAACATCCAGGTGTCAGCAGGGCGGGGCTCTTATCCAGTGGCTTTAGGAATGAATCCACTTCCAAGTGTATTCTTGTTTTGGGCAGAATAAATTTATTTGTGGATGTAAGACTGAGATACCCATTGCCTTTCTAGCTCCTGGTCTAGGGTACTTTCGGCTTTCAAACACCCTTCTCACATCATGGAAGCCACTCCAGTCCTTGCATGTGACTTCACCGTCTTAAAAGCAAACTCTGTGTCAAACTTGGAGTTCAAACTCTGTGTCAAACTTGGAGTCAAACTTGGAGTTCATAAAAGCAAACTTGGAGTTCATACTTCTTGAACTCCAAATCAAGCAGATAGAAGACTATTTACCTTAAAAGACAAATTTTCTTACAATAGGTTTAATCAACTACATATATATATATATATATATATATGTAAATTTATTAGAAGGAATTGGCTTACATGATTTTGGTTCAATGCTATAGTGTGAGCTAGAAGTAGAGCTGATGCTGTTTCAGCCTGAAGGCTAGCACCTTGGGGACCTAGGGGAGGCAATGGTACAGAGGAAGTCTGAAGGAGCCTGCTGGAGAATTCACCCCTGCTCTGGAGGCCTGTCTTTTCATTCTATTCAGACCTTCAACTAATTGGAAGTGGCCCACTCACATTATGGAGGGCAATGTGCTGCTTTCCTCAAAGTTTACTGATTGAAATGTTAATCTCATCCAATACATCTTCCAAGTTGACACATAAAATTAATCATGACAAGTAGTAGCCTTAATTTTATCTGTTTCATTTATTTTGCCATGTTACATGACATGATCATTATTATGATACCTCAAAATATTACAGACCCCGGAATTAAGACAGAAAATTTTGGCAGACTATTTTAGGATTCTCCAACCACATGTTTTAAAGGTCTTTTCTGTTCATTTTAACAACCATGTTATCTCAATTTCTACTTACATTGACTGCTTTTTCTCTTCATCTTTGATCACATTTATTTCATGTCTGCTTACTTTTCACTATAAACTGGATAGTGTGTATGATGGTGTGTTGAGACTGAATTCTGTTATCTTCTTAGAAAATATGTCTATTTTTGTTCTGTTATAAAATTAAATTACTGGCTGTCACTTTGAACTTGTGGAAGTTTGGTGTCATGCTTTTTTTTTTTTTTTTTTTTTACTGGAAGCTCCTTAAGTCCTGCAATGTAGTTTTCATTTTAAGGTGTGACAATTCTAAGTCTTAAAAGATAAATCTAAGATGTTTATCATATCCCATCTAATGTTTTGGGGCTCATACTCCATACTTTGCTACAGCTTAGCAATTTTAGCTTTTCTATGGTTTCTTTCTGATGGGTTACTTGAGGTTGCCCTTTTACTTGTCAAAGTCAAGGTTCATTGAAGGATTTAAAGGGACTTGTATGCAAATTGTGGAATTGTCCTTTGAGTGACTTCTTCCTTATAGGATTTCCTATCCCAATTTCCAGCCAATCTGGCAGCCCAGAACTCTATCTTCTAACACCCTAAATTAATAAGACTTCATCTTTTTACTTGAGTTTTAGTCAATGTATTCCCCATGGGTTGAAAACTCCACTCAGATTAAAGCACTATAAGAATTTCAATTAATATATTTCTCTTTTGTTCCGTAGGGTTGCACTTACTCAAATTTCTATCTGATTTTATTTTCCTTCTAGTGTTTATCTTTTAGTGATGTTCTCGATTTCCTTTCTTCAAATAATTAAATTTTATTTGTTTATTCATTTACTTAATTTTATATTTTGTCCACAGATTATAAATCCTTTCTGTGAGAGGATTTGTCTGATACCAGCTGATACTGAGGCATGTTGCTATTACTGAACTAAATCTTCCCATTTACATCTTATTTAAAATCTTAACATATATTTAGATGATGATGGTAATAGAAAAAAAAATAGTAACTTACTGTGGTTTGTCCATAAATTTGGAAATGTATTTAATTTTGTATGTAATCTATGAACATGTACTTGCATATGTATTCATATATACATACTTACCTTTAATGAAAATGGAATTTCATACAACTGCACTTGGAGGAAGTACTGGAAATCACTATGTGCCATTTAATTTGTACTATTCAAAATAAGTGAGTACACTTTGTCCTTGCCTAATCATGAATCTTAAACTATAAATTACTTATTCCTTTAAGATCTAATTCAATTTCTATCTACCAAATAAAGAATTCTTCAAAGGCTGTTAACCCTCACTGATATTTAAAACATGATTTAGCACTACTTTTTATACTGACTTGGCTTTCTCACTCTTTTAGTCATATACATTACTCATGCCATCTCAACTTGAGAGAAAAAATTTTCAAGATAAGTACAAAGTTAAAGGCTATTTTTAAATGGTTCATGGTGGAATTGAAATTGCTTAAGATCTATACTAAAAAAGATATAATTTACAGTTCTGACCTAACTCTTGCCTGAGTGACTGACACATTTCCTACATTTTCTGGCCTCAGTTTTCCCTCTGAAAAATGTACTTGACAGTTTTCTATAGATTGTTTGTCACCCTATCTATGCTATTATCGTTCTAGGATCATATATTAATGTTGGAAACATACTTTTTTTTAATAGTCTTTGCTGATTGAGTGATAATTTTATTCTCTTATTTTTCTGAACGTGTTATGAGTACCAAAGCTAATTAGATCTGTGTGCTTCTATTTGTTACAGTGTTCTCCACGAACAAAATTTAACACTTTTTGAATAATATTCCTAAATGATATATCCCTGATATCAACAAGAAAGATTCCATAGCTATTTTAAGACATGCACAGGATACCAAATTAGATATACCACCATGGCTGAAATATTTCAATGTGAAATGCGTAGGATGGTGAGAAACAGAATTTCTAAAACTTTAAATTTGATTTGAAATGATACCAGGCTTTATCATTTTTTTTTTTTTTTTACTTTGCCTCAACTCTCTGGATGAAATGTCTATCTTTTAGCAAACAGATTTAGCATTGGAAAATTTAGAACTCTTCCCTGGGGTGAGGGAGTGTGCAAGAAAACTAGGCCTCTTTTTTTTTTCCTCTCTAAAAAATATCATGCGAAATTGTGATATCTCTCATTATAATAAGTTAAAATCAGAGAAAAATGGGATGGTGTTTTATTTAGTTCACCATAATAAATAGGCTTACATATGATGTTTTTATTCATAGACACTGACTTACCCAGCATCTGAAAAGTATGAATTAATTTGCCCAAACTCCATATTACGTTTGGCTTAGAGAAGTTTAAAATATTCAATTGATTTAGTTATGTTGTCGTAATTTCCTCCCATATTTTGCCATAACTCTCTGTTCACTGCAGCCATGTTAATGATTTTTTTTTTTTTTTTAGGTGAAAATAAATCTGGAAAAATTTGTTGGCCACATCTTGACAATTGTGGAACTATAAAACAGATTTTTCATAATCGTGTTTGTATGTATTGTAATGGGATAATGAAATTATATGTTTTGAATTAGTTTGTCTGTAATTCTTTGAAACTCTTATCAAACACAGAGATTTGCAAGGATTTAGAACATAACTAAGTGAAACCTTCAAGGAGATACATTAGGTTTTAATCAATGTATTTTTAATTGCTGGAAAATATGTAAGGGATAATTGATAGGGATAGAACAAGTTTTAATTTGAATTTGTTAATTATAGAAATGTTGTCTTTATTTTCTTTTTAAAGAAAAAAAGTACATTTTGTTAGTGAATATGAAAAATTGACTGGATTTTGATTTTTGTTTTGTTTTGTTTTTTTAACGTCTCCTCTCTTTTGGTTCCCTTTTTTTTTCTCTTTCCTCTAAGCTGAGAAATAGCTTAGTGGATTTTTTTTTTTTTTAAGGATGATGATGATGATGATGATGATAAACATATTTTTATTAGGTTATTTGAAGTGTGCTGTATTATACTATGGTATACATAAATAACTTAATGTAAATAAAGAGCCATTTTTCATTCTGCCATTGATCTGTGGGCAATATATTACCAGAGTTACATTTGGGAAAAAAATGGACATTTAAAATGTTGACAGTGTTAATAATAGAAAAAAACAAGAGATGTTATTTAAATTCGTTACATATGCTGTATTTTAATCTTTGATTCTATAATACAGGTTATTTCATATTTTGTTTATGGTGAAAATGGATTTATATACTCCCCTTTTATTTCTATTACCTTATTTTGAGTATAAGTTAACTCTTAATTTTCAAAATAAAGCTATGAAATTGGGACTGTTATGTTCCTGCATTTTATAAATGAGGAAAATGAGTTGCAAAAATGATAAAAGACTTTACTAATATTTCTCAGCTAGTAGATACAAAGCAAATATTTGGACTCTGGAATTTTGGTTACAGGATCCACATTTTTAACCATTTCACTATGTTTCCTAAGAGTTAATGAGCCTCTCATAGAAAAGAGCTCCAAAAAGAACAGGTTGCTAAGCATGAACAGACAGGAAGCTAAATGCTGAAATGGCCATGGTGTGTGGTATGGCCATGGTGTGTGAGAATTTGTATTTCTCTATTCCATTTGGCTCTAAGAGACTTCTAAGCTGCTAAAGTGATCAATGAAAAATGAAACTGTTATTTCACTTTCTTTCCTGCATATGTGTGTATATGTTTCTAAAATCGTATCAACTAAGAGAGATAGATACATAGGTTTCATATATATATGCATTTTTTTTAACCCAGGATGACCCAGGTTAAAGTGAAAAGATATAAATGGTTTACATAATGAAGAAAAAAAAGAAAGGAAAAATGCTTTAAGAATACATGTATACTCTGCTAAAGGATAAGAAAAATAATTTTTTGGTAGAGGTGGATCTAGGGGGGTATAAGGCAGTTCATGGAGGAGAGAACAAAGTAATTTAGAAATATTTCTGTGGACTGTGGGTTTATTCTAGTTCTGATACATATTTGTAAAAGAATAGAGTTTGTTGATAAATTACTTTGGATCTTATGAATGCAATCTGATTTTGAACTGCATGAGAACCACATACACATGGACACATGCACACACAGGTGGAGAGCCAGATGACCTTCCTCCTTGGAGAAACCTCTGTGCATTAAGCCAACACTGGAGCATACATCTTAGCCATTTCCTAAATGAAACACATTCTATGTGGCATAACTGAAAAATGTTGGATTGAGTCAATGTGCTGTTGGGTACACTGGGAATGGAGTTCTCTTACCACACAAGAGAGTGTTTGCCATCTAAAATCCCATTGGACATCTATTTCATACCATCTCTGTCTATGGAGATTTCCTTCAAAGAGATTTAAATGAAAATCTGTGCCTATATTTTTTCCCATTGAGAGAAATTTCGCTTCCTCAGTCCTAGGTTTCAACTGAACCACTAGATCAGAAGCCTCTCTGAACTAGTTTACAATACTAGTCAGTCAACAAAATTAGCTCCTTCCACAGAATGAAGTGCGTTACTAACTTTAAAACATATTGCATCTGGCCATATTGACATGCAAACTTAAATTGGATACATACATAAGTATGTGTGTGTGTGTGTGTGTGTGTGTGTGTGTGTGTGTGTGTGTGTGTGTATATATATATATATGCATATACATGTTATTTTTCAATGAAATATGTATTATAGTATTTTAATCTCCCTGAGAACTCTAAGAAACAAAGTTTTATGGTTGTACCTCCTTAATTAAATATTCAGTTTTATTTAAATTAAATAAATACTTGACATTTCAAATAGCTCTACATAACTTTCATAAAATAAAGCAAATCTAAAATCCTTGTTGAGTACAAATAACTCATTTTTGATGACTAAAGTTATATTTGATTTACTGATACGTAATATTCATGTAGTCATTTTTTAAATCAGAAATAAAAATATCTGTCTATGTGTTTATAAAGATAATATACAAGCTTTTATTTTCAAGGCTTTTTGAAATGAACATGAAGATATTTTAAAGTAAGCCAAAACATGAGAAAGATTTTACTACATCCTGTTGAAGCAGTTGATTTTCAGAAAGACTGGACCACATCAGCAAGCACATTAAGAAACCAGCACTGTTTTGCATTAATAAAGAATATTACCTGGCTCATGCCTCTGAAACTTTTAATGATTTCAAATATGTTTTCAGGCTATTGTAATTTTTTAAGTTGTATCTTATTATGATCGGAACACGTTCACATGAGATCTACTCTCTTAACACATTTTTAAGTGTACACTACATTATTGTTTACTATATGTACAATGTTGTACAGCAGATCTCTAGGGCTTATCCATCTGGCACAACTGAAATTTTATGCCTGTTGATTGCCCCTCCCCTGGCAACCACCATTTCACTTGTGAGTCTATGAACTTGACTGTGTACCGCAGAAAAGGACTTGTCTTTCTCCACCTGGTTTATTTCACTCATTAAAATGTCCTCCAGGTTCATCTATGTTGCCACATATTGTAGACTTTCCTGCTTTTTAAAGGTGGAATAATATTCCAAAAAATATACAATATTTTTTAAATCCATTCATTTGTGATGGACATTTAAGTTGTTTCCACATCTTGGTTACTGTGAATAGTGCTATAATGAATACGGGAATGCTGATATCTTTACAATATCCTGATTTTAGTTTCTTTGGGTATATACCCTAAAGTAGAATTGTTGGATCATATGGTAGTTCTACTTTTAATTGTTTGAGGAACTGCCATACTGTTTTCCATAGCAGCTGTTGTATGCTTAAAGTAGTAACATTACTAAAAGTAATACAGAAAGGGATAACACATTTTTTTTCTCTCCATTTTATAGACGAGGAAATGGGCAGAGAGAGTTTAAGTCACTTGCAAAATGTCATACAGCCACTGAGAGACAGAGCCATAATACTAAACACACATTCTCTAATATAAAGTGATATGATTAAATATTTTACCTGTTTCCTCAGCAAGATAACTTCTAATTACCACCATTATATTACTATCACTGACCCCAAGATGAGAGAAAAAAGAGACATGAAAAACTAATAATATAGGGCTCTACATAGCATTTTTAGCCATACAAATATACTGAGATTAATATTTCACCTCCCAAACAAATATATCAGTTTTGACATTATCAATGAAGCACCAAAGCCACATGTGTTTCATTTAGAATAGACCTTTCTAAATGAAACCATGCCTATTCCTCTAGAAGGACCTAGTCAATGTCTTCATTAAATCAAATTTGCTTGACTCTGGACTGAAAATCAGTAGGGTTTTTCCAAAAGCTGTCAAAAATATTTAACATTTTGAAAACAATTTGACTGCATTTTTCAAAATTTCAAGTAGTTGCATTTTTTGTTGTTGATACAGCCACAAATATAAAGGCTGATATTTTAAAGCAGCAGCAAAACATAGTTTTATATTATGTAACATTTTATATACTGTATTATTTTGTTTATTTATTGTATTTATTTATTTTTAACTTTTATTTATTTTAGTGTGTCTTTCTAGGACCCCACAGCTCCAAGTCAAGTAGTTATTTCAATCTAGTTGTGGAGGGCGCAGCTCACAGATGGCCCCTGTGGGGATCGAACTGGCAATCTTGTTGTTAAGAGCACCAAGCTCTAACCAACTGAGCTAACTGGCCACCCCCATGTATTATTTTATATATTCTCTTCAGTTCCCTAAAAGTGTCGTTGAGTGAGTAAGTGATTGGCTATTTTACATTTATAATTGACCAGTAATGAAAATGTAAATGAAAGAAAAAATATAAGATGTCAGATGGTGAGAAATTTATACTACAAGTTTTTCATGTAATGTTCTATAATTGAAACAATATTTGGAAGAAATTGTCTTAGGAGAAATTTTTCCTGAAGGCATGCATATGGAACATTTTTCAAATTGCCTTCTTCGTTAAAATTTTATTGAAAACAAACCATTTAACAGTTTTACTAATATTAACCCTTCCATACAATGAGTAGTAATTTTATGATGATAATAATATTGAGTACACAGGCATCTAGAAATATCTCTATGTTTGAAAATGGTTCTGCTATAAGACTACGGTGTTGAATTTTAGTTTCATGGCTTTTTAATTCTTAACTCTGTGGATTTTAAAATCTGAAACATAGGGAAAACAAACAAACATCTCCAAGCCTGTAAAGCTTGAGCTAATCATCTCCCACAGATCTTCATCATAGCTCCTATTTTCTTTCAGTAGCACACATAAGAAATTTTCAGAACCTAGATTTGGGTGAGTTTTCTTGGAGACGTCATGAAAGCAAAGGAACTGGAGTCAAAAATCCTCAGCTTTTCAGTATATACATGAAAAATAAAGCCATTGGCC
This sequence comes from Rhinolophus sinicus, assembly GCF_057876585.1. Classification (NCBI taxonomy): domain Eukaryota; kingdom Metazoa; phylum Chordata; class Mammalia; order Chiroptera; family Rhinolophidae; genus Rhinolophus; species Rhinolophus sinicus. The sequence goes on along the minus strand of NC_142503.1, from coordinate 16,345,135 downwards.
TCTTAAACTCTTCATTTGCTATTATTGTTGTTTGGCTGTTCGTTTTTTGAAAAAAAATTATTACCTTAAGCTTAACTCTACATTATTTTTGTTTCTTTATGAACTTATCCTGTGCTATTCGGTACTTTTTGTAGACAAGAGATAACAATATATTGGCTATTAGAACATACCGTGTGGACCAAAAATAATACTTCAAAACTCTATTTCAGGGAAAACTTATCATGATGAAAGCTTCTTTCCACTCTACATTGACCTATGTGCCTTAACTTCTGTCAAGTAAGTTATAGCCTACAAAGCAGCAGTGAGTCTGCATAGTACATAAAAACTGGTTTTTCGATTGATGATAACACAGTAAATCAAAACAAAACAACCGAGGTCATTGCTTTGTTTCACGCTGTCCCATTAATTCCATCCATCAGCCATAGGTTTGTACCCGAACTTGGATAATGACCTTGAAAATGTGAATATTTATTTTCTTAAAATTTGGGAATGGGGTCAGACAGTGTAAATGGAAGTGTGCAAATAAACCACCAGACTTTCATTAAAAAAAAAAAAAAAGATAAAAGTGCAAAGTTTACAAAATGGGATGATGAAGAGTATCACACAAAAGATTCTACTTAAGTGAGCATTATTTGCACACACAGGTGTTCTTAAAGATTTCATCCTCTACTTCAAACATAGAACTCAGAGTTAAGTGCCTTAGCCCTGCAGAGGACATGTGATTCAGTGTGTAGCTAACACTGTGACAGCATGCACAAGATCAAACCAGTGCTTAGGGATCCAGTTGTTTGACAGGTCCCAGATTTGCTAAGAATCAGCGTTTTAATATTAAGCAAGGATTAATAGTTTTCTGACTCAGCTTACTCAACTGACAAACAATAATTTTGGAGAGGCTTACTCACAAGGTTCGAACCAGACTTTTATGATTTAGTGAGTTAGCTAACTAACTGTCAACACGTTCCAAAGTATGTCACATAATGTAGTCACAGACTTCGAGTTAGAAGAAAAGTGAATCGTGCAGGAATCAGAGAACACTGTTAAATATCACAATTAGTCCTTTCTCAAATATTTGCTGTGAGACATCAGAAAAATTTTCTTGAGTTAAAAATACTAAGATATAGTAAGTGGTGATTTAACTTAGAACTGAAGATAACAAAAGTATGGAATATATTTAAATTAATAATATTTTGATTTAATTTGGTGAGAAAAAGTAAGATCTATAGAACTATCATTAATTAAATATCTTGAAAGCAAAACTGGACATTTTTATTTGGACATCACAAAATTTTATGTGCAGAAAAAGAAAAAGAAAAGAAAACCTACTGATTAATGATGACTTTTAAAGTGAATAAAATTGTGATCTCCATTACATGGCTATTGATCACATTTCACATTAATTTTTTTAAAAACAATGAAATTAACAAGAGCTATTGTTCTTCAGTAAATTTTTAGATGATTTCAATAAATTAGCAAAATAACAATTTGTTACTATTATTTTCAAAATTCAGAATTTAATGGATTATCCACATTTTACTGTGATACAGAATGAGGTATTATTTTTAGTGTACATGATATGTTTATATTTATACATAAATCAGTGAGCATATTTTATTATATTATTAATTCAGTAACTAGGTCCTGGCTTAGCTGCTACTAATATTTATTATTCACTCTTTACTATGTATTAGAAATGTCCTATTTTTCATCCATGTGTTGCTCTTCACACTATGTATTAATACTTATAAGATTTTGCCCAGATGCACATGCTTCCATGACAAGGTCAAACAAAGATCAGTAAGAACACAATGCATGTTACAGGAACATAAATTAACCAGAGAATGCGCTCATGCCCAGGCAGATAAGAATATTTTTTTCTGTTAAGAATTGCTAAACTCTTAGCAATACTTGAGCTATTTGAGAATCATTCACAAATACATATTCAAAATAATTGTATTACTTGCCATTATTAGAAAACAAAAGTCAATTGAGTACATTTGAAGATCTAATTGGTTTGATTAAGCACTTTATGAATTGGGTAACATCCCAGATAGCAAATAAAAGGGCTCTCTGAGGGTTTGCACAAAATGGAAGGTTATGGTTTTACTAGGAAGAAGGGTGGGGTAGGGGAGTCACAGAAAACAAAGATTCTTGGGCCCGGACATCTTTTCTTTGGGGGAAGAGAATAGGAAGGGTTTTTATCATGCCAATTGCCTCTTCTTTCTTTGGGTGATGGAGAGGGCCCATGTCACCGGATTACCTTACGGGTGTTTGACCAGAAAATGTTTCTGGGGGAGGTTGAAACTGCAGTTAGATCAGGTTTGGTATCATGGGCTTGTAGCATGAGTGACACCATTTTGGACCTGTGGTTTCTTTCTTTAACACCATTAAAATTATTTTCTCCATAGATAATATAATGGGAGTTTATGTTGATCAGTAAATGTTTAAAAGTACTACTTTTTTATATACATTTAAGTTACATTAAACTAAATATTGTTACTGAACTGAAGGGGTTTGTTTGCTTGCATGCATCAAAGCCCAGTGAGACACCAACAGGAGATTGCAGCAAAGAAAGTGGAGGTTTATTTAAGGAAATGCACCAAATCCAGACACACAGGTGAGCAAGTTCTCTTAAGACCTGGCTCTGCGACAGCCTCTAGAATAGGTTATATAGGGGAAAGACCATCAGTCATGGTAGCTAAGGGACTTGGTGTCCTGGGCTCTACTCCTTTGTCAGGGTTAGGATAGGTCATGGTGTCAGTCTGTTTAGTTTCGAGGGAATGTGGCTGATAGGGCCGTTCAGCCTTCAGGGGTCTGGAGCTGAAACACAACTCAGATCAAGATGTTGTCTTTGGTTTGACTGAAACTCTGTTTGTGTGGTCCACAGGCCTGAGGCTTTGTTCCTAAGACTGTTTGTTACTGATCAGAATCTGATGTCCTAAAGGCTTAAAAATTAAGGGAGTGATTGTGTAGTGTGTGCCGAGGTGGAATGATGAGGAAAGAAGCCAGAGAAGCCTGGTGCTATCAGACTAGATAACACCAGTTTGAATCAAGAAGTCAGAGAAGAGGAAGGTTCATTTGAAAGAAATTAAGATGGGGTGGCCAGATAGCTCAGTTGGTTATAACATGGTGCTAATGAAACCAAGGTTGTCGGTTCGATACCTGCTTGGACCACTGTGAGGTGCCCTCCTTAAAAAAAAGAAATGAAGTTTTTTTACACAGTTACAATATTATTTTATGTATAATTTATAAATTTATATCTATATGTTTAGATACTTCATATGGGTTTGGAGAGAACTGATTATTCAGATGTACTTTCAAACAAGATAGCAATTTTTAAAAAATGTTTTAATAAATACTAATTATCTTTTACTTTATTCTGATTGACTCACTTTTTAATTTAATACGTGTGTAAATTTAGGCATCCTCATTCTTAGTACAGTGTTTTTCATATATATACATATAATTTTCATATATATATATATATATATATATATATATATATATATATATAATTCTGACTCTTTTTAATTAATGTAAACCATAGTCATTATGTTTACTGTTTGAAATGTATCATTTAATAGGCCAAAAGTGCTCATTCCCACATGACCTCACCTGGGAACCAATTGTCATTACTAAGAAAAATCTAACAGCAGAATTTTATAATGCTGAAATCCCATTTCAATTAATTTGCATATATCTTCAGAATAGCATTCTTATTTAGATTTTCAAATTAGGTTTTATCTAAAAAGCATTGAAAAATGTACAGTTTGCAGAGTGGTTAGGAAGACAAATAAGCAGAAAACGCTGAAGATAAGAACTTCCTGGGAGCAACGCAAAAGTGATCCATCAAGCATGAAAATCCTGACGGTCTCTTCTAAAGCATTATTCTCAAATTTTTAAATTAATGAAAACAATAATAGTCATGTGTGCTGTTGAAGGTAAGGTAAGAGACCAGATAAATTCAGCTTATGTGATGAGAGGTGTCATGCAGGGTGTCATGTGCGGTCTCTGGTCCCGCTCCCCACATAAGGACAGGATATGGTGAGGCCAAAAAGGAACACCCACGGAGCCATAGATAGGGGAGTCGTACCACTATATTCTCTCTGGTGGCTGGGTTTGAGACATAGGAAACAGGATCCACACAACCTGCAACCTGCTGTCCGCTTCTCTGTCAACCAACCAACCCCACTTGCTAGCTGCAATCTGCCCTGCTAGCTGCAATCCGCCGTGCTAACAGCAATCTGCACTTGCTAGCTCAGCCACCATCTTCTTGCTAGCCCCCCATTTTTTGCTAGCGTAGCCATGGCAGTTATATTAGTGGCCAATGGCTCACTGCTTACAGCTGATGACCAACTAGCCACAGCTGATAGCCATCCAATCATAGTTGATGGCCATTTACTATCTGAGCCAGCACCTTTCCACGTGAGGCCGAGAGCCTGGAAACTGCACTCCTGGCTCTGTCCCCACATGAGGAAAGTAAAAAATGTTTTAAAATCACAAAAAAGACATTTGCAAATATTTTCATTGGCCACAAACCTATTTTTTCCTCAGTTTTCATCTCAGTATGGCAACTCCATCTTGCAGTTGGAGTCATCCCCCTATTTTCCCCTAACATTAATATCTAATCTGCCAGCAAATCTTATTATATTTATCTTCAAAATGTATCCAAAATATAACTATTTCTCACCAACTGCTCTATTATGTCATTATCTCTTATTTGAACAACTCTCTTTGTTGGTCTCCCAGTTTCAGCACTCCTAGTTTTACCCTTCCTACAGTCTGTTCTCCGTAAGGTGGTCAAAATGACTCATTTTAAATTTAAATCAGATGAAATTTTTCCCTCTGCCTCTAACCTACAAGAGCTCCCTGTCTCAGTCAGAATAAAATTTACTATGTAACTGGGCCCAGCATGTTTGGCTCCTTGGTGCCAGCAATCACCTCATTATGGAATCATCCATCCTTGATTTGCTGTTTTTCATTCCTGATGGTTTCCTAGCTTTTCCTCAAACAACCAAGCATGTTACTGCCTCAGGGCATTTGCACTTGCTTTTACCACTGCCTCGAGAGTTCTTTCCACTTGCATGCAGATGGCTATCTTTGTCACTTCATTTAACTGTGCCCAAGTATCACATCATCTTGGTCTCTTGATCTCCTGTGTTAGTTTTTTATCACTGTTGTAACAAATTACCTCAAGTTTGATGGCTTAAACACCACTAATTTATATCTTACAGTCTCTACATGTCAGCATTCTGATGCAGGTCTCATTAGTTTAAAATAAATGTGTTGGCAAAGGGCATTCCTTTCTCTCCAAGGGACAATCTGCTTCCCTGTGTTTTACAGATTTTAGAGACTGACCATATCCCTTGGCTCATCCATCTTCAAAGTCAGTAATGGTGGGTTGAGTCCTTCTCATGTTTCTATTTCATTGGTTCTGTTCTGCTTTTTTCAGGTCTGTTTTTGAGCTGAAATATGTTCTGCTTTTAAAGACTCATATGATTATATTGAGTATACCAGAATCAGGCTGGATAAACTCTTTATCTCCAGATCCTTAACTTAACCACATCTACGAAGTCTTTCTTGCTGTATAAGATAATAGATTCAAGGATAGCGGTGTGGACATCTTTGGGTGTCCTTCTTCTGCCTACCACACCTCCATTCACTGCTTTATTTTTACCTCTAGCACACATCACCATCTGCAGTATTATATGCTTTTTTAAATTTGCTTCTGTATTTTTCCCCTTAGTTGAATGCAGGTTTTCTTGAGAACAAAGACTTTGTATATTTTCTTTACTGCTGTATCGCCAAGGCCTACAACAGTCCCTGGTACATAGACAGTATGAAAGAAATATTTGTTCAATGAATAAATGCCAGGTGCCCTTAATACCTAAAATATATATTTATGACTAGGTATAGTAGATTCAATATTGAAATTAAGAAATATTACTCAAGAAATTTGTGATTTCATTTCAATACAAAAATAGAATTTACAAGTGTAGTGAAATAATATATGTCATATGTTTTCATTACAGCAATCTGTCTGTAAACCAGCATATCTCCCATGCCCTACCAAGGAATGGTAGGTTCAGTAAAGAAAAATTAACAAATCCTGTATTAAATGCTTGTAACCAGATGAAACCTTTATTTACGTTTTTTAAGAAAAACAAAACATTCACAAGTGTATTAGCTGTTAAGCTAGATTACCCCCCGAAGATTCCAAAGTGTACACGAGTGGGTGGGTGGGTGGTGGCGGGTCACTGGAAAAAACAAATGAAGTCCAACCACTTCATACTAATAGTAGTGTATATCAATGTCTTCTAATTGAAAAGTGTTAACACTCATTAAAAAACTTATCATCTGAATGTGTTGCCTTTTCCATGGGTCATAAATCTATCCTGAGTGTTTTCATTTAATTTTTTATTATATTTTGTTTTTGAGACATTGCATATAAACATTTTTGCAGGATTGCATATAAACAAACATCTACATATTTATTTCTATTGGCTTCAGTAATGGCACAGACAATTGTGCCTGCACTGTAGACTGTAAGCTCAAAAGGAGAACACAAAAATTTAAGAGAATAATACCACGATAAAGATTTTCAAAGCTCTAGGAATTAATATCTGCAATGTACTTACCTTTATATCGATAGCCATTACGTCTGTGACTGCACACTGTGCTCCATGTAAATACATTCATAACATATGGTTCACATAGCTCTATTAATACTAATAATACAATAAAATTTACCTTTTCTGGCCTATATGTGGTTATCAACTTCATAAATTTTTCAATGGCTTCTATT